>NC_091480.1:15335370-15645824 GCF_036971445.1 Narcine bancroftii
TTTTCAGCATCTATAGAAGACAAAGATATAATGTCGACATTTCCTGTGTCAAACAAACTCTTTAATCAAAAGAGCCCAGTGTTTCTCCAAAGTCATCCTGGATTTTGCAACATAATTCATCCAAATAGGAACAGGCAAGTGTAGAATTGCACTCTCAAACTCCGCCATTGGCATCACCCAAACTTCACAATTTTAGACATCTGATTACTTTCACAGTTCCAGCAACATATCTCATCATTTTAATCAGCATGTCATGTTACTGCTCACAGCAGCTGATTGTAAGGCTTTAGAGTCCATTAAAACATAATCTGTAACTTTTTTCTAGGTGCAAGAATACTAATGATATGTTTTAACGTTCAAAATATTTACTAAGTCATTGCATACTTTATATCAATCCCACACTGAGAAGGAGAAATCTGGGAAACCACATCAGTGGGCCAGTGTGGAACTGGGGAACCTAAGATCTCACACCATGCTGTCAGCTGCTGGAGACTGGCTTGTGTGGAACCAGGTATTGAGACGAGGACTCATGAGGGTGCACATGGTGAGCAGGGCTCTCAGATGCCCTCCAACACTGACAGCTTCCCAACAAACCCTCATTCAGAACCTGGTACCGAGGTGGGTGATTTGAATCTTTCGAGCTCATGGTCACTGCTGGACCAGACAGGGAGCTACGGAGGTTCGGAAGTACAGGAGGCAGGACCATCAAAAGAGGTGATGGGAACCAAGGACATTTGATGCCTCCAAACGGAATTTCTTTTCCTCTCTTTTTCTTCTTGTTAGTGGTGCCAGACTAGTAGCCTTTACAGGGCAAAGAGAGGAAACAAATTTTGTGTACATGTTAGCAAAAGAATCTTGATCAAACTGAGTGAATTGTCGATGTTTAAATGATTTTCAGTTATTGAAGTCCGGACGGCAGGACAGATTAATTTGACAGATTAATGCTTTTTGTAATAACCCACTTTAATTGAGTTCATCAAACAATGCATCACACTTACAAAATCTTTGATGTCTGAAAAACTTCCCAGTGGCCAACCATTTCAATCCCACACACCTTTCACACTGGCCTCCCTCCATGGCCTCATGTACTGCCAAACAAACTGGAGGAACTATATGAGATATTCTGTCTGTCCAACCAGACGACATTATCATCAGTTTCCATTAAACCCCTTCCTTCCCCAAGTTTCTACCTCTCCCTATCTCTCTGCCTCCTTTCCTCCAGAGAGCTAGTCCCTCCCCCTATCACTTCTCAGCTTTTTATCATCTACCACCCCACCTATTCCCTCTTACCTGTTAGCCTGTGCCCCTCCTCCTGCCCCTTCCTCCCCACTTTCTTTTTATTCAGGTGCCTTCCTGCTTTTTGCTTATACCTTGACGAGGGGCTCAGACCGGAACATTTGATTACCCTTTACTTCCAATAGATGCTGTGTTACCTGCTGAGCTTCTCTGGTACTTTTGTGTTTTCCTAATTTCAACTGAGTTCCAAATCGCTCCCCATTCACGCTGGTTAAATAACGTTTAATTAAATTCAGAAAACTTGCATCTTTTATTATTATTCCCAAATGCGGTCAGAGAGGAAATTTCATCATACCTTATTTGCTGGTTTGTGGTATCAGTGAATATATGCTGTCTTTTTCTTAGCATGTGCTGATTTACACCAACCCATACACTGACAAGTACATAACATAGCATTTCCAAATTTTACCAAAGGTATATAATCTGCAGATTAAACAGACAATATGACACAATGAAGTCTATTTTGTGCAACAAATGTGCTGTAGAAACGCTGCATCCATAGGAAGTAAAGAATATACAATGTTTTGGACCTGAGACCTTCGTCAGGAATTGTCTTGTTTACCTCCACAGTCTACTTTATACCCCATAATTTAGGTACAGTAAAACCCCTGGGATCCAGAATGCAAGCAACCAGCAGCCTCAAACAACTGGCAAAAAAACTGATGAAAATAAATTTTAATCATTAAAATAAATAACAATAAAATAATAGGTAAAAATACACAAGTTTAAAATTGTAAAAGTAAACGTTCCCTGAAATGACACATAAATCTTTGGTGAGATGGTAGCAAATATTCAGACAGCAGAGGGCCTTGGTCATGCTTTGTTTGTGCAAGCTATTTGAATAAACTTGTGTGAAACACCAATGGCAATGGACAACAGGAGGATACTGCTCGCTGTTGGGGTGACTCTTTTAAAGTGTCTCCTTATCACTGCTAAGTAAGAGTCATCCCAGTCAGACTCTATCTGTAAATTTGGAGATGAGATCGGGGTAAATTAAATGTTTTCAAAGAATATGACTGAAAATAAAGTAAAATGCTTTAAGCAATTGAAAATTGTTCAGTTAAGTATAGTTTTTTTTATTTTCTAAACTGTTTATTTTTCATGCAAGTGAATTAGTTAGGGAGCGTAAGAGTAAGTCTCAAGCAACCGGAAAATATACCTATCCACCATTTACCAATCCCTGTAGGTGCTGGATACCAGGGGTTTTACTGTATCCCCAAATCACTGTGCAACAGGAATCTGCAAAGCACGAAAATTGTTCTGTGCAACAAAAGAGAGCAGATACAAGTGAGAGGAAGTCACATCTCACTGACCACTGTGTTCACGTGTGGTCAGTTAGACAAACAAGTAGCAGTCGGGCTGTTGGAACCAGGTACTGAGAAATTAAGCAAGAATCCGAGTCAAAATTTATTGCTATGAGCAAGTCACAAAATTTGTTGTTTTACGGTAGCATCACAATGCAAACATTCGTGGAAACCACCTTACAAAAATTAATAAAAATAGTACAAGAAAAGTCAAAGTAAGGCAGTGTCTGTGGTTCATTGATCATTCAGGCATCTGATGGAAGTGGGGAAGATGCTCTCCTTGTGCCACTGAGTGCTCGTCTTGAGGCTCCTGTACCTTTTTCCCCAATGGTAGCAGAGTGAAGAGGGCATGGCCTTGGGTGGTGGAGGACCTTAAAGATAGAGGCTGCTTTCTTAAAACACCACCTCTTCTAGACTGGTGTCCTTGAGAAGTGACCTTATAGGTGGCATATAACAAGATTAAAGGATACTTATGGTTGAGAATAGCATACCGGGTTATTTTAATTCCTCCATCCAAAAATACCTACTGTACCTAATTAAATTATTACAGTGTCTTTCCTTCCACTGAAAATTATGACAGTTCATTCCAAGTATCCATCACATACCCTGTAGTAACAAAAAAACTATGAACTTTGTTGATTACCACTTTGCAATGGTCAGATATTTTGAGTGTTGAATTTACTTAAAAGTCCTAGGAAATAGAAATTCAGCTGGATCTAAACCAGGAGACTCAAATCATGGCTTGAAATTGTACCTTAGATTTTTTTCCCCCCCAGTTAAGATGACCAGTATCTGCCAAGACCTCACAGTCTGCTTGCCTACTTCAGACAATATTACAGTTAATAGGGTGGCTTTGAAAGCCTGTGGGATGATGGGCTTCATTAGTCGGGGGATTGAGTTCAGGAGTTGTGAGGTAATGTTGCAGCTCTATAAATAACTGGAGACCGTACTTAGAATATTGTGTTCAGTTCTGGTTTCCTCATTACAGGAAGGATGGAGAAGTAATGGAGAGGGTGCAGAGGAGATATACCACGATGTTGTCTAGATTGTAAAATATGTCTTATGAGGCAAGGTTAGCAGAGCTGGGACTTTTCTCTTTGGAGCGAAAAAGGATGAGAGGGGACTTCATAGAGGTCTACAAGATTATGAGAGGCAGAATAAGATAGGCAGCCAGCACCTTTTTCCCAGGGGAAGGTGTAGCAAACACTAGAGGACATCTGGACAAAGTGAAGGGAGGAAAGTTTAGGGGAGACATCAGGGGTGAGTTTTTTTTTCTACAGAGAGTATCAATGACAAAATCTGTTTAGTTTGAGCAGCTGGCTATGAATCAACACCATTGTGTGGGAGAGATATGGAGGAGCAAGTATGGTGGAGAATACAGAGAAGAAGAAACACTGCAATGTGGTTGTGAATTCTGGAGCAGGTGCAAAGGGCTGAAGTGTCTATTCCTGCTTCTGTTTTTTTTTTGTCTTGCAAATTTTATAAATAAGATTCTACCTGAGGTTTACTTATCTTGGTCTTTCCAATGGCCCCTTGCTTGTGTAGCTCCTGAAGAGGAACAGTGGAAGAATCTTCTTGCTCCTTCGTTTAAGGAAGATGTGCAGGGCACTTTTTTGTTTAAACGCAGTAAGTTCCTGAAATGAGCTGTCAGGAATAGTGATGGAAGCAGGTACAAAAGTAGCATTTCAAATGCTTCTTGAGATAGACATGAATATACTGGAAATAGGAGGATGTAGATCACATGAATCACATGCAAACAGCAAAGTTTCCCTTTAACTTGGGCATCATGTCTGTTCCTACGCTGTGCCGTTCAACGTTCTATGTTCTCTGTATTAAATGATAAGGCTTCACACTCAGATAGGTTCAGACTGTCTGTGGTCAGATCATATTTTAATGTTCTATCCAACCAGATCATCAAACCAATGTCTTAGGATCTGAAGTCACCTTTCATGCTGAGTTTTGCCAACAACTGATTATCATGTAAATAAGATAGTATTACCAGGCCTCTTTGTTTTGCTATTAAAGTACGATGCTTCTAGCGCACCAACAGAAGACAAGCAATTTGTTGCTGCTCAAATCCAGCCCCAATTCTTAGCAGATCAACAGCAACAAAGACCAGCAATAGCCTTGCTGTCACACACCCATCCTCGCATGGACATGTCTCCCAATTGCTTCCACATTGCTGTGTATTGGCTCCGAATTACCCAGGAAGAGACTGGCAAATTCATGTCAACGTGTAGGCTTTGCCATGTTGTCTTGATTTCACGGTCACAACCTTACTCTCCATTATAATACCCCACAGCAATTCATGTTCAAATTGGAAGCCCTTCCTGAGAAGACTGAAGCAGGCCAGGCTACCAGCCACGATCATGTCAACCTTCTACAGGAGCTCTATTTGAGGGCATCCTGGCCGGCTGCATCCAGCGTGCTATGGTTGCTGCAGAGCAATGGATCGGAGGCCACAGGATCATAAGAGTGACAGAGAGGACCACTACCAAAGATCTCCCTCTCCCCCACCCCCCACCCCAATTGACATGATCTACCAGGATTGTTGTCAGAAGAGGGCGCACAAAATTGTTGAGGATCCCTTCCACCCTGCACACAGCTGCTCCTTCCGGGGAAGAGATCCAGGAGGATCAGAGCCAGCATCACCAGGCTGAGGAACTGCTTCTTCCTACGGGCAGTGAAAAAGCTGAACTGCTCGCAATGACCCTGTGAAACTCTCATAGTCATGAGTATTTATTTATTTGTACATATGAATACTTGCCTGTATATGTATTGTTTGTCTTTATGTATGTTATGCCTGGTTGTGTGTCTGCGTGTTTTGCACTGAGGACCAGAGAATGCTGTTTCGTCGGGTTGTACTTGTGCAATAAATGTCTTCACTAAGCTCTGACTCCATCCACACTTGTGCATCAATGATACATCTATCTTCACATTGTTTCACACTGCTAACATCCCAACTGCAGATAGTCACGTATTGGATACACCTATTTGTTGGATTTATTTTCAGAATACATTTAAATTTTACCATTGATAAATGACATTAGATTTGGGTGCTGCAGGATGGATGGGTCCCTGGTTGCTAGTGGAGGGAGTGGTGAAAAGTAACAGCCTCCACTTTTATCAGCAGTAGTCATCTTCATAAAGACACCTGAAGTATCCTTACTGCCATAATGGCCTGGCCGTTACATGTTGTCATAATTCCATTCAGAAGCCATTGACATTGGTCATCAACCTTTCACACTAGCCCAACACGTATCTCACTTTTATTCTCCCCACATTACCAGCAGCTGCCCCCAGATTCTACCCCTCATCATCAAGCTAGGACCAATTTCAGGAGGAAGTCAGGGGAACACGACCCAGTCCTCATTGAGGGCTCAGTAGTGGAGAGGGTCAAGAACTTCAAATTCCTGGGTGTCAACATCTCCAATGATCTTCCCTGGAGCCTCCATATTAATGCAGTCACAGAGAAGGCTCACCAGCAGCTATACTTTGTGAGGTGTTTGAGAAGATTCAGTACATTACCGAAGACTCTCGGAAACTTCTACAGATGTTCCATGGAGAGCATTCTGGCTGGTTGCCTCACTGTCTGGTATGGAGGTGCCAACTCTCAGGACAAGAATAAACTCCAGAGGGTTGTTAACTCAGCCTGCGACATCACGGACACCAGACTTCACTCCATCGAGGATGTCTACATAAGGTGATGTCTTAAAAAAGCAGCCTCTATCCTCAAAGACCCTCACCACCGAGGCCATGCCCTCTTTGCTCTGCTACCATCAGGGGAAAGGTATAGGAGCCTAAAGACGAGCACTCAGCATCACAAGGACAGTTTCTTCCCCACTGCCATCAGATTCCTGAATAATCAGTGAACTAAAGACACCGCCTTATTTTTTGTGCCCTTTTATTGTTATTATTTTTTTATATATAGTTGTAAGCTGGTTATAACACGCATATTTACACTTTGATGCTGCCGCATCAAATTTCATGACTTGTTCGTGACAATTAATCCTGATCATGATTTACTATGGCTAATTAACCTACTAACTCATCTCTAGGATGTGGGAGGAAAGCCACACTTAACAGGGATAGCATGCAAACTCCATAAAGACAGCACCAAGGGTCAGGAATGAATGTGGGCGACAGAAACTGTATTAGCTGGGCCCTCTGTGCTGCTCATGAAGGATTAACCGATAACGAATTTGAACCCTAGATGAGAGGCCACTGCACCCGGCAGTCCTGGAATGGATTTCTAGGTCCATTTGTGGTCTTATTTATCACCTTTATTTATCACCTGACTTTACATTAGGTTCAGGCAGAGTAGAAACATGTTTTCCAGCTGCCTGACAGTGGAATTTTGGCCCATGTGACTTCCCTGACGTTCGCACCACTACGTATCCATCCTCGGTACTGTAATTGACTCATGATGGAGTGCAATCACTAAATTGGCAACAGAGACTGACAAATGCACATTCTTGTCCAGAGCTTCCAACCTAATACTTAATAAGGTCCCATCATAATGAATATCAGCATTTTTAACCAGGAGAGTATTACATTCTCAGCTCATTACAGATGAGCTGAGAATGGTGCTCAGCAGCTTCATGCATAGATTAAAAACAGTTCAATTTGATGGCAAATTTGGCCCCTCCCCCACTACCATTTTGATCAGGCACCTGCCCACATTTTGCTCATGTCTTCATGAAGTGTTCAAGCCCGAAACGTTGGTTATGTATCTTTATCTTTGCTACACAAAATACTCTGCTTTACCTGCTGAGTTTCTCCAGCAAACCTCACACTGTCTGCAAATTTTCATTGTCAGTTTGTGAGAGGTTTATTGCTGCACTATTAGGAATAATAAAATGTGCAATTAATACTTGCTTAGCACCAGATAATCTCATCGCTGTCTATAAATGCAGTGACATGTAATCTATACCAACATTTCAATTCAGCGCTGAGAGTGTGCTGTAGTTTTGAAGGTTCTTCCACTCAGATACAGCATTAAACCAGGATCCAAATATCAGTGATAAATCACAAAAGTCCGCCAGCACAGTGATTGAAGTAAAAACACAATGCTGGAGAAACTCAGCAGGTCGAACAGTGTACTTTTTATAACAAAGGAAAAGATACATAACCAATGTTTCGGGCTTGAGACCTTCATCAAAGTATGAGCTAAGTGTAGGCAGGTGCCCGAACAAAATATCAGTCTTAAGAGTGCTGGTTTGAAGAGCAAAGTATTCTCACTGGTAACCTGAACAAATTAATGAGACAATCAACAATTCATTATCACATTGAACTGCCCCATTTCAACGGTGACTAAATTTCAGGTATTTCATGGGCTGTAAAGTGTTTTGGAACTCATACCAGATAAACACAATTTCTTTTGCTCATTATTGGACCCATGGTAGGTTTCTTCCAAGACAAGGCTCTGCTTATCCTGTTTTGCAGCAGAATTGGTAGGCACAGAGTCGCATCAGAACAAATTGAGTCAAGGGGCATGACCCCCAATGGGCTAAGTGTGCATTAACGTCCATGATTCAACTATTTGCCAAACAGTTCGAGAGGCTTAAAGTTCATTCTGCAGTTGTATTAAAATAAATTAGCAAACTATTTTGAATTGTTAATTTATGCAAATTTAAGTATGTAATAGTAAATTGGTAGGCACAGCTGATCATCACTTCTGGTGGCAGAAAATGAGTTCCAGTGAGTTGGCCACTGACATTATAGAGAGACCCCACAATCAGCTTCAGTGGCAACTACAGGTATTGCCTGCATGTCACCGACAGAGAAAATGACATCGACCCGAAGACCTGGGAAAATGAAAAAGACAGAGGAAGAGATTTCCCCAGTACGTCTGGCAGAACTGGCCAATACGGGATCTTAAGTTGGTTTTGCCATGATATGCCATCTTGATGGAGGAACTGAAGCCATTCAATCTAAACTTTGATGAATAATTTAAACAATGATCAACTGGGAGAAAGGAAGTCACATCCTGCTTTTATATGGTGGAAGCCAAATCCCACCACTTTGCCACACTCAATTTTTAAAGTTAGACACCCAGCACGATAACAGGTCATTTCAGTCCATGCCGCCCAATTAACCTACACCTCTCCCCCCTGCGTACATTTTAAACGGTGGGAGGAAACCGGAGCTCTTGGGGAAAACCCACGCAGACACGGGGAGAAAGCGCTCTGTACCAACTCCTGACAGACAGCGGGGGGTTCAAACCCCAGGTCCCGATCGCTGGCGCTGTAAAGGCGTTGCACTGACCGCTGCGCCAACTTTGGCTTGGCTTCGCGGACGAAGATTTATGGAGGGGTAATGTCCACGTCTGCTGCAGGCTCGTTTGTGGCTGACCAGTCCAATGCGGGACAGGCAGACACGGTTGCAGCGGTTGCAAGGGAAAATTGGTGGGTTGGGGTTGGGTGTTGGGTTTTTCCCAAAAAAAACCACTGAAATATTGAATGGGGAAATGGTGTTGAGTCAATAGTGGAGTAAAATAGGAAAATCTGCAGATTCTGTTATTGAAATAAAAACACAAGGCTGGAGGAGCCCGGGTATAGCAAAGATAACCAATGTTTCGGGCCTGAGCCCTTCATCGAGATCTATTGGATAAAGGTGGCGTGTTACAGCGCCAGTGACCCGGGTTCGAACCCGGCGCCCTCTGTAAGGAGTTTGTTCTTTCTCCCCGTGTTTATGTGGGTTTCAAAACATCCGTGGGAGGGGGGGGGGTGTTGGAGGTCAATTGGGCGGCACGGGCTGGAAGGGCCCGTCTAAATTTAAAATGTTAACGACGCACACGGGATAACATCTTCAGGGTAGGTAGATAGAGCGCAGGGTTTTGCAGAAGATGGAGTAAAACAGAGGCCGTGACTGAAGTTAAAAGCACCACGCCGGGGAAACTCAGCAGGACTTTATAGAGCAAAGAAGGAGATCAATGGTGGGAGTCCTCAACCTGCCTGTGAGATGAACGGGTTTGGGGGAAGAGGAACAAATGGTGAGATGGAGTGGCTCTGTCCAGATACATTTGACCTGATTGATTTCCCCCTCCAAGTCACTCAGCCTCATTCGAGAAGCCACGCACCCTCCCATCCATTCCCTCCGCCGCCCAGAACCCTTCCTTTGCCTCTCCGTCCCCAGTCCGTGGCACCGACTGTTAGTGGATGGCACTGTCTTCGAGATCCATTCTCTCGACTTCAGTGGAATGAGAGGGAGAGAAGAATGCGAGTTCAGAGTTATCTTTGCTATATAAGTTATGCAGTGTGACCTGCTGAGTTTCTCCGTTTTACTCCCTCGACAATGTCTGCAGGTTTTCGTGTTTTACTACTATATGTTCCATTACTTTAATTATGGGCAGAATTAGAGTGAACACACAGAAGATCGATGAAGAAATGAAAGCCACTATGCAGAACGATGCAATGTGGGTAGCTGGACACTCTTCAGAGCAAGGGTGAATTCTCACCAAGGATGTGAGCTTCCAAAATACACCGGGGCGTGAAAATCGAGCTCCCGGCTCCGGCTGAACAATCAGAACAAAATAAACCCCCCCCCCCCCCCCCGCTGTTTCAATCATAGCAAAACTGAAGCCCTCGGCAGCTTTAACATTGGTTTCAACAGAATTGAAGACTGATTTGACATGAAAACCCAACGGAACAGCCGGTGGACAGTTCGACTTGTTACCTGCTAATAATCACAGCTCCCTTGTAGAGGACTGAAAAGGTTGGCATCTCGTTCAGAATCCTGTCCCGGCAACACACACATTCATCAGGAAGACGGCGGGGGGGGGGGGGGGGGGGGGGTGCAGCAGGAAGCTGAGAGCCAATGCCAATACAAGGCTGAAGCTTTAAACCCAACTGGACCATGTGACAGTTCTTAGGGATGTTTAATACGTCTAGATTTAAGTGGAGTTCATCCACGTTATCACTATCTTCGCGAATAGATTAAGCTGGTGCAAGAAGCAAATCCTGTGTGGCAGAGCATTCATTGCCGGTGATACGAGGGCAATGCAAAAGGTGAAGAGCACTCCCCCACCCCCACCCCCAAAACCCGGTGATCCTGCTAAAAGCTTCCTGGTGTGGCAGCAAATGACGCGTGGCTGTACTTCTCAGATCTCAAGATCCCGGCTGCAGCCCGGCTGACACAGAAACACGGGCTAAGTCCCAACCTCGTTCCTGGCGCTCGTCCAGCATTTCTTTCTCTACACTTCTTTGCCCAGTCAGGAAGTTATTCCGGGAATTGCTTGCACTTTTCCTCTAAGTGTGTAGTTTTATTTTGTCCTGAATGTGCACAGGCCCTTGATAGTTCGAAGAAACGGGGACCCGAGTGACAGAAGATTTGCCTCCCATAATTATTTCATCAAGATGGGAAGGTGAGTTGCAGAAACGCAAACTTGTGTTCAAGGTGGAGGACGTGTTCCATAAAAAGCACAAGGGCTGGAGAAACTCAGCAGTGTACTTTATAGAGCAAAGGTAAAGAAACCAATGTTTGATTGAACCCTTCATCAAGGTATAGACAAAATGTCAACGCCTTGATGAAGGGCTCAAGCCCGAAACGTTGGTTATCTTTGCTATATAAATTATGCACGGATGGCAGTCTCTTCAATCTGAGGCGCCTGCAAGCTCACACCAAGACACAAGAGAAACTTGTCCGTGAACTACTCTTTGCAGACGATGCCGCTTTAGTTGCCCATTCAGAAGCCAGCTCTTCAGCGCTTGACGTCCTGCTTTGCGGAAACTGCCAAAATGTTTGGCCTGGAAGTCAGCCTGAAGAAAACTGAGGTCCTCCATCAGCCAGCTCCCCACCATGACTACCAGCCCCCCCACATCTCCATCGGGCACACAAAACTCAAAACGGTCAACCAGTTTACCTATCTCGGCTGCACCATTTCATCAGATGCCAGGATCGACAATGAGATAGACAAAAGACTCGCCAAGGCAAATAGCGCCTTTGGAAGACTACACAAAAGAGTCTGGAAAAACAACCAACTGAAAAACCTCACAAAGATAAGCGTATACAGAGCCGTTGTCATACCCACACTCCTGTTCGGCTCCGAATCATGGGTCCTCTACCGGCACCACCTACGGCTCCTAGAACGCTTCCACCAGCGTTGTCTCCGCTCCATCCTCAACATCCATTGGAGCGCTTACATCCCTAACGTCGAAGTACTCGAGATGGCAGAGGTCGACAGCATCGAGTCCACGCTGCTGAAGATCCAGCTGCGCTGGATGGGTCACGTCTCCAGAATGGAGGACCATCGCCTTCCCAAGATCGTGTTATATGGCGAGCTCTCCACTGGCCACCGTGACAGAGGTGCACCAAAGAAAAGGTACAAGGACTGCCTAAAGAAATCTCTTGGTGCCTGCCACATTGACCACCGCCAGTGGGCTGATATCGCCTCAAACCGTGCATCTTGGCGCCTCACAGTTTGGCGGGCAGCAACCTCCTTTGAAGAAGACCACAGAGCCTACCTCACTGACAAAAGGCAAAGGAGGAAAAACCCAACACCCAACCCCAACCAACCAATTTTCCCCTGCAACCGCTGCAATCGTGTCTGCCTGTCCCGCATCGGACTTGTCAGCCACAAACGAGCCTGCAGCTGACGTGGACTTTTTACCCCCTCCATAAATCTTCGTCCGCGAAGCCAAGCCAAAGAAAAAAGATAAATTATGCAGTGTGACCTGCTGAGTTTCTCCGTTTTACTCCCTCGACAGTGTCTGCAGGCTTTCGTGTTTTGCTACTATATGTTCCATTACTTTAATTATGGGCAGAATTAGAGTGAACACACAGAAGATCGATGAAGAAATGAAAGCCACTATGCAGAACGATGCAATGTGGGTAGCTGGACACTCTTCAGAAATATGGGACAGATAATTTCCAATTTACAGTCCTCCTTAATTTGATTTTTTTTGTGAAATCTGATTTCGTGGGTGAAGCATAAAGTGGCCTGTGCGAATCTTCTGCATTAATATCAACAAGACCTTTTTTCAATGCATTGAAAGGATTGACAGGAGCTCCATAATGTTTGGGACAAAGACACATTTTTCCTTGATTTGCCCTTGTGCACCACAGTCTTAAAATTTGTAATCAAACAATTCACGTGCAATTAAAGTGCACAGTCCATTTTTTATTAAATTTTATTTGTATACATTTTGGTTGGACCACATAGAAATTACACCATTTTTTATACATAGTTCCCCCATTTTGGGGCACCATAATCTTTGGGACATTTGACTTCAAAGATGTTTACGACTACTCAGGTTTCGTTAGTGGAAGTATAAAATAGGTCGGCTTGCTTCTTAGCTTTAGATCATCTTTGGAGTCTGTAGGTGCCATTTTTCAACAAGAGGACCAGAGTTGTGCCAATGAAAGTCAAAAGAGTCATTATGAGGCTGACAAACAAGAATAAGATAGTGAGAGACATCGCTCAAACTTTATGATAAGCAAAATCAACTGTTTGGAACATCATGAAGAAGAAAAAGCCTACTGGTGAGCTCAGAAATTGCAAAGGGACTGGTAGGCCAAGGAGGACCTCCACTACTGATGACAGAAGAATCTGCATCATAATGAAGAAACATCCCCAGATGCCTGTCTGACAGATTAGAAAGAGTCTTGAGGAGGCAGGTGTGAAGGTGTGAATGATGACTGTCTGCAGAAAAATTCATGAACAGAAATACGAAGGCTATACTACAAGTTACAAACCACTAGTTAGCCACAGAAACAGATGGCCAAATTACAGCTTGCCAAGAAATATTTAAAAAGCCTGCAGAATTCTGGAAAAAGATCTTGTGGACAGATGAGACCACGATTAGCCTGTATTAGCGTGATGGCAAGAGCAAAGTGTGGCGGTGTAAAGGAATTGCTCAAGATCCAAAGCCTACCACCTCATGTGTGAAACGTGGTGGTAGGGTTGTTATGGCCTGGGCATGTACTGGTGTACTTACGTTCATTCATGATATAACTGCTGATGGCAGTAGCAAAATGTATAGAAACATCTTATCTGCTCAAGTTTGAGCAAATGCCTCCAAACATAATCCCAAATATACTACTGAAGCAACAGTTTTTCAAAGCTAAAAACTGGAAAATTTTTGAAGGGCCAAGTCAGTCACCCAATCTAAATCCAATTGAGCATGCCTTCCATATGCTGAAGAAAAAACTTAAGGAGACAAGCACTGAAACAAGCAGGAGCATCACCAGGAAGATACTCAGCACCCAGTGATGTCTATGAATCAGACTTCAAGCAGTCATTGAATGCAAGGGATATTCAACAAAGTACTAAACATGACTACTTTAATATACATAACATAGCTATGTCCCAAATATTATGGTGCCCGAAAATGAGGTGACCAACATATAAAAAGTGCTGTCATTTCTAAATCGTCAAACCAAAATGTTGACAAACACCCTGTGATAAAATTTGGAATGCGTGATTTAATCACATGTGAATTGTTTGATTACAAATTTAAAACTGTGAAGTACAGGGGAAAATAAAGAAAAAAAAGTGTCTTTGTCCCAAACAATATGGAGGTCACACATATATATACACACATTTTACAAAATTACATATGATAAACTACACCATTGCTGTAGGATTGAGATAACAAAACCCACATCCCAACTCGCACCAAAGTTCCTCTTGCCCCTGCTCTCACTGACCTACATTGACTTACAGAAAGATTGGTTGTCAGAGAGTTCTCAGGAACAAAACTCTTACTTGAAGCGGAGGCTGCCTTATTTGTTAGAGGTGCAAAGGAGTCACTCATCTTTGGAGCAGTAAATCTATTATGAAAGAAGATTTAATCAAAATAAAAGCACTGTGTGTCCTGCTAAGTTAATTTAGCTCCTGTGCATCAGGTATAGAAGCAGGCAGATTAGGCATTCTGAAGAACATGAAACGTTTCTGTTCAATTTTAAAACAAACTGCATGGATCACTCACATTATAATATGAATCAACCAGAGAGGAAACCTCATGGTAGCACTGCTTTGTGTTAATTATATTTATTGAGTTACCACCTGATCTTATGATCAGTGCAATGCCAGCGACCAGGGTTTGAATCCGGGGCTGCCTGCAATGAGTTTGTACATTCTCCAATATCTGCATGAGTGTCCTCTGGGCACTTGGGTTTCCTCCCACACTTCAAATGTGCAGAGGTTGGAGGTCTATTGGGGTATTTGGGCGACATGGGTTCGTGGGCCAGAAGGTGCACGTCTAAATTTAAAAATGGAATAAAGGTACCTCACATTTGCAAAGCTGTCATTTTGTATATATACCTACTGAGAAGTATAACTTTTAACAGCACATCCTGTGTAAGAAATTACAAAAAGAGGGCACAACTTCATACCATCCCAAGATATTCAACAGCCAACAAAATACTCTGGAAATTCAATCATCATCTTGTGATGTGAAAAAAGAACTATGTACAGTATTCTGGCAAGTACATTTTCTATGCCTGTGATCATGCTTTTCTTGCATATTAGTTCATCAGTTCTTTATCTCCTTTAGAGATTGGATAGATTTCCTCAAAGTGAATAATCTGCTCATGGTACCTTATGTAGTGCTGCCATTGGTTTTTCCACTGTGGCTACAGGTATTCAATAACTATCTAGATTAGTTATCCAAAATCAACCTGCTATTTTCCAATGGCATTCACTTCGATGGACCAGATACATGAATTATTATAAACATGCAGTAACTTGCAATAGAATCTTTTATGTTGCAGAAATACCAGCAATGCTGAAGGAACGGTTAACCTGCAAGTGAAAGCACAGCTAGGAGGGAGCTTGCATTTCAAACATACCCTGCAAAAAGTCCTTTCACACCATCCCATGAAAGTTTAGAACCCCAGATGGCCTACTCCTGCTCTTATTTCTTGTGTTTTTATATTCTTATATGCTCCAGTGCCTGACATAGCTGACTTAAGTTCCTTGGAGTTCACTTAACTAGTGACCTGTCGCAAGGACAACAACTCATCACTTGTCAGGAAGACACAACAGTGACTGCATGTCCTGAGAAGACTGAAGTGGGTAAGGCTACCGGCCACCATTATATCAACCTTCTACAGGAACCCTACAGAGAGAATTCTAGCTGGCTGCATCGCAGTACGGTACGGTTGCTACAGAGAAATGGATGGGAGGTCAAACCACAGGACCAGAAGAGGGGCAGAGAGGATCGCTGGAATCTCCCTCTCCCCACCCCCCCCCCCCCACCCATTGACGTGATCTACAGGGATTGTTTTCTGAAAAGAGTGCACAAAATTGTTGAGGACCCCTTCCCCCTGCACGCAGGATCTGCCAGCTGCTCCCGTCAGGGGAGAGGGACAGGAGGATCAGAGCCAGCACCACCAGGGTGAGAAACTGCTTCTTCCAACGGGCAGTGAGAATGCTGAACAGCCAAAGGAACTGCTCACATAAACCATCCGAGACTCTCATATCTACAAAACCATGTTTATTTGTTTATTTATATCAATAAATACTTGTCCTTCATATCCATTTTTTTGTCTATATGTATGTTCGCTCTGGTTGTGTATCTACATGTTTCGCACGGAGGACTGGAGAATGCTGTTGGGTTGTACTTGTATGATCAGATGATCAAAAGCCTTGGCATTTATTGGCAGCCTTGGACTTCACATTGATCTCTAAGAAGAGCATCAGCTGGAAAAGCACACAGGATGTTGATCTCATTACGGGGCCAAAGGGAACACTTAGGTCATAATGCTTGAGAGGATTATCTCCTCAGTGAAAATCCAGTGCAAAAAATAATCCTAGTTGAACTTTGTTTAATAAAACAATCTTTTGGAAAAGTGAAGAGCACAAAGCCTGTCCACGGGAGCTGAGAAGAATTGAACTCACATTTGTGAGTTTGAGAGATCCCATCAAGTTCCCATGATGCATTTTGTTAGTGATGCATGCTGGAGCCACATCGTGGCCGAGGTTAAGAGTGTGCAGATGTTTCAGGTGACGAACAGGCTGTCAATTGCACAACAAGCTTCTTGATTATGTTAAAGTCGTACTAATCCAAGCAAATGGAGTACCTCTGACTAATGCCATCTTTGACATGCCATTGTAGAATGTGGTAAGGCTTTGGGAATTCAGAAGATTTGCTACCATAGTATTTCTTTTATTTGTGATAGGTCATTCATTGTCGATGCTGCGCATTTGCTCAGCGAAAGGATGTCTGAAAGCCTACAGGTCACCCTTGGGCAAGGTGTAGGACCTGTTTAGCCTCCCAGTCAGGGTCACGTGAAGCCATGGATTGCAAATGATGGATGGCTTTTTACAAGCAGATTCTACAAATTGGAAACTAAAAACTGAGCAGATTAATCTGCTTATCAGTGGTCAAGGTTGCCCATCCAGTATGGACACTGCAACTGAAGAAGGCAATGAGAAACCACTACAGTATTTTTCCCATGATTATACAACATCGACTATGGTCTCAACTCAAAGTTGGAGCATTCACTGAAGGAGAACAGGGGAGGCAACAACTACAATTCGGAGGGTCAGAGATCATGACAGATGGAGAGACATGATCACCCACGCCCAACGGCAAGGCTCCTGAATGATTATGTTGATAGGTCCATGGGATGTAGGTGTAATGTATTACCCTTTCCCAAGTTCCCTTAAAATAATTGGCTTGCCAAGCTGAGTCACAGATAGATGAAACCTGGTCAGTATGGCAGATATCCTTTCCTGAAGAACTTCAGTGAAGCAGATACATTTTTACAAAATTCAGAAGTTTCCTCTTCATGCTACTGATATTAATTTTTTAATCAATATTTATTGCATTAATCAAGTCTGGTGATTCAAACTCACATCACCAGATCCTGGATTCTGGACACTAGTCCAGTGAGTTTATCATCATATTACCATGTCTCAGTATAGCGAGTCTGGTTAAGTTTTGGGATGATTAGAAGCTGCTTTTTCTCATACTCACTCTATCATTTTGGAATGACCTGTCTGCATTAGTGAGATCCATTCCTGTCAAATGATTCACATTTGATTTTGAAAAGGAAATTCAATTGAAATGATCAACATGAAACTCTCAGCACCTAAAATGTCTTCTTTGCCTCTATCTTGATTTGTAGAGAATGTCTTTCTGGGGATACCATTGTAAATCACATGAACCAAGCCTCAACCAGAGTTTCACGCATGCAATCAAACAGGTAAGATTTGCACATTGCAATATATAAATTACACATTTGCCAAACATATTTTGCAGTATCTTGGCCTTGTGTGAATGCTGTTCAGTGAGGTGCTGTGTGCATAGAAGTGGTGTCATTGAGGAATCATGTTTATAAGGACCCCTGAGAGTCAGAAGGCATAGATCAACAAGATTTTACAACCACAACATAGAGAGATTAAATTCAAACTCAAGAAAGAATGGTAAGTGTGGGTGTCATTTTACGGAATTGAAACCTATAGTTAATTTAACACTGAAGGATGTGAGATATTTTAACTTGAAAACCATGATGTCTTCACCATAAATGAGTCACATGCTGGAAATTGGTAGCAATGAAACAGTACATATCTTTTTTAAATATTTAATATTTTATTTTTGTTTTTTTCCATGAATAAATATATTAAAATTTTCCATTATTTTTATATATATAAAATTTTCTTACAAAATACAACAACCCCTTCTCTCCCATCCCCTTCACAGTATAAATCCGTACACCATTAGGACTTACAGTAGGATTTTAAAAAAGAAAGTCTTCATTTTTGTAATAGTAGCCCTTTTTATTACATTTGGGCCCCTATATAGTCCAAATATGCTTGGCATATTTTTATAAATACATCATATTTATTCTTTAGATTATATGTGATTTTTTTTCCTTAAAAAAAATACAACTTTTACTTAGTTCCATTATAAATATTTTCACAATCTTCTCCCTTGACAACCTGAATTTTTTTTTACTAACTTCACAGAAATTCTTCCACCTTCTTCTTGTTCTTGAAAAATCGCCGGTTCCCTTCCGTTACTTCAATCCTCAAAGTCACAGGATATATCATTGAGTACTTCAGGTTTTTAACACATAGTTGTCTTTTCACATCTTCAAATTCTTTTCTTTGTTTCTCAACTTCGGGCTAAAGTCTTGAAAAAATAGTACCTTCTCATAAGCAACTTTGGGCGGGCCGTTATTCTGCTTCGAGTAATCATATGCAGCTTCCAGAATGATCTCCCATTTGCGGTAACTTAAAAGTCTCTCCAGAACTGGTCTTGGCCTCTGATCACTGGCTCTTCTGGGTCCGAGTATTCTGTGACCTCTCTCGATATGCAGTTTTTCTCCAAATTTCTCTTCTCTCAATACTTATGGGATCCATTTGTGAAAAAGTTTCACTCGGTCTCCTTTCTCTAGTCTAATAATCCGGACTTTGTTTCATCGACTAAAGTTCTCCATATGGTCAATTGTGGCAAGCAGTCCTTGTTTATCCGACTCTCATTCTTTGGCTTTTTTTCCCAAAGCCTCAAGCCTTCATGGATTTTTGTCAATTCAAACTCTGCTCAATCCATTCTCTCCATCAGGTCTTCAACAATATCTTTTATTTTGGCCATTTTCTCCATTATAGCTCTCATCACCATTTCAACATTTATGGATCCGTTACTCAAATTCTTTTCCAGGATAATGCACAATTCTTGACCCGACTCCCCAGCTTACCTGGTTCTGCTGGTCCTGTCGGCATTTTTGCACCGCTTCCTTTCGGACTTTCACCCGACGTTCCCGTTCTTCGATAGGAGCTTCCTCAATCTTTGTTCTCGGCTGCCTTGGTTTCTTCATTCTAGTTTTATCCATTTTTGATGAAGAAAATCTTGAATTTCAAGTTTTGACCATCCGTTTAGTACTCTTCACGGAGAGCTGTCTAGGTCCTCTACATGGCCACATCCCCCAAACAGTACATATCTTAGAACTGTAATTGCCTCAAAGGATATTGCCATGGCAATGGAAATCTGGTGGATGCCATTTCCCTTCCTTTTGTTCTTTTTTAATAAACACCTGTACAATGTACCTGTTTGGCTACAGCAAGTAAGAACTTTGGTGCATGTGTACATTGTACTTATGTGAATGATGACAAACTCATTATCATTACCAAAAGCACGCACAATTTCAGGATAATGCGCTTTGCTGTGGATCTTGAGCTGCCATTCAACTTCAGATCTATACAGACTTGTAAGTAGATACCTATGAACACCACATAGTGTACTCCAAACTAATTGAGAACACAAACTAAAATTCCAGGTGATGATGGATGGCCGGGGTAAGTCAGTCAAGGCATAGTCACTCAAAGCACTAAGAGCCCATGCTTATGCCCATACATGTAATATTTATATTTATTTAAGGTGCCTCTCTAAAGACAGCCTACTTTGAACTCCAAGATATAACTTAGGCTGCCAGCCTTTCTACGTTGTAAAGAGTGTCAAGGTGTGAACAACATCACTTCTGTGAGATACATGGGCATCAGAACTTTTGGATGATGGGCCCCTCCCGAGAGCTTTCATAGAACACTACAGCACAAGACAGGCCCATGCAGCCTTCGATGTTGTGTGCTGACCCATATATTCCTAAAAAAAAGTTCTAATCCCTCCCTACCCCATAACCCTCTATTTTTCCTCCATCCATGTGGCTTTCTAACAGCCTCTTAAATGCCCCTAACGTTTCAGCCTCTATCACCATTCCTGGCAAGGCATTCCAGACACCAACACTGCATTAAAAACTTACCCCTGATGTCTCCCCTAAACAGCCCCTTCCTTCACTTTGTACACATGTCCTCTGGTTTGTTATTCACTAGTTTAAAAGCAGAGGGAAGTGCACACCAGTTCGTCAAAGCCTAGAAAGTTCTTGATACATTATACTTGATATAATGAGGGGGGTTTTCTGTGCAAGGAGTCAAGCAAGTCAGCTCTAACTTGCATACATCAGTACAAAGTAGAACAGCAAAAGTACATTGCAGTGTTTTGGGTTCAGTGAAAAGATCTATTAGTACATAACAGGGGCAGCATGAGATCATGATTGTGAGATTTATTTAGGAGCCTGATGAAGCTGTCTTTGAACCTAATGGTTCCCAATAGGAGGAGAGAGGATAGAGTGTGGTTTGGCTGGAATGTTGCCTGATTTTTTTGAGGCAGAAGGAAGTGTAGATGCCATTGGTGGAAGGGAGGTAGGTTTGTATGATGTTTCGAGCTGTCTTCATCACCTTCTGCAGCTTCTGATCATGGACAGAACAAGTCCCATACCAGGCTGTGACACATCAACTGGGATGCATTCACTGGAGCAAAAGTTGTCAAGCGACATGGAGGTCAGGCTGAACTTCTCTAACCTTCTAATGAAATAGAGGCATTGGGGCACTTCCTTGACTGTCGCCTTAACATGGTTGGTCCAGCTCAAGACAATGGAAAAGTTTAATCCCAAGAACCTGAAGCTATTTACTGTCTTCAGTGAGCACCATTGATCTGGCAGGGCAATGGCTTACTATCCCACCCCCTCCCTCCTGAAGTCTATGATCAGCTCCTTTGGATATAACATATAGGATATAAACATAAGAACCAGAAGCAGGAGTAGGTAATAAGAGCTTCATGATTGCTCTGCCATACATTAAGGCCTTGGATGATCTTCAACCCCAGGATCAGTTTCCTATACTAATTCCTCAATATCTGAAAATCTATCAGTCTCTGCCTTGGTTGCACTCTGGTATAAACAATTTTAAATTTAAACATAGAGCACAGTTACAGGCCCTTTCAACCCACAAGTCAGAGCTGCCCAGTTACAGAGCTGCCCAAGGGTGGAAGGACACCAAAGCACCTGGATGAAACCCATGTTGACATGGGAGGAATGTACAAACTATTCACAGACAGTGCTGGATTCGAACTCAGGCCGCTGCACTGTAACAGCATTGCACAGCATCCCACCAATTCCAAACATTTTGGGTGAAGAAATTTCTTCACTTCTCAAACCTGAACAGTTCATCCTATTTTGCAGATTGTGTGAACCCAGGTTACAGGCCTCCCAGCCAAAGGAATGATCACCCCCACATCGCTCCTGTCAATCCATATGATTTATGTTTCAACGAGATCAAAAGTGTATAAGCCTAGTTTTCTTCATTTCTCCTAATCACACAAACTTGTCATTCCAGGAATCGATCTGGCAAATTTTTATTGCAATCTCTCCATGACAACTATATCCACCTCAGGTGAGGAGATCAGAAGATATTCCCAGTGTAGCCTCCCAAGATCCTATACAATTAGACCAAGACATCTCCATTCTTGCAACATTTCATCTGTCTTCCTATATGCTCATGTGTTAACCTTTAGTGATGTGTGTACCAGGCACCCAGGTCCATTTGAGCACCAATAAATTTTGATTTCTCTTCAGTTATGAAACATTCCACCTTTCTTGTGATTTCTAATGAAATCTTCCAGGATGGATCTATCATTTACATTGTCCTTAGAGGAACATAAAAATTGATATTTAAGCTTCTTCATTGGTTCCAAAATGAAAGAAAACAGGTCAGAGGAAAGTTGTAGTTCCACCTTAGGCTCAGAATCTCCTTAGCTATTTGCATATTCACTCCTGTCCATAACTGAACAGATGGTGAGCACTATTGTCCCACTAATGTTACCTGTTTCTATTGATTATTTGCATGTAGATTCCTCTCCCACTTCTGATCATGTCAATGGCTTTGTTTCGATGGAACATTTGTATTCATATTTTAGAGCAGCTTTTTACAATTGGTGCCATATGGCCCTCCTGGGGGCACAGCAGATTTAAGGGGAGGGGCCCACAGACTGAAATCCTTAATAACTAGAGCCCAAAGCGTATAGGGCATTGGAGAGAAGTACAGAAGAAACCAACTAAACTTGACTGTTTCACAGGGAAGTTGGGGGGTGGGGGGGCAAAAACTTAGAGCAGAGTCCTAAGGGGTCCATAACCAGAAAAAGGGTTGGGAATGGCTGTTTAAAACCATCCAGATTGTTATGGCTTTTTTTCTCAAATTTCAAAATCTGCGCTATTTTGCTTTCTACTGAGCCAGACATTTGCTCTTTAATAATATAAAAAGAGTTTTTCCAGACCTGCTCAAAAGACTTTATTACTTTTAGGACTAATGCAATATAGTTGGGATAAATTGGACAAATTGACAAAATTAACTGCAATCCAGGCTGGCCGGAATTGTGACTGCCTGTGGGAAGATGGAATCAGCTTGTCTGTTCAGATCTCCTCATGTTTTTAATTAATTTCAGTTCAGTGTTCAGTCTAATTCTGGTCAAGCAGAATCAGTTTAGCCTGTGAAAAGGGGTGATGGTTGAACAACACTCATCCCTTTGAGGCAGGCTCTAGTTAAATCAGGACAACTTCAGCCGACATTCAGCTGGGAAGAGAGCTGTCCATTTTCCTTTCAATATATTGTTATTGGCAAAAAAAGAACATATATTTTACACATCCCATTCTCTGCTTGTGGCTTTTAAATTGAAAAAAAATGCTTCAGTCTTGCAAAATTACCAAGATTCTTACACGATGTCCACGCATCTGTGTAGGAAGACATTTCTTGATTTTGATGAAAGATCTTTGATCTGAAATACTTATTCTTGTTTCTCTTCCCACAGATGTGACTTGATCTGATGAGTATTTTCAACATTTTCTGTTTTTGTTTTAAGCTGTTCATCTGAAGCATTTTAAAATAAACATGTTCCCCAGAGTCATAGAGTCAGAATAGTACAGAACAACTTCTGAGCTAGTCTTGTTTGCCTGTATTTGGTCCATCTCCTTCTAAGCCCTCCCTATCTCTATATCTATCCCAATGTCTTTTGAATATCAAAATTGTGCCCACTTTTGGGGCAACATGGTTGGCATAGCAGTTAGTGAAACGCCTTTACAGTGCCAGCGATTGGGACCGAGATTCGAATCCCACGCTGTCTGTAAGGAGTTTGTACGTTTTCCCCACATGTAGGTTAATTGGCTGTATACTGGGCGGCACGGACTCATGGCCGAAATGGGCTGAATGTCTAAATTTAATTAAAAATTCCGTTTCCTCTGGCAGCTCGTTCCAGATATGGATTACCCTCTGAGGGAAAAGGTTGCCTCCCACCCTAGGTCGCTCTCTCCCTTTCACTTTAAATTTCTGCCCCCTAGTTTAGAATCATCTACCTGGAGAAAAAAGATTGTGAGCATTTACTTTATCCATGTGCCTCCTCATTTCATGAACCTCTGTAAGATTACCCTCAGCCTCTAATACTTCAAGGAATAAAGACCCAGTCTATCCAACCTCTTCCTATATCTCACCATCCTCTAGTTCTGGCAGGATTCTCATGGATCTCTACTGCACCAGATTTACCGATGCCCTTCCTATAGCTGGACAATCAGAACTGCACACAGTACTCCGTGTGGCCTCACAAATGCCTTGTACAGCTGAATCACAAGGTCCAAACTTTTGTATTCAATATCTTGCCCAATGTAGGCCAGCGTACCTAATGCTTTCTTCACCACCTTGTCCACCTGACTTGTACTTTCAGTGAATAGTGCACCTGTATCCCTGGGTCTCTCCAGGGCCTTATTGTTGATGGTGTAAGTCCTGCTTTGATTTGACTTAACTAACTTGTCAGAGTTAAATTTGACATTCCTTGGCCCACTCTCCGAACTGATCCAGATCTTGCTGTAAACTTACATATCCTTCCTCACTGTCCATGACACCACCAATTTTGATGTCATCTACATTTTTATTAATCATGTTGACTACTTTTCCATCCAAATCATTAATTATAGATGACAACAAGCAGTGGACCCAGCACACACAGCTGCAGCATACCACTTGTCCCAGGCTTCCAAACAGAAAAAACATCTTATTCCCCCCAATTTCCCCCTCCCCCACCTCACTACCACTCTCCTGATCATGGTCTTCATGGTCTTCTCCACACTAAAGACTGATAAGAAATAATCATTTAAACTGTCAACCATCTTCTGTGGCTCCACACAAAGACGGCTAAGTTCATCCTTAATGATACCAATTCTCTCCCTAGTCACCCTTTCACTCTTAATATACCTTTAGAATCTTTTAGGATTTTCCTTTATCCTGCCTATCAGCTCTTTTTGCCCTTATGATTTGTCTTTTGAGACAGACAATGAATGCTGGCAATGCTAGAGATATACATAACCAGTTAAATGAACAACAAAAATACCATTAAATACATTCAGTGCTTCCTGAATTTCCTCATAGCAGCAAGTAGCTTGTCTACCTGCTGAGTCTGGACTTCTCTGGACCAAATCCTGTTGAGAACCATGCGAATAGAGCTGGCTGTCAGGCAGTCAGTAGCTCAGGGTCTTCCAGCAGCACATGGCAGGGCCTACTGATAGAAACAATGCCATGAGGGCACCATGGGACATAACAAAGCAGTACGTGGGAGTATGAAATAAAAAGGGGAACATGCTGGAGATGAACATTATCTGAAATTGTGAACAGGGTGACGCGGTTGACGCAGCGGTTAGCAGAACGCCTTTACAGCGTCAGCGATCAGGACCGGACCGTGGTTCAAATCCTGTGTGTTCTCCCTGGGTCTGCATGGGTTTTCTCTGGGGGCTCTGGTTTTCTCCCACCATTCAAGACATACAGCGGGTGTGTATAGGTTAATGGGGTGTAAATTGGGCGGAACAGACTCGAGGGTCAAAATGACCCATTACTGTGCTGTATGCCTAGATTTTTTTAAATTTAGATATATTGCAACATTCCTTTCTGATACAGGGCATTGGATCTAGAATATTTATTAATCTTGAGAAAGCCAAGTGATTGTATTTATATAGCTACCCTATCACCTTCCTAACATATCCAACCATGTTTTATAACCAAACTTTCAAATTGATCTCTATTTCCAAGGTAAATTGATACATGGCAATTGAATGAATGATGGAATGAATTACTCTGAGTTGGTAAAACATAGAACATAACAGCACAGTACAGGCCCTTCAGCCCATTATGTTGTGCTGACCCATATATACCTACCAAAATAAAATTATACACTACCTACCTCATAACCATCTATTATACTTCACGATCACATCCATGTGCCTGTCTTTCTTTCTTTTCTTTGGCTTGGCTTCGCGGACGAAGATTTATGGAGGGGTAAATGTCCTCGTCAGCTGCAGGCTCGTTTGTGGCTGACAAGTCCGATGCGGGACAGGCAGACACGGTTGCAGCGGTTGCAGGGGAAAATTTGTTGGTTGGGGTTGGGTGTTGGGTTTTTCCTCCTTTGTCTTTTGTCAGTGAGGTGGGCTCTGCGGTCTTCTTCAAAGGAGGTTGCTGCCTGCCGAACTGTGAGGCGCCAAGATGCACGGTTTGAGGTGAGATCAGCCCACTGGTGGTGGTCAATGTGGCAGGCACCAAGAGATTTCTTTAGGCAGTCCTTGTACCTCTTCTTTGGTGCACCTCTGACACGATGGCCAGTGGAGAGCTCGCCATATAACACGATCTTGGGAAGGCGATGGTCCTCCATTCTGGAGACGTGACCTACCCAGCGCAGTTGGATCTTCAACAGCGTGGATTCGATGCTGTCGGCCTCTGCCATCTCGAGTACTTCGATGTTAGGGATGAAGTCGCTCCAATGAATGTTGAGGATGGAGCGGAGACAACGCTGGTGGAAGCGTAGGAGATGCCGGTAGAGGACCCATGATTCGGAGCCGAACAGGAGTGTGGGTATGACAACGGCTCTGTATATGCTAATCTTTGTGAGGTTTTTCAGTTGGTTGTTTTTCCAGACTCTTTTGTGTAGTCTTCCAAAGGCACTATTTGCCTTGGCGAGTCTGTTGTCTATCTCGTTGTCGATCCTTGCATCCGATGAAATGGTGCAGCCGAGATAGGTAAACTGGTTGACCGTTTTGAGTTTTGTGTGTCCGATGGAGATGTTGGGGGGGCTGGTAGTCATGGTGGGGAGCTGGCTGATGGAGGACCTCAGTTTTCTTCAGGCTGACTTCCAGGCCAAACATTTTGGCAGTTTCCGCAAAACAGGACGTCAAGTGCTGAAGAGCTGGCTCTGAATGGGCAACTAAAGCGGCATCGTCTGCAAAGAGTAGTTCACGGACAAGTTGCTCTTGTGTCTTGGTGTGAGCTTGCAGGCGCCTCAGATTGAAGAGTCTGCCATCCGTGCGGTACCGGATGTAAACAGCGTCTTCATTGTTGAGGTCTTTCATGGCTTGGTTCAGCATCATGCTGAAGAAGATTGAAAAGAGGGTTGGTGCGAGAACACAGCCTTGCTTCACGCCATTGTTAATGGAGAAGGGTTCGGAGAGCTCATTGCTGTATCTGACCCGACCTTGTTGGTTTTCGTGCAGTTGGATAACCATGTTGAGGAACTTTGGGGGGCATCCGAGGCACTCTAGTATTTACCAAAGCCCTTTCCTGCTCACGGTGTCGAAGGCTTTGGTGAGGTCAACAAAGGTGATGTAGAGTCCTTTATTTTGTTCTCTGCACTTTTCTTGGAGCTGTCTGAGGGCAAAGACCATGTCAGTAGTTCCTCTGTTTGCGCGAAAGCCGCACTGTGATTCTGGGAGAACATTCTCGGCGACACTAGGTATTATTCTACTTGGGAGAATCCTAGCGAAGATTTTGCCTGCAATGGAGAGCAGCGTGATTCCCCTGTAGTTTGAGCAGTCTGATTTCTCGCCTTTGTTTTTGTGCAGGGTGATGATGATGGCATCACGAAGGTCCTGAGGCAGCTTTCCTTGGTCCCAGCAGAGCTTGAAAAACTCATGCAGTTTGGCATGCAGAATGTGCCTGTCTAAGAGTCTCCTAAAAGCCTCTGTTTTTCCAGCCTCCACCACCACCTCTGGCAAGGCATTCTCGACACCCATAATTCTCTGTGTAAAAGCAAATGACCCGTAATGTCTCCTGTAAATATTCCTGCTTCACTTTGTACAGATGTCCTCTGCTGCTTGTTACTCCTGCCCTGGGGGAAAAAAATAGGTACCATCTGTCTACTAATCTATGCCTCTTATATCCAGTAGACCTCTATAGGTCACTGCTCATCCTTCTTCAGTACAAAGAGAAAAACCCTACCTCTGCTCACCTTGCCATACAAGACATATTTTCCAATCCAGGCATCATACTGGTAAATCTCCTCTGCACCCTCTCCTTTAGTTTCCACTCTTTCCTGCAATGAGGTGGCCAGAACTGAACAATATATTCTAAGTGTGGTGATGATTCAGGAGGAAATGCTGATCAATAACCCACAAGTACATCTCACCCTTTCTTCTTTGGTACCTTCTACATCCAACCCACCAGCCATTTTGACTCTTGGTTTGATTTCCAATTTATTACAGTTCAACGATTCAAGTCTTGACATATATTGTGAACACTCATCCTTCTGCTT
The DNA here is from genome assembly GCF_036971445.1 of Narcine bancroftii. Taxonomy (NCBI): domain Eukaryota; kingdom Metazoa; phylum Chordata; class Chondrichthyes; order Torpediniformes; family Narcinidae; genus Narcine; species Narcine bancroftii. The sequence continues at coordinate 15,363,305 of NC_091480.1, forward strand.
CACTTACAGAGCTTTGAGATTTGCTGAGTGTTCACAACAAGAATGGAGAAGTCTGTCAGCAACTTCCACACTCACAGATAAACATCCAGTAGATGCTGCCCAATGATTTCCTGCTTCCCACAGATGCACAACTTGTCTATCTATGGGAAGAGATACTATTCTCATCGTGTCGATGAGAACCCTCCCTGTCACGTACTGGAGAAATTTTGAACTGACAAGAAATTCATGGGGTTGAAGTATGTCATTGGCTGCCAGCCCTAACCAGTGGTGGTACCACTTCACCATCTACTGAAGTAGATTAGCAGCACAGAAGATGGGAAACAGCCTTAGAGGACGGTTTTAGGAAGCTCTGGGCTTTGAAGGCTGATTTCCGACTCTACCCCTTCAGCACAAATATCAGCTGTATGTTGACGATCAGGCAGTAGACGGTTAATATGTTGCTACGTTGGGTTGAGCAGGCAGGAGTTAAACATGCTTTGTGATGCACAAACCCATTTTGCAGCTCAATCTAATTAGGCTTCCTGCCAAGCTCTTTGTTGAATCAACATGCAAACGGGGATGTTTTTTTCTTGTTAAATCTATCAGTTTTCTCAATTCTTATTATTTCAGTGTCATTAATCCATTGTTTACTGAACTTTCTGTTAAACTCGTGGCCTTCTCTGTGAACACTATCACTTAATTCCATACAACGTACCAGGGTTGTAGGTCAGTTGGGTGTAATTGGGCATCGCGGGCTCGTGGGCTGAAACATCTTGTTACCGAGCTGTATGTCAAAATTTAAATGTAAAAAAAAATTGAAATAATGCATCGGAGTACCAGCTCCATCCTTCTCAGACATCTCTTTCCGACAGCATTAATGTTCCTAAAGAGCGGTATAATCGAATAGAATTTGTCTGAATATTTGATTAATTTTACCTCCATTAATCATTCACCAAGACCCAATAGAACTTGATTCAATTCAGTTAATTTATCAATACACGGTCTCAATAAAAGTGTTGATTCCATCAGCACCATCGGAACTTCCAAAACTCCAATTAATTGTGAATTGTCTAATGCTCCCCAGCTCTATCCTGGGTTACCCTTCCTCGTGAAGTCAGTGAGCATGTTTTTAAAAAAAATCCCTTTACGTAAAAAGGTTTGTTATAAACTTAAAGTTTGTTTTAACAGAACTGAATCTACACACATTTTCATATCAATATTTCACCATACCTGCTGCACCTGGTGTATTCCATCAGTTCACTCAAAAGGACGATAAGTAAAGCTTGTGGAATTGCAGGGTGCACATTATAATGCCTGACTGTGTTGCCATAGCTACAGTGCTCTGCATCAGGAGTCTAATCATCAGACCTGTCCTCAAAGCTGTATCCAGATTATCAGATTTATCTGGAGTCAAAACCCTGTTCTGCCTCGACATCCAACCGACAAGAGATTGATCTGAGGGGAACATTACGGTAGAGGTTAGGATGGTATGGGAAGAAATAGGGCGGAGGGGGCAGGGTAGAGTTTGCTAAAGATGTGGGCCCATTTCTCATGTGAATCAGTGTGAAACATATTAATTGCACCAGGGGTTGGTGCAGGCTTTCATCCTGCTACTAAATTCAGTTAAGTTCCTGTTGGCCTCATTAGTAGAGAAAGAAATAACAAGTCACCCATTCAGGGCAGCATCCAGTAGGGCTGTGGATGCTCAGCTGGTGGTACAGTGGTTGAGGGACCCAGGTTCAATCCTCATTTCTGGTGCTGCCGGTGTGGAATCCGTAAGTTGACCATGTGGGTTTACATTGGATGCTCTGGGAAGTGATACCAACAGTGAGGCAAATAGCAAAGGAGCAGATGGGCATGTAAGAGAGAATAAATTGCAAGTAAAAAGATATTCCTTCCTTTTTTGAACCAGTAAAGCAGTGACTATCCATCAAAATTTCATCCCATTCAGACTTTTGATAACGTGACGTCGAAACAGAAATAAAGATAGGATTCATATCAGTCCCGAGGTTTTTCCTGTTTCTGGCCTCACCTGATTCATTTAATTTATCCGTTCTATGTGTTAGGGCAGGTAGTTTGTTGCCTCTTTAAGAATGTCAGAGTGCATATACCAACCATCCTTTTCTTTTGCATTCAATAGACTTCAGTGAAGTGACAATTAATCTAAGATCAAGTGCATGATTCTAATCCAACATGTGCTATCTGTGCGCAGAGAGGGTGAAAAAGGATTGACATGTAATCAGAACTGGGTTGTGCCTTGGTATAGTTGAAGCCCCCAGCGTAGTATGCAAGGAAGCAAACAACCCAGTCATGTAGGAAGCTGATTTAATTAAAATCAAGAACACCTGGGAGCAGAATTTGAACCTTTAGCTGTCAATGAGGTTTGAAACTCTATTTTTCAACTGATTAATACTACATCCCTTTGTGCATGGCACAGTCTGCTGTAATTTAAAGTGGTTCATAGAGCACATATGTCTAAATTAAAATTGTGTCATTTTTATTTGGACATAAATCCCCAATGTGATAAATGTAAAACAGTTTATCCTTTCTTAATTTATATGTTTTGGACCTGTCCTAGCCTAGAAAAATTTTGGAAGGAAGTTTTTCAAACATTATCGGTAATTTTACATTTAAAATTGGAATGCAGCCCTTTAATTGCTCTATTTGGAACATTCTAAGAAGATGATGTTTCTAACTTCAATTCAATGTTGGATTTTTTCTTTTTCTTCATGGGTTGCCAGATGTGCAATTTTGATTAAATGGAAAGATAATACTCTACCTACACATCCACAATGGCTAAGGGATCTTTGGCTTGGCTTCGTGGATGAAGATTTATGGAGGGGGTAAATGTCCACGTCAGCTGCAGGCTCGTTTGTGGCTGACAAGTCCGATGCGGGACAGGCAGACACGGTTGCAGCAGTTGCAGGGGAAAATTGGTTGGTTGGGGTTGGGTGTTGGGTTTTTCCTCCTTTGCCTTTTGTCAGTGAGGTGGGCTCTGCGGTCTTCTTCAAAGGAGGTTGCTGCCCGCCGAACTGTGAGGCGCCAAGATGCACGGTTTGAGGCGATATCAGCCCACTGGCGGTGGTCAATGTGGCAGGCACCAAGAGATTTCTTTAGGCAGTCCTTGTACCTTTTATTTGGTGCACCTCTGTCACAGTGGCCAGTGGAGAGCTCGCCATATAACACTAAGGGATATTATGTCTTGTTTAAACTTGGAAAAAATTAGATATGCGGTTACTGACTCCTATATTAAATTTCAAATTATATGGGCCATATGACTACCATAATCTTAGGATTTAATGTTAAACTGGAATCTTGGTATTGAGTTGTCCCTCTCTAAGACTGCACCACCTGGATTTATTAATGTTAATCTTCAACCTTGCTTAGGAGAAGGGGTTTTGAAATTTAACTCTTTTTTTTGTTTCTGTTTTATGTACTATTTTAGTGTCTTGAGTATGTTTTGGAACTTATACTTGTAATTATTTTCTGATTTGGTAGCACACTTCATAACTGTATTGTTCAATTTTTTTCTTGTAAAATATCAATAAAAATAGTATAAAAGAAATTGGTAAAGAAACGTGAGTAATCTAGTGAGAAAAAACACAGAAGCCTCTACATGTGTGTAAAAAGGAAAAGTAGGGAAGGCCATTTGGGTCCTTTACCAACAGAGGTGAGAGAATTTATAATTGGGTACCAGGAAATGCAGAGGTATTAAACAAGCATTTTGTTTCCATTTACATGGAAGAAGACAAATTAAATCTCTCAGAATTACTGGGGAATCAAGGGTACAGTCAAATTCATTGGTGTCTAAACACTGACAAGGCTGAAAACTGAAATCCCAAACCGATGATAACCTACGTCACTGAATTCTGCATGTTCACTGTAACCCGCAACTGAGTCCCAACCATGAAGAGCCACAGATTCTCGAAAGTATTTGTCTGTGGAGTAGGGTGCAAATTCCTGCTGACCTATTAGAATTCTGATTGGTGCAAATGCATGAAATTCTCCAGATCCAGCTGTATATTTTATGTATCTGAAAAATCAGCCATTTTAAAATTTGAATTGACTGAACGAAACATCCAGTCCATTTTAAGAGCCTGGTGTCCATTGAATTTTTCAAAAATACACTATATTTGGAATAAATTATTTACAAAGGGAAAACTGTAGAGTCTGTTCCCATCCTAACTTCCATATCCATACATTCCCTTGTTTCATTCAATTCCATTTACAACATTACCACTACTGTCACACCTTGTCTCATCTCCCCCATCAGTTGTTTTTTTTAAACCAAAAATAGATTTTATTCATAATAAATTATTTACAAAAGAAATCCATATAAAGTCTGTTCCCACCTTTAGTTTTGTATCCATACATTTCTGTCACTGTACATTGTTAGTCATTTTTATTTACACTATTGCCATCACTGTGGCACCTCATCACTTCTCCCCCTCCATTGCTTGAAGGGCTTCCCCTCGGTCTCAGCCCGTCAATACCCAGTAATGGGAGGGCTCTAGACTGTGGTCCTTCCCCACTGTGCCCTCTCTGCACCAAATCTCAGTGCGAACATTTGCACGTCCTGTACCAATTCGCAGCACTCCCGCACTGACATTTCCATGTGCTGAAAGACCAACAGGTTTCGGGGAGACCAAAGTGAGTCTTTCACCGAGTTGATGGTCTTCCAGCAGTTCTGAATGTATGACTCTGTGTGTGTCCCCATAGATCAGAGAGTGCCCTATTTCTCTCATGTGGTTGAGACAGAGGGGTGCAGATCAACAGATGCATTCATTTCATTAGACACACCCAGTGTGTGGCCAGTAACATTAAAATAAGGCAGGTAATGTAAAATCTATGAGGATCAAGCAGACAGCAACAAGGTCTTGCTGAATCCTATATAAGCCATTGCGAATGATCAGAGAACATGTACTTAGAGAGAGGTGGTCAGGCTGTATAGGCTAAGGGGCTTCCAAATGTGATAATGAGCCTGGGTACTCCATTATCAATATTTAGTTATCTACTTCCTGTCAGAATTTTAAAATGGTCATTATTTGTGGCCAATTTCTGCTCTTCCTTTAATTTTCCTCTTGAAATAAGCCCGGAGGTATGGAGGGTGGTGGGGGGTGGTGGGGGGGGGGGGGGGGGGTAGTGGGAGGTGATGGGAGGGAATATCAGAAATGTTATATTTGTGCCAAATTGTATGATGTGTAAAATTGATTCAACTCGCTGTGACATCTCTTCAAATTCCCATTACTTTTAAAACCTGTATAAAGCATGATGGACAGTAAGGCTTGATCACTATCTTGCAGGATCTGCCTTAGTTTAAACCAGATCCAAAGGATTGTACTGCTGTGAGCTGATGCATGTATAGGTCAATGCTCCCCTCATCTACAGTGCATGAATGCACTTGCCCAGCAGAGGTCTCTTGGGAGCTCACAAAGACAGGAACTCCTGAAAACTCGTGTAACGAGCACCTTGCTCTGCAGAGTAAAGATCAGCTTGGCCCTGGCACTAATGATCAAACTCAAAGTCTTGTATATCTAACTTTTCACACTATTAGAGGATCCTAGAGAGGCTAGCACAGTATTTGTTAAAGAGTACAATAACTTGTGATAAGAGGAGTAAAACATGAAAGTCTGTAGATGCCATGACTGAAGTAAAAACACAAAATGCTAGAGAAACTCAGCAGGTCAAACAGAGCAAAGATAAAGATACACAACCAACATTTCAGGTTTGAGCCATTTATTAAAGTAATCGTAATAATATAATAAAAATAATTCATAATAACTGTTGTGATATTAGCTAAGGAAAATAGAGCTTAAAAATCAACATTTTTTAACCATAACTAGACTTTATACACAATAAATTATTTACAAAAGGAAAACTATTCAAAGTCTTTTCCCACCCTTCATTTTGTATCCATACATTTCCATCACTGTATATTGATATATATTCATTTCTATTTACACAATTACCACCACCGTGGTGCCTTGTTGTTACTCTCCCCTCTGTGGTTTGAGGGCCTACCCTTCAGTCTCAGCCCCTCAATGCCCAGTAACGGAAGGACTCCAGACTGTGGTCCTTCCCCACAGCACCCTCACGTTGGCTGTGCTAAGCCTCAGTGCGTCCCTCAGCATGTACTCCTGTCAGCAGCAGGTTTCAGACAGGCCAAAGTGCTGATCTTCCAGCATTTCTGGATGTCTGTGTGCTTTCCCAGGAACAGCCTGTGAATCAGAGAATTTGATGCTCTAGGGCACACATGTCAAACTCAGGCCCACGGGCCAAATTTGGCCCGTGATATAATTATATTTGGCCCGCAAGATCATATCAAATATGTATTAGAGCTGGCCCGCTGGCCACCGCGCCAGTATAGCGCATGCACAGCTAATAATACAAATCCCAGAATGCTTTGCAAGTGCGTTGGCGCCGGCCTGTCAGCCCGCTAATTGCCCCCACCTCCTCTGTTTATTTTAATTAGCATCTGCAACCTGTCGCCTAACTCACATGTAATAAACCCCTTACGAAAAATGGCCAAACGAAAAACAGAAAATAGGACCTTTCAAGACAGGTGGGAGGTAGACTATATGTTCATTATTTTAAAAGACAAACCTGTTTGTCATTGAAGCAATTTGTTATTTTTTTGACTTGTTGGCTGTGGAAAAAAAATACATTTAAAAGGAGCTTAAAGGCTATAGAGAAATATTATTTATTGAATATTTTATTTCTCATTTGTTAATGCTTCTTCTGGAAAGAGTTTAACCAAAACTATTAAACATTTATTTTAATAAGAAAAAGTTTAACATTACATATGTTGAAAGAAGAGAAAACATGCAGATGTTGAAAACTTTAGTCTTGGTCCAGGGCACTCACCATGTGGTAGTACCGGGTGAACTCTGTTGTGATCTGGCAGATGTCAAACTGCACCTCAGCCTGATTAAACCACATGCGTGGCCAATATGTCCAGAAGGCTGCAGCTTCAGGGCGACTGCATGGACTGGCAGTTCGCTCATCGTTAGGGTTAAGATGCCGTCTAAACCATCGGGGTCACCAATTGTAGCTGCGCGGTACTCGAAGTAAATATTTAGTTTGGCCCACGACTTAGTCCAAGTTCTTAATTTTGGCCCTCTGTGAATTTGAGTTTGACACCCCTGCTCTAGGGTATGAACCAAGACACAGACCTTTGCATCCTTCACATTGTCCGCTGGACCTCAGGAAGCTTTTGCTCAATCTCTTGCTCAATCACATCTTTTCTAGAATTGTGACCAGAATTGCCCACAATATTCCAGGTGCAGGCTTACCAACATCATGTTACTTTTTAAGGTGCACTAGAAAAACAAGAATGAGTTCTTCTACCTTGCTTAGTTTTCTTTAGCTTGAACATTCCAACAAACCTGTCTGTAACATAATCCACTTGAGCCAACCATACATCCTTCAGCATTTCAGCATGTTCGACAAAGCAAGCCCACACCTCTTCCCGAGAGTGAACATATGGGTACACATGCTGCCTTGAGAAAGACTCACTCCTGTGCGCAACTTAGTGTTTGTGGAATTAATGAAATTAACAAATGTCACCAATATGTGGAGAAAACTCTGAACATCAGTTCAACATCTTTTGAAGTGAGCACGTCTCAGTGTGCAATCAGCATGGTTGGAATTAATCAAGTTTTATGCCCACCATGCCTCAGTGAAGCCATGCTCAATGAAGGTCATAACACCCCCCCCCCCGCCCAAATGGGGGCCACAGCACATTTAGTGGGGGGGCCAAAGATTGAAATCATAATTTTTTTAATGTAGTCAGTAGAAAAGAAGTGGTGAAGAAACCAACTTTGGTCAACTGCTTCACAGGGAAGGAAGCCAATAAACTAGTGGTTCTCAACTTTTTTCTTCCACTCACATACCACTTTAAGTATTCCCTATGCCATCAGTGCTCTGTGATTAGTAAGGGATTGCTTAAGGTGGTATGTGGGTGGAAAGAAAAAGTTTGAAAATCACTGTTTTAATCATACCTAATTGACTCGTTATGTGCACGCTTTCATAACTCTAAAGGAAATGGATCAATGGCAATTTTTCTCAAGCCAAATATTTCCATAACAATTGGGTCTAGAGCAGTGATTCTCAGCCTTCCCTTGCCACTCACATACAACCTTAAGCAGTCCCTTACAAATCACAGAGCATCGATGTCATAGGGATTACTTAAAGTCGTATATGAGAAGAAAAAAAAGTTGAGCACCGCTGCCATAAACTTTGAGCTGAGTCCTTAAGGGGGCCATAGCCAAAAAAAATCAAGTCAAGTTCATTATCATCTGACTGACAAGTACAACCTGACACAACAGCGATCTCTGGTCCTCAGTGCAAAATATGCAGACACAAAATCTGACATAACACATATACAGACAAACAATGCACGTGCAGGTAAGTATTCGTACATACTCTCTCACACACACACACATAAATAAATATAGTTTCCTAAATATGAGGGTCTCGGGTGGTTCGTGTGAGCAGATCCTTGGGTTCTTCCTGTATTCTCACTGCCCGTGGGAAGAAGCTGTTCTTCAGCCTGGTGGTACTGGCTCTGACATCCATGTATCTCTTTCCCACCAGGAGCAGCTGAAAAATGCTGTGTGTGGGGTGGAAGGGGTTCTCAATGAGTTTGCGCGCCCTCTTCAGACAACGATCCCAGTAGATCACAACGATGGGTGGGGGGGGGGGGGGAGGCTCCAGTCATCCTCTCTGTGCCACTTTTATGGACCTGTGCATTGACCTCCGATCTATTTCTCAGCGGCAACCATGCCAAACTGCAGCAACTGTGCCAAACTGAAGGCTGAAAATGTCTGCCTCATTGCACTTAACCTCTAATGCTCAATTTCACTGGCTTCCACCGATTCAATCAATTGAAGGGGTGAGTGTATCCTCCAAACTTTATGCTGATTAAATGAGGGACTGATGTGAAGCACAGTTGCAAACATGTTTGAAGGCTCAAAATATCCTTGAAGCTCAGCCTGCCTCTCTGTGGCTTTCACCCACGTGGTCTAGTGGTCTGGAGTAATGATTCATCCAACCTGTGCCAATGTTTAATGATAATTGGTCTTTAAAGTCAATCAGCATTTAATCAGTTCTAAAATAAATCAATGAATGACTCAAAAATTCAGCATGACTCTCTTTCAAAAGACTACAGTGCAGATTGTACAGAATTCCTGCTGTTATAGCTGTATGCATGAGAATAAATTTAAGGTGTGGTGTGTGTTTGTTAAGTGTTTCAATAGTTTTGTAAAACACATCTCCTGGTGAGCAACTTTTTTTTCCCCAATAGGAGACGCCTAGGATCACAATCATTTTACACAGTTATAATGTTTAAAATTCCTGTCTGTTCATTCAATAGCCCCTCCCCTGAGTCTTTAACTCATTGCAAGCCACCTTTCTAAAGAATGTTGCACTGGGTGTGTGCAGAAGAGTTTCTGTGTTGGGTGTCAGTTCTCGATACAGAAAATACACAGAAGGTTACTTTGGTGACAGAGTTGACTCCCAAACATTTCTCAATTTTCTCTGACAAATACTGGGAGTAACTGCTGCACATTTACAGAAATATTTCCATATTTCTAGCACTTCTGCCCTTTGGCTTTGAGCCTTTCGATGAGGTTCATTACCTTCGTATATGGCCGAGAGTTTTGTGCTTGTCACTTTAGCAGACTTGTGTTGAGAAGTTGGTGCACTCCATTTAAAATGCTTTCATTTGGAGACCCAGTGAGGTAACTGGATTAGTGAAACCTGCTTCACAAATGGCTCCAGTGAAGGACCATATGATGGAGGGTGAATCTTCCAGACAAAATGCTTAGTCAATTCCTTGTTTGCTCTCTCTGGTGGGGAGGTAGTTAACCATTATATCTCGGTAAACATAATATATCAACCAATATAAATAAAACAGTTAATCTCACTATTAACACTTTACAATCCGTGGCAGATTCCTGTATGTAAATTGATTGCAGTCTTTCTTGTAGCAACAACTAAACTTTGAAAGTACACAATAGGACGTAAAGCACTACAATTTAATTCAATAGATCAGGAAAGTCTGAATAAAGATAATAATCCTGCCTGATAACCACTGAGGACAGAGGAGCGAAAAGAAAGTCCCATCCAATCTGTCTTTAGAAATACAGAGCCTGAACCAAAATCTTGACCTCATTTTAAGCCCAATATGTACTTGCTCTTACGTTGGATCCATTTTAAAGGGTGTCCATTCTGTACAGCTCTTTGCTTCACTGTCACTCTGTGAGACTGATTTCTCCCGTTGAGCTGAGCTGTGTTTTCGTGTCTGCTGTGGTGTTTTCCAAGCCTGACTTTGACTCCATCAGCTGATGCAGAAGTGCTGGGAATTGAAAACCTTCTCTGTCCACATGGTTAAACCTTTCCCACCATGAACCTAAACTTGTGCTGGCTGCTTCCCATTTGATTTGCAAGAGGCATTGGCTGCTTCCCATTTGATTTGCAAGAGGCATTTGCATTAGTGTAAAGACACTTTGTCTGAAAACCCCACAGTGCCAGAGCACTCTTGATTAACATCTCCTTTGAATGGTTCTTAATCACATGCCCTGTGCTCAAGGTGGATGAGATGGCACACATTTAAAAGTCAACTTAAGCTTGTCCCTGCTCTCGCATTCAGCCAGTACCTCGAGAGAATTTGGCAGAAGAAGATGTGTTGGCGTGGGGAGGAAACTCATAAAAACAGATGCTAGAAGCCACACTCTGGCCTTTTAACATGAGCTATCATGTGACAATGTCTGCCTTAAGAATGGACTGTTATCGCTGCCTGTGAGTTGGCTGCATTCCTATCTACATGGTGGCTACAGTCACCTCTCTGTTGGCATAGCTGTTAACGCTGCACCTTTACAGCGCCAGTGATCAGGACCAAACCAGGGTTCAAATCCTGCGCTGTCTGTAAGGAGTCTGTACATTCTCCACGTCTGTGCGGGTTTTCTTCGGTGCACCGGTTTCCTCCCACCCTTCAAAACGTACAAGGAGAGTAGATTAATTGGGGGTAAATTGGGCGGCTGGACTCGTGGGTTGAAATGGCCTGTTACAGTGCTGTATGACTAACTAAATAAATGGACCTGCTGGATTGTTCTGTGACATTCCTGAGAGATGTTTTAGCAGTATGTGACTGGCCATTTTCAGCAGACACCTCCTTCAAAATTCAAAGTTCAAATTCATTGCCAGAGTACACACATGACATCGCATACAACCCTGAGATTCTTTTACTGTGCGCCAGGCTTAGTAATCCCTATTCAGGTACATGATCCTTTATCCAGAACTCTTGGGGGACAGAATGTTCCGAATTTCAAATATTTCTGGATTTCGGAAAGCCAGATTTAAGTCCACCTGAATTGTGCTGTCGTCTCCACCCCTACCCCCTTCCAGTCGCCCTGCCGTCTCCCCCCTCGCCCGCCCGACTTGCGCTGCCGTTCTCCCGACCGCCCAACTCGTGTTGCCGACTCTCTCTCCCAACTTGCCGGATTTTAGATCTCTGGTTAAAAGATCATGTACCTGTATCAGTAACTAAACTGTTTAGCAGCAGGTGGTTGGGGAAGGCTGAAGTAGGAAGTGCCGACCATAAGTGTGCTCCTCGGCAAGTTTCAGGTCCAGAAGACTAATGTTTAAGATTGTCGGATAAATCCTCCCCTGTTGTTTCCTCCACCTCTTCCTTGACCTGCAGGGAGTGTGCGCCTTGAATAACTCTCCATTCTAAGATTTGAACAGAATCGTATTAATCTGATTAGCAGTATTATGAGGGGAATTCAAAATCAAATTAGGGAGGTTGTGTTTCAGTTACTGAGGCTGCAGGAAGCAAGCACAAAACTCAAAAGACTGTACAACAGGCTTTATTCAGATAAAAGTCTGAAAACAAATTTATGTTTCAGTGACTCCCTTGTGACTGGCTCAGGAGTGGCCAGCTCAGGACTATATTTGGGTTGGCTGATTGACAGCCAGCCAGGTGGAGTCAGCCCTTAGGTGGTCTTCCTGCAGGTACAGAGATCGTCCCCTGCAGTAGGCTGGTGGTTGTATCACCACAGTTACATAGGGAATTCTTGACACCACTAAGTTAAGGAGTTCAGAGAAGGTTTAGGAGGGTGATACAGGGGCAGAGAAGCACCCAGGAGCTCACACAGCATCTGTGGGGAGAGAAATAGATACCATTTCAGGTCAAGAGCTCTTTACGGAAATAGTGAGAAAACAAGCTTGTTAATTGCAGAAATGGGGAGAGATGGAAAGAACAGGAGGGAATGTCTGTGATAAGGAGCAGATTAAAGTTGTTAATGTACCAATTACCTTAAAAATCAAGTGGAGAATGTTTGCATACTACCAACTGAAAACCTACTTGAAGGACAAATTGGGAAACAGTCTGAAGTTACCAGAAGGAAGCAATTTTGAATATGTGATTACAGACACAATGATAATCAAAATATTTGTAACAAACATGTACATCAAACTGCAAGAAAAGGAGAACGAGGAAACAAATGGTAAAACTAAACAAAAATGGGAACAAGATCTAAACATAAAGATAAAGAATGAAACATGGGAGAAGCTATGCTCCGGAACTATGAGAAATACAATAAACACAAGGTTATGTATGATACAATATAACTGGATACACAGGTTATATATTACACCTCAAAAGTTAAATAAATGAGACCCAACAGTATCAGACAGATGTTTTCGCTGTAAAAAGGAAATGGGAACAACAATTCATGCAATCTGGACATGTGAGAAAGTGAAAAAATTTTGGGAAGATCTAAACCAGATATTAAATAAAATCACAAAAAGCAATATACCAAAAAACCCAAAGATCTTCCTCCTAAGTAATATAAGAAACAAATAATTTGGACTCAATTTGGATGGAGCACAAAAAAGATTTGTTATGATAGCCCTAGCTGTAGCAAAAAAATGTATTATGTCAACCTGGAAATTAGAAGATAACTTGAGAATACAACAATGGTATATAGAAATGAATAAATGTATTCCATTAGAAAAAATAGCATATAATTTAAGAAATAATATTACATTCGAACAAATATGGGAGCCATACATGAAACACAATAGAGAAATCCTACCGTGGACTTCCACCACCTAAAATGACAGAAGGAGAAGATAATGAAAAGAACTGACTCAGTAAAATTTCTTGTTTATTTTTATTAAGTGACAACATTGTTTTTTTTAAAACTTTATTTAAGATTTTATAACATGAATAACATATAGGATTACATTTAAAAAAATTAAGAATAAAATAATAAAATTACAATACAGTATCAGTAATCTAAATAAACTATACCCTCCCCAATAATTATTACACATTAATAACCCAACTCAAATTAGTCCAACCCCCCATTTCCCCCCCAAAATAAAGAGTGAAGAATTAATAAAGTTAATAATATATGTGAGAAAAAAAACCCACTTACAAAAAAAACAAAAACATAACCGATTAAAATACTAACAAAAAGAGAAGTAATTAATACTAAGATATCAGACTTAAAAAACATATTTAAATCAAACTTAAATGCATATATTTAACAAACAGAGTTAAGATGAAACATATATTTAACTCAAACTTAATATAAAAAATTAGTAAAGTTAGTAACATTGTCTATCAAAAATTCTTAAACAATAATCAATTCTTAAAAAAAATTGTAGCATGAGAAAAAAAAAGATTAAAAAAAGTGACAACATTGTTTAATGGGTTTAATGTATCTTATAGTTTGAGCTTTGGATAGATGGGAGGGGGAGTGAGGGAGGGAGGGAAGGGAGGGGGGGAAAAGGGGGAGAAAATGACACTGTATATATTTAAGAAGAAAAATGTCTGTATGTATCTTGGTCAATATGGTTTATAGTGTGAAAAATAAAAAAAATTTAAAAACATCAAGTGGAGAAATAAAAAAAAAACAGATACAGCCACATCTCTGGTGAGGGATAACAAAACAGTGTTTAATGTTACTCAGGAGGATTGCAAGATGATGTTATCTTCTTTGAGCTTACGATCGGCATTGCTGGAGCAAAGAAGGAGGACAAATACATAGTGGGAGTGGGATCAGGAAGTGACAAGAAACTCAGTGTCATCCTTGGGTCTAAATAAGGCCCCCAACAAAGGGCTCAGTTCTGAAATGTTGAATCCTTCCTACATCCTATGGATGCAGAGTTTCCCACCATTTTGTGTATTGCACTTGTGTGCAGATTTTCTTGTTTAATATCTAGAATAAGTTTAATACCAGAATAGACTTCACTGGACTGAAACCTGGAATAAATAGGTTACCTAATGGGGAAATATTGAATGGGCTTCTAAGATCTGAAGGAGACGGGGGATGTTTCCCTTTGTGGAAAAATCTAGAAATGAGAGATCAAACATTTAAGGCAAAGCTTTTCTCTCATCAGGTTGGAAGTCTTTCATATTCTGTTCTGGTTCCAGCTCCTGGCTGCCTCTAGCTCCTTTGCACTCACTGAATTAATTTCAGGGCTTATCCCTTTCTTTCCTTCTCTGCTCTTAGCTGTATGTATTCTCCTTTCCTCCGATACTCTCCGTTGTCTGCCTTTTAACAGCATTTACATTTGTTCACTGTAAAGTACTTTGAGACATCTTGCGTCATGCAATTGCTATCATGAAGTAAAAACCCAGAGGTTTGTGTAAACCAAGGTCTATTCGTGAATGACAGAAAAGTAAAAAGAATTGAGACCATTCTGAAATATCATGCATTAATTGCAGTGAGAATTTTGTCAATCTAAATATACAATTAACATGACCTTCACCACACAACAGTTCCAAGATGCAGGAAGCATCATACATGGACTTAACTCAATGGCTCTCAACTCTTTTTTTCCCTCTCACATGCCACCTTAAGTAATCCTTTACTAACCGCCATAGGTGCTCTGTAGTTAGTAAGGGATTAAGGTACAAAAACAGCTTCAGATTTCTGAATGGACAATGGATTACAGACACTACCTCACTTTCTCTTCGTTTGCACTAATTTATTCATTTTTTTAAAAAATGTAGTTGATAGCAAATCTGTGGGGTGCTACTAAACAATGAATTTCGTGATGTGTCTATGACAATAAATTCTGATTCTGATGACCCCTACATAATGGCATGCAAGTTGTGCTCCTAACCACAGACCACCCTCAGCATAGATTGGAGTCAAACAAGGCTGCATCATCCCCTCAACATGTTTCATTATACCTCTCCTCCAACAAGCTTCCCTCTGGCGTGGAGTTAACCTTTAAGACAAATAGGAAACCATTCAACCTATACTCCTCGTCTAAAGGGATAGGCTTCACACTTAATGTCCACAACACAAGATTGTCTCCAACCTGCCTCTATATTTGCTGCAATGCCTCTAAAAATAAAGGAAAATATGGAAAATAAGGACTGCTTCCTGTGTATCAGGAACTTCTTCTCAGCAAAGGTTGGGATCAATTATGAAATCCAACATCACCCTCAATGCAGCTATTGGCTGTCTGAGGTAAAGAGTGTACCTGAAGTTTGGCACAAAGCTCCCAATCAACAAGATAGGAATGATTCCTGTAGGCCTCTGACAAACTAGAGCAGATACCTCAAATTACTGTACGAACATCACCAAGGTTGTCTCTGTAAAATTCTCCAAAATCACTGGTGTGATAAATAGTAAGGGTCTCAAAAACTAGAGGACATAGATTAAGGGTGAGAAGGAGAATGTTTAAAATATATCTGAGGAATAAATATTTCACACAGATATGATTGATATCTGGAATGAGCTGCCAGAGGAGGTGGCCAAGTGGCATTGACGTGAAGGACCAAAGGATCACTTTCTCTGCTGTACAAATCAATGACTCTACATGTGAACCAATATCAGTCCCTCCACCAGATGAATGCCTTCAGTCCCAAGGCTTTAATTACACTTAGCCAGGCCCTGCTACTCACATAATACTCCCAAGGAAGGCAGTGCATCTAAGCCCATCATGGATAGAGGTTAACTGAAGGCCTGAAGAATATTCTCAAAACATTGAAATAGTGTCCACTGATTTTTGAGAACCTCTGGCCCATGACGACTTAAAATGGAGAGAAACCTCAAGCCAGTCTGCTCTAATCATAAAAAGATGGAATGAGCACTCCACCTCCCAAACTACTCGTGTGTTTTCCATGGCGAGGACTTTTGGCAGTATGTACTTGTATGTGTGGGTCTCATATTGACCTCATCAGCCACCGCAGAATGTACAGAGCTGGAACAGAAACAAGTCCTCTACAGTCCAGAGGAAATTCTAAGAAGAGAAAACACAAATGTTATTAATTATGTTGTTTATGAATTAAGTGCATCTAATTTGTCCCATACCTTATGAGTAGGGCACAGTAAGATACTTGTTTCAAAAAGCAGTACACTATAAGAATCTGGCTACATTAATAACATGCTCAGATTTTATTCAATACATATCAGTTTTACACCAGTGTAATGATACCCTTATCTGTTTTTCTTTTATATTTAATTCTCAGTCAGTGCTAACTTATAGGCCATGTAAAGGAACAAAGCCTGAGCTGCACCATCTGAGCTTTGTATGACAACACTCTTACAGCAATACAGCAGAGGCCATTCAGCCCATCCTTCCTGCACCAGCTCTTTGAAAGGGTGATCCCATTCACTCAGCTGCCCTAAATGTTCCCATTGCTTTCATTTTCATGTTAAATGTCTTTGGAAATTTGCCATTGAATCTGTCGCTGCTCCTATTTTCGGAACCCCTCCTCTTTGACCAACAGATGTTATGTTAACACTTACATTTCACTTTAAGTCAAGTTTATTGTCATCTGATTATACAACCCGATGGAACAGTGTTCTCTGGTCCTCATTAAAAAAAAAGGCAGACGCACAACCAAATATAACACACAAACAGACAAACAATACGTATGCAGGAAAAATATCATATATATATAAATAAATAAATCTGTATATACTGCTTCATGAGTATGAGAGCCTCGGAGGGTCAGTGTGAGCAGTTCCTTTGTCATTCCGAATTCCCACTGCCCGTGGGAAGAAGCTGTTCCTCAGCCTGGTGGTGCTGGCTCGGATACTCCTGTATGGTCCTCCATCTACCACAAGGAGAACTACCGTGCAATTCAAAATTCTTTGATATATTTTTACCAGAACATCATGATTCTTGCCTTAATTAAAGATGTGGTGTGGCGATAATCGCATGACAGTTCTTCAGGGACTATCGTGACATTCAATGATGTCTAGTTTTAATTTTACACACTGTTTGCAATCTCTCCTCATGTTATCCTTTAGCCCAGGAGGCATCATGGAAAAATTGGAGTCAATAGGCAGCAAAAGGAAACGATTGCAGCAGCCTAATTCATGCCGCAGAGAAAAGAAGACAGTTTGTGGTTGTTGGAGGTCAATTATCCCAGGCTCAGGAGAGCATTGGGTCCTCGGGGTGATGTCCCAGACCCAGCCATTCACGATAACCTTTTCACAGTTCATAAAGTTGGCGTTACGGTTAGCGCCATGCCTTTACAGCGCCAGCAATTGGGACCGGGGTTTGAATCTTGTGCTGTCTGTAAGGAGTTTGTGTATTCTCACTGTGTCTGCATGGATTTTCCCCAGGGACTCTAGTTTCCTCCCACCATTCGAAATGTATCGTGGGTGAAGGACAATCGGGTGGCACAGACTCATGGGCCAAAATGGTCTGTTACCATGCTGTATGTCCATAAAAAAAAGTCAAAGGTGGGGATGTTCACAGATAAAGACTGTACATCACTCAGCACCATTCACAACTCATTCATAAATGAATAAACCCTTGCCTGGATGCAGCAAGAGCTAGACAATATCGATGCATGCAATACTCGAGTGCTGGAAGCACCCAGCAGGTCATGCAGCATTTACAGGAAGTCCAAGGAAACTAACATTTTGGGCCTTAGCCCTTCGTCAAGGTATGAGCTAAAAGCAGGCAGGAGCCTAAACAAAAAGGTGGATGGAAGGGAGAGGAGAGGAGTGGGGGAAAGGGGCAGGGGGAGGAGTACAGACTAACAGGTAAGAGGTCTTGGGTGGATATAGGTAGAAGGGTAGAAGAGTAAAAAAGCTGAGAATGATAGGGGAGGGCAGGTCTCTGAATTGAGAGGGAAGGTAAGGAAGGGGGTGAAAGCTGGAGGAAAGGGAATAGGGTTTAGGGAAAGAGAAAGACTGGAGGGGGTGGTTTATGGAAAATGGAGTTTGATATTAATGCCATCTGGTTGGAGAGTGCCCCAGACAAAATATTAGATGCAGTTCCTCAAATTTACAGGTGGTCTCTGTTCAGCAGCACGCAAGGCCATGGAAGACATGTCGGTGTGGGAGTGGGGTGTGAAATTAAAATGATTGGCTACTTGGAGGTCCCTGTTATTGCAGCAGACATTTATGATTTCCCATCACCTTAACAGGCAACAACAGTCTAACCATCTATGCTAGATATCCAATGACACTACCAGGGAGTCATGTTGGGGCGAGGTGCACGAAATACAAAAGTTGGTAGGTTATACCTCAGTTATATTAGGCACATCCAGGGTATTGTGAACAGAATTAACCCCTTTAATTAAGGACTGGAATTACATCTGTCCTTCCTCTGTGTGGCTCAGTCAGTAACACACCCATCTTTGAATCAGTAGAATGTGGGATCAAACTTCTCTCCAGAGTAAAACACATTGAATCTGATACTTTAGTCCAGCAATGAACCCATTCTGTATTGTTTCTGCCTTTCAGTTCAGATGTTGTGGAGAGACCCCTGTTGTTCCCTCACATGGATATAAAGTAGATAGAGGACTTTTTAACAAGAGCCAATATTCTAGTCAGATTATTATCATATTGTTGGTTGCAGGAGCTTGCTGTGTGCAAGTTAGATGATGGGTGCCTTGTATTATCAACAGAGATTGTATTCCTTTGGCTATAAATTGCTTTTGGAGTTCTTGAAATGGATGTGAAAGATGTTATAAAAATGTAGGTCTTCCTTTCTTTCTCATTCAATGGTGCATGCTACTTATGAAAGGGTGTCACAAGCATTCATGTTTGTAATCTATGATTCAACCTGAGTTAGAACCACACAAGCAAGGTTACCAAAAATTTTACTTCATCTAGGGGCTTATGTTATTTACATTTGGGAGATTGGTCGCACGGACTAGTCAACAATAGTGATACGGAATTGTATTGTACAATCAAGGACCCAGTCACCACCATCTCCTTTCCTAGATATGTCCTGTCCTGCCAACAGGATAGGCAGAGGTGACTAGAGATGGTATACAATCTGGAAGGAACTGCATAAAATCTCCTGGCATCGTTAAAAATGGGCAACAAAACTGTGTGTTGCCTCTCATCTAATGAATCAATTCTACTCCATGTAGAAGACTAATTGAAAAGAGTGGCAAAGACACAGGGTGGGGTCTGGATGGAGAACTTCAACATGCACCATCATAGATGGCTCAGCAGCACAATGACTGACCGAGCTGGCCAATTGCTGAAGGGCATTGCTGTTAGATTGGGTCTGTCGAACCAACAAGAGGGAAAAGCCTACTTGATTTTGTCCTGACCAATCTGTTCCAATGCATCCGTCCATAATGCATCTGTTCATAATAGTATTGGTAGGAGAGACCACCCCAAAGGCCTTATGGGGATGAAATCTCATCTCCACAGTGGAAGTACTCTTGTGTTGTGTGGCACTACCAATGAGCTAAATGGAGCACCTGTGAACAGGCTTCGCAAACTCAGGATTGGACATCCATAAGGCACCATGGGCCTTCAACAGATTCAGAATTGTACTGGATCATAATCTGCAGTTTTTTGGAATTGATGCTCAATGAACCCATTCCAGTAACACGTTATAAAACTTCCTATCATAAGAACATGAGATGATAAGACATAGGAGCAGAAATAGAGTATTCAGCCCATTGGGTTTGCCCCGCCATTTAATCATGATCTGATCCATTTTCCCACACAGCCCCACTCTCCCCATTACTTTTGATGCTCTGGCTAATCAAGAACCTTTCAAACTGCATCTGCAATTGCTCTAATTTTAATAACACACTCATCAAGTGCCACCATCAGAAGATATCAAATCTTTCCCAGTTTGTGAAGGTAACATGACTGTGTATTGTCTTGTTGGTGTCAAAGGCATTCTGAAAATGTAGCAACCGAGTCCATCTCTTCCTCTATGTTATTTATATAAATCTTTAAAACTTGCTGCCCACGATTCCTTGTAGTTCAGCCCTTGTTACAGTAAAGCAAAACAGAAATAGACCCATTCGTGCCTACTCTAGCTAAACAACATCCATCCATGTCAATATGTTATCCACTACACCACGAACTTTTATTTTCCAATGATCTTTGACGCAAAGGCTTAAAATGCCTTACGGAAATCAAAAAGTAATACATGCACCAGTTTCCTTTCACCCAGAACTCACGTGACATCTTCAAAATGGATAAACGTAATTTTCTTTTCACAAAAACATGTTGACTTGGTCCTGATACCTGGAGTTTTTCTAAGTACCCTGCTCTAGCACCTTTAGTAGTAGCTTTAAACAATGTTAGATGGTAACTCTGCAGAACAAAGCAGAAGTGTGCATCATATTCACCCACAAAATGCCATGTGATAAATGAGGTGACAATCCATTAAGAGACACTGGTGGAAGAACAAATATCAGCCAAGAGACCAGAGAACTTGCCATACTTCTGGGAGATACTGGCATTGAACCTTTCATGCCTAACAGTGAGTAATCAATGCCTTAGGTTAAGGTCTAAACTGAAAGAAGATACCGCTGAGATTGGCCTAATTTTTTGTGCTCATGTGACTGGAGTGAGACTTAAACCACAACCTTCTGATTTAAAAACACAAGGGTAATGCACAAGAGGCCATAACAAGCTCCAGAAATTGAAATGCAGTGAACATGAATGGGCAAGATGCAAATTTATATTTAGAGACATCCAAGTGTCTTTGGTGTTAACTGGGACAGAGAGTGGGATGGCGCAACAAATCACCTGTCTTGCATCAATTGCCTGATTATTGATTTGCATATTGTTGACAAATGTAAACATTTGTAAATCGCACTCACCCTTATTCAGGTTCTCTCATATTTGGAAAGGAACCTGTTCAGACATGCAAAGTTGATGTTCTTCTCAACACAATGCCATCAAACTGATTTCCCGTGTGATTTGCGGAATGTCTTGAGTTGTATATCATGCGTTGATTGCATCCTCCCTTCAATTCAACTTGGCCAGGGAAAGGTGGGATGTGTGAGGCTGGCGGTAGGCAGAGAGAATCATAACGCCTCAGCTATCCACTTCCTTGCCATTGACTGTACCTTGCAGTTCAATTATCAGAACTCAGCAAGGCCAACAATAATAAGACTGGAAGGTTCCTGTTGTACTTTAATTAGCACCAACAATCTGAAGATCGTACTTGGAGGGTCATCGTAGAGTGGCAATATGACTCAGGAAAAAAAAAATCAAGAAACTGCGCCATGCAACACCACCCCCCAAAAAAGTGATAATCGTGTTAACGCTGGGTGAGCTAATTGCCCATCGTTAATAAGCTGAATGAGTGAACTCTACTGCTGTTTCAGTGGCATCTGAAGCCTGTTCGTGAACCCTACCTGTGTTGTTAGCTAATAAAAGCGTTTGTTCTCCCTCCAGTCGAGTGTGAGCTTTTATCTACGCTACAACATGACATCAACAATGTGTATCTCAGTTCATGGTGAGATTTTCAACCGTGTTAACTTGAATTATGATAGATTGTTTTCTTGCAGAAAAACACTAGTATAAAATACTCAAATTGAGTTTTATTTAAAGGATTAGTCAAATCCACGCTACATTCCCAAACAGAATGACTCCCAAACTTCCTCCCAAACAATCCTCAAGTGGACTGATAAAACTGAGATTCAGGCCACCACTCAGTCGTTTCAGCAGGTTATCCCACAAATATTCCTCGAGGTGCTCCGGTTTCCTCCCACTCTTCAAAACATTCTGGGGATGTGGGCCAATTGGGTGTAATTGGACAACATGGGCTTGAGAGCTGAAAGGGCCTGTACCCGTGCCATATGTCTAAGTTTAAAATTACATGGCCAGATGAAATCCTGTGGTTGTCCAGCACATCAGAAATAAATGAGAAACCGATGAAGGGCAACTAACAAAAGACATGGTAGAAAACTGTCAGGGAAGTATCTGGGAAGGCAAGCTTGCGTTCCATCAGCACCTGCCCTTCTGACCGACCTGCAATGCTCCCATTAGCCCCTTCCAGGTGTGAATGTAGAAGCCACATGAACAAAAGTGGAAGGTTCCACACTTCTCTGGTCAATCTTTTTGTTTGACTTCTGCCATTGCAGGGGCAGGAGCAGCAAGGTGGCCTTCTCCGTAGGTCTGCCCTCAAGGATGTTGAGGTAAGGTATAAGAATGAGTTGGGTGCACAAAACTGCTGGAAGTCACACAGCATCCATAGAACTCAATAGGCAGTCAACATTTTGCCCTTCTTCAGGTGCCAGCACTTGGGTGTAACTGCTCTGATTACCCAACATCTGCAGACTTCGTCCTTGCCTTCCGAATGAGGGTGTCCCACTTCTATTTTGGGAGCAATGTTGGCGCCTGTGTTAGTTTGCTGATCAAGTCAAAAGTAGGAACCAAACAGTGGTGGAAACAATTTAGAGGAGGAAGAGTTGAGGAGCCTTGCCTGTGTTGGCTTGGAGCTTGGATTGCTGCATTTAGAGGAGGAAGAGTTGAGGAGCCTTGCCTGTGTTGGCTTGGAGCTTGGATTGCTGCATTTAGAGGAGGAAGAGTTGAGGAGCCTTGCCTGTGTTGGCTTGGAGCTTGGATTGCTGCATTTAGAGGAGGAAGAGTTGAGGAGCCTTGCCTGTGTTGGCTTGGAGCTTGGATTGCTGCATTTAGAGGAGGAAGAGTTGAGGAGCCTTGCCTGTGTTGGCTTGGAGCTTGGATTGCTGCATTTAGAGGAGGAAGAGTTGAGGAGCCTTGCCTGTGTCAGCTCACCACCTCCCTCCCCACCATTTTATTCAGGCCCCTGTCAACATTTTGCTCATACCTTGCTGAGGGGCTCAGGGCCGAAACATCGGTTATGTATCTTTACCTTTGCTAAATAAAGTATGCTGGTTCACCTGCTGAGTCTCTCCACCAAACAGTTGTGCCTTCACTGTTGTCACCAGAGAAACGAGAGTCACTCACGAGCCGAGCCTCCGCTTCCTTGCAAGATGCCTCTGCTGAGATCTGCCATTAACAGTGTAACAGGCTGCTCAACAGTTCAAAGCGAGGAAGCATAATTTATTTTTAAATGTCCTGCTACATTCACTTCTAGAAGCAGCACTTGGCTGCAGTACAAGGGCCCTGCACTTAAAGATCCCATCCTTTCAACCTTTTGCCAAATGAGGCATTTGCACAAGGGAGCTATTGTTTCAAATCCTGGAGCAGTGTTACATTGAGGCAGTTCACTTGTGTCTTTGGAACTGGGGCTAATAACTTCTGTTTTTCAGAGTACTGACAGATTAATTTCTATCTCCTGATTTCTGCATTACCAGGCAATGCCAGGATAATTTGAGATCTTGCAAATCACCGCAGACCCAGTGTTACATTATTATTTACAACTGAGAAATGGGTGTGGATTTTGATTAATTGGGATTGTTGAATGTGTTTATCAGAAGCATTCATATATGTTTAAAATGAGTCATAAGGTGTTGCTCCTACTAAAAAAAAATCTCATTCTGCCCTAGGAACACAACAAAATGAATGGTTTTGAATCTGCATTAAATGGGCTTAACATATGTTTTATGTCTAAACCTCAGAAGAATCTACATCAGCCTTCATCAATATTGGCAGGCTAAGGGACACGTCTATTGGAATACACTTGTACAATTCCTTCTACATACATTCCAGTTTTTAAACCAACACTTTTGTTTAAATCTTCAGACATATCTCCACACAAGCAAAACAGAGTAATTATAAGGTATAATATGTCTCAGTTGTTTTAAAAGCTGTCTTAAGTCATATGTATCCTGTCCAGATCAACACAACTTGGTACAGGAACTGCTCTGCCCAAGAGCACAAGAAATTACAGAGAGTTATGAATGCAGCCGCGTGCTGCTGAGTCGGGCGCCGACTTCGAAGAGCGTAGGTCGTCTCAGCTGGCTGTGTAGACCGCGGGCCTACACAGGTGTTGGGTTGCTGCTTCGGGCATGGTGCATTCGGCGGCCCGCTGCAATATTCCCTTTTATATATTTCTTTTGATTTATGGCTTCTATTTGAGTACTATTCTTGTAAAATTCAATATTGAAAAAAGACCAAAAAAAAAGAATAGTAAACCTTCATCAGTAAATAAGAAAACAAGTGAAACACACAGTCTGCAGTAGTGAAAACACAGAAATGCTGGAGGAACTCAACAGGTCTCGCAGCATCTAAAAGAATAACAAACATCTGCGGACTAGGGTAGGGGGTGGGAGAACAAACGCAACATCTGTTATAAGATAAGAATGTGCCACAATTGTTTTTGGTGCCACCGAAAAAAGGCAAACGAATGCTTGTTAATAATAACTGATGCGTCCAGTGCAAATGAAATGAGATGCTTGATGGAGCCATGAGATGGAGAACTTAGCAGTTTCCGAAAACCAGAAATAAAAAAGAATCCTTGAAATAGTGGTTACAGCACAATTCTGGAGAAAGTCACCAGGTCAAACAGTGTTCTTCATGTAGCAAAGAAAGATATATAACCAACATTTTGGGCCTGAGCCACTCATTGGGGTGTAAGCAAAATGGAAGCAGGCACCCAAATAAAATGGTGGTGGGGAGGGGCAGGGGAGGAGCATAGTTCCAGGGGCAGGAGGTACCTTACTGAAATGTTGATTATATATCTTTATCTTTCTTACATAAAGTACACTGTTTGACCTGCTGAATTTCTCCAGCATTGTGTTTTTACGTCATTCATGATATCTGCAGACTTTTGTGTTTTACTCTTTTAGAAATAATAAATCAGGTGTTACAGGCCCAGAGGACCCCAAAACCCAGCAGCAATAGAAATTCACCAGAACAAATGGTTACTTAAACAAAAGTTATTTTTAATTTTCTTTAAATATAAAACAGGTTCAAACTTTAATGTATTACTATTAATTTAACTTAATTTAACATTTATGAATTTTCACCAAGCTCTGGTGCATAAAAGTAATTGGTTACTACTCAGGAAGGTTCTTGTTGGTTTCAAAGAGAGTTTCATTGCTCGTTGGACGCACACACAAACTGATTTACTTCTATCAGTCACTTAAGTGTCTTGCCGAAAAAACTTGCTCGATCAGGGTTTTCCAAATGATAAACTCTTCTTCCAGGTCACCACCAAGTTCCTCTTGTTTCCCTTGTAAGGACCACAAGGGTTTTCAACAGGCTGAACTCAGAACTCACAACCTGTCTTCCAAAATGGGGTCTTCAACAAGCTGCCCATTTGCCATGACTGCAGAAACCAGTTTTTTCTCTCTCTCTCTCTTAGAGAAAACTTGTTTGGTCTTTTCCTCTCTCTCTCTCTCTCTCTCTCTCTCTCTCTCTCGCTCTCTCTCTCTCTCTCTCTCTCTCTAGCTCTCTGTTTGCAAAATCACATGTCCTTCTTGCAGGGCTCTAGACCCAGTCTTTGCAAGATCTTATCAGCCTCTGAGTGTGGACTGTTTCATTTGCACTTGCTTTTGAAGTTCCTTACAAAACAGTCATTAGTCTTTTGCAAAATCACTGGTGCCCGCAACGTCTCACTTTCAGCAAAGCTTTAAATGAGATCACTTTTGTGAAGTGTTTCCATCTGCTTATTTGTTTGTGGTGACCTACACAAAACCCCCACAATCTATCTCTTTTAAAAACATATTTATATATGATATAAAATATAATATACCCATCACATTGGAGAGGGAAAAATCTGAATTAGTGTTACAAATGGATGACCTTATATCGGAACTGGCCAGTTTTGACACAAAAATGGAGGGTTGGTTATCTGAAACTGTTGAATTCAACGTGTGTCCTGAAAGCTGCTGAGAAGAGGTCAGAGTGCAACAGGAACTTATAATTATCATGACTTGCATTTGGTTGCTCAGGGTCACTCTTAAGGATTGAACAGAGGTGTTCTTCAAAGCAGTCACCCAACCTGTGTTTTGATTTTCCAATGCACAGAAGCCACACTTCAATCGCACTAAATTTGAGGCACTCAGAGTTTGCATACATTAAATTCTTTGAGCTCTGGGCTCTACAGAACTCTGCTGAGTGCCGTTGTTTTAAGTGGATTTGTGTTGATGGACCGAATGGCATTTTCCAATAAGAGGGAGAGCCTCTGTCCTTGGCACAGCCATAGATGCAGGCACTACTCCCAAAGGAAAGTAAATTCGTGGAATCATTTTAATTTTAATCTGACTCACTGGATTGTTATGCCAAGGGAGTGGAAGTGATATTGATGTTACTCCTCTCTAAATATTCTTTTAACTTCAGTGGGAAGTAAAACAGGGCGGATTTATTCTGAACCCTAAGTCTCAGTGGTGGGCAATTAGGTGAAAGCTACTTCTACTAATTTAAGGGTGTTGGTACTGAAAATTTCTAATTGTAAGGAATTAGTTATTTTCCACCTTTTTTCTCATTGCTGTTAATTTCTTTTGTCTAACCTGAGTTTGAACAATTGGTAGAAGATAAAATGGACAGGAGGCCACTCTCTGAAATGGCAGTAAATGAACTGCTTTACATTTATGAATTGACTTCAAATAGCACAGTGATCCAACTAGTGATCCCATCTGTGATTGATAGCTCAGAGGCCTTATGTTTATTCAATGGGATACAGGATGAATGTGCATACAGGTAGTTTGATGTGGATCTCAGTTTCTTTCATTCACTCACTAAGGTACTGAAGGAAAGGTGGTAAGTTAAACTAGCAACCCGAGATATTTTAATAAAAAAGATAATTCTTGACAATGGGCTCCTCTACCGAGAGCAAAACACAAACTGCTGGAGGAACTCAGCAGGTCAGGAGGCATCAATGGATGCAGAGATTTGGCATGAGACCTTACGTCAGGACTCAAAACCATTCCCCTGCTTTCACGGATGCTACCTCACCTGCTGAGTTCCTCTAGCAGTTTGTTTTTCACTCCAGATTATATATAGCATCTGCAGTCCCTTGTGCCTTCTCTACAGAGCCAGTCAGTCTTTCTGGCAATTGATAACCAAAAGATTGCATACCCCATAAATATGAAATATAAAATAAAACAGAAAATAGTATAAAAACTGGCAGGTCAAGCAGCGTCCACAGTAACAAAGTTAATCTGTCAGATCCACAAATTTCATTGGAACCGACTGTCAGCAATTTCTGTAAAGTATATTATCCAAATAGAGAGCAGCTGAATATATATCCACACACAACGATTCTAAAAAGGACGCACACAAAATAATTACATAAGTGTGCTTCATTGTGTGTGTGTGTGTGTGTGTGTGTGTGTGTGTGTGTGTGTGTGTGTGTGTGTGTGTGTGTGTGTGTTGAAGGATGAACAACAACAATGTAGAGAGGACAGAATCAACAGGTAATTGTTTGGTACATGAACCATACTCATTAAAATTAGTAAACTAAATGGCTCAGAATGGAAATCAGGAGGTCCAATCTGTTTGATTGGAACGCTAGGTCAATCCCAGTTTCATGAAGAACATTTGTTTTCTCAAGAAACATAACAAAATTAAATGTAGGTGGTCGCTGGGAAAAATTAAATGAAAATCAATTGGATAGTATTGATAAGTCAGAAGGATTCATGGGTGAGTATTCATTTGTCCTTAAAAATTACTCCTACAGATTTTATTGTACTTAGGATTGTATATTTTGTTGATGGTATTTTGGAATGGAAAAAATGCTTTGTGAACAGCTGAATGAAATGGTTGGCATCGTTCCAATGTCTTCAGCAGAACTGACTAAAGTATCAGGCATTTAGAAGGCAATTGTGGAAACTTGTCCTGTTTGTCCTACCAAGTGTTGCCTATGTCTTTCCACAGAACCCAGTTTGGGGAACCTGGTCTAACCAATAGTATTCAACATGTCTTGGATCATATTCAGATCTAATTTTGGTCTTTGTCCAAAAATCTTTCTGTGTGTGGCTGCTCTAAAACAACCAAACAAAAGAAAATGGCTACTTAAAATTACAAATGGAACAGAGATGAGAGGATCTTATATTGGTGTTGTGATAATGGCTATGAACTGTCCGTTTCGATCCTCTTGCTTCTTCTTCAATGAGTCATAGAAGCAGGAGTTCGTCCAACCAGTTTAGCCTGTTCCATTATTCAATGAGAATGTAGTTCTGGGCTCATCCATGAGAAGAAATAGCTTTCTTGATTTACACTTACAAACCCTGTGATAATCTCAAACACATTCTGAAACAACTCCCAATTAATGATTCCCCTTCGTATACATGGACAGATGAAGGAGGTTCATGCACTCTTTTACAAAATTCATTATAATGCCCGCAGCATTATATGGATTTACTGGTTTTTCCTATAACCAGGTACACATACAGAACTGAGGAATGTAAAGTGTGAGCAACACCCCTACATAACTGTTGAGTTACCAAAATGTTGGGTATATCACTACCTACCAAGTTCTCTGTGCTGTCTGCTACTTAGTGGATGTTACATTAAGGTTATAAAACGCAAAAGGTATATATGAAAAGAAGGAATTCGTATTTCCATGATACAACAAGCCATCTTCCTACAGGGAATTCCATGGACAGAATTGAGCAATGGCTTTAACCTATTCACTTTGATGAAGAGCTTCTCATGGCTGCATTTATCCAGAAAAATTTGACCAAATTTGGAAGATATCCTTTAAAGGAGAACAATGTCGGTTGATGGCCATTTCTATTTACTGCAACTTGACATTCCCATAATCTATGTTAAACTGTTGAATGCAATCAAAAATTCCATGGATGCTGGAAATCTGGAATAAAATGGAGAAAGCAGGAAACACACAGCAGACCAAGCAGCGTACATGGATATGGAATTATTATCTTGTAATGTTTCAGGTTGAAGACCATTTGTTACAATGGTTCAACCTGAAACATTCACTGTCTCAGTTTCCATGGTTGCTACCTGACATTTAATTGAATTTAGACATACAGCACAACAACAGGCCTTTACGGCTCACGAGCCCATGCTGCTCAATTACACCCAATTGACCTACAACCCCAGTACAATTTGAAGGGTGGTAGGAAATTAGAGTGCCAGGAGGAAATCCACACAGATAAGGGGAAAATGTACAAACTCTTTACAGACAGCGGCGGATTGGAACCCTCATTGCCGGCACTGTAACAGTGTTGTGCTAACCGCTACGCCAACCATGCCATCCCATTGGAACAAGTATGTGTTTCCAGCATTGTCCGTTTTTATTTTATAGATTTTTAAAATATTATGCCGTAAATCAAAGCTATTTTGTACCAAATGATTAAACCCATTGTTCAATTCTATCCATGGAATTCCCTGTGGAAAGCTGGCTGTCTTATCTGTCCGAACATGGAAATACTAATTTCAGAACAAGTCAGATAAAGAATGGAGTTCATCAAAAGCTTCTCGCAGTGGCCTGTTCATTTTGGTTTTCTGGCTGTTTTCCATCCATTCAGACCACACCAGGACGGGGATTGGAGTATGTGAATGCATTTTTTTCAACCAAACAAATCCATGGTCTTAAGCAAGTTTGACTCCACCCAAAAACTGATGTGGGGAGGGAGGGGTGTGGGGGGGGGGGGGGTTATCTCCTTCTTCTCCCACTCCTGCAATTCTGAGTCATCTATGCTGCACCAATTACCATGAAACAGACTCCAACCAAGGACTCAAAGGACAGTTTAACTTAAAGACTGCAGGGAACTGGGGCATTACTGAAGATCAAGCAGTTGGAGTAAGATAATGATTAGCTTCAGTTGGCTTGAAATGGCTGTGACAAATTAAAAGATCAGGCAGCGTGGTTCAATGGTCAGCGAGAATGTGGAATTTTTTTTTTTTTTTTTTATTTTTATTTTTCACACCATAAATCACATTAGCCATGATATACACAATTTCTTTTTCACACATATACAGTGACTTTTTCTCCCCCCCCCCTTTCCTCCCAAACCACCCCCCCACCCCCCCTCTCATCCATTTTAGGTATACAATCTAGGTTGCATTAATCCAGTCAGACAATGTTGTCATTCAACAAAATTACACCAGAAATTCTACTGAGTCCATTCTTTTCTTTCCTTCTCCTTCCATCAACTTAGGTAATGTTTGTCCCCGGTAGGTTTTCGCTATTGTATTTAATGTAAGGCTCCTATACTTGTTCGAATATTTCAATATTATTTCTTAACCAATATGTTATTTTTTCTAATGGAATACATTTATTCATTTAAATTTGGTAGTTTATTCCTTTTAATTTGGTTATGTATTCCATTAATATTTAAAGACATATAGTTCAGCGTAGCCCTTTTATATTTTGTTTATCTTCTCTTTCCGTTTTTCCATCATTACCTTTCCTCCTTTTCCATTTCTGTTTTCTTATTTTCAACTCTTTATAAGACAACATTCCTACAACATCCAACATTTTCCTTATTCTCCTATTTCTATCTTATTTATTCCCAATCTCCCATTCACCTCCTGAGTTGTCCTTTATCCCTTGTCGGACAACCACATCTCCCCTCTCCATTTGGATTTGCGAATCCACTCGCAAGCGTCAACTGATTTTGCAGTGACCGCTATTTCCCCCCACCCCGCCTCCCCCAGAAAAGATTTCACTTTTCATATGTCACAAAGGTCACTCTTTTAATTCCCTCCTTATTCTCTCTATTTCATTACCTTCCCTTATTAATTCTTGTCTATACTATCTATATTTTCCTCTAAGTACAGATACATTCACGTATGCTCCTTGTCTCTATTCACTCTTATACCTCTTTACCCGCATACATATCAATCGTGATCATTTTTACTCTCATTACCCGTCTTCATCCCTCAGTCTATTTTTGTCTTTACCCACATACATATCAATTGTGATCATCTTAACTCTCATTACCCGTCTTCCTCCCTCAGTCTATTTTTGTAATTGTTCTGCAAATTTTCGTGCTTCTTCTGGATCCGAGAATAGTCTGTTTTGTTGTCCTGGAATAAATATTTTCAATACCGCTGGATGCTTTAGTATAAATTTATACCCTTTCTTCCATAAAATCGCCTTTGCTGTATTGAACTCTTTTCTCTTCTTTAGGAGTTCAAAACTTATATCTGGATAAATGAAGATTTTTTGCCCTTTATACTCCAGTGGTTTGTTGCCCTCTCTTACTTTTTCCATTGTCTTCTCCAGTACCTTTTCTCTTGTAGTATATCTTAGGAATTTTACTACAATAGATCTTGGTTTTTGTTGTGGTTGTGGTTTAGAGGCCAATACTCTATGTGCCCTTTCTATTTCCAATTCTTGCTGTAGTTCTGGACATCCTAGGGTCTTAGGGATCCACTCTTTTATAAACTCCCTCATATTCTTGCCTTCTTCATCTTCCTTAAGGCCCACTATCTTTATGTTATTTCTTCTGTTATGGTTTTCCATTGTATCTATTTTTTGAGCTAGTAGTTCTTGTGTCTCTTTAGTTTTTTTATTAGATTTCTCCAATTTCTTTTTTAAGTCTTCTACCTCCATTTCTGCTGCTACTGCCCGCTCTTCCATCTTGTCCATTTTCTTTCCCATTTCTGTTAAGGTCATCTCCATTTTATTTATTTTCTCTTCTGTGTTGTTTATTCTTTTTCTTAAATCCTTAAATTCCTGTGTTTGCCATTCTTTAAATGATTCCATGTATCCTCTAATAAGAGCAAGTATATCCTTTACCTTGCCTCTCTTTTCTTCTTCTATTTCACCATACTCTTCCTCTTCTTCTTCCTCTGGGTTGGCCATCTGTTGTTTCTTTGTTGCCCTTTCCTCCTCTTCTTTCTTGTTTCTGTTGTCTTCTGTGGTCTCTTCTTGCTGCAGGTGTTCTGCAGCTGTCGTTGCCGGCTGTGGAGATCGACTCCCCAGCTGGTCCCCCCTCCCGTCGGTGTGTTTTTTTTCATTCGCATCGCGCATGCGCGAAACTTCGCGCATGCGCGGTTGCGCACTTTTACTCGGCTCTGCGAGCCATTTTTGTAGTCCATTATTTACCGACCTGAGGGAGCGGGTTTCTCTCTCCGCAGCGGGCCTCTTCGGACAGGTAAGGCCTTCACCTTTTTCCTCCTTTGTCTTCTCTTCCTCTCTTCTTACCGTTGCTTTCGACTTTTCTTTTTTTGTCGCCATCTTCTTTCCACCTTTATACTCACTTTTCTGTAACTTTTATTTCTGTGCCTTTGTGTTTTCTCTTGTTTTTCCCGACTTTTCTGGAGAGGGCTGGAGTTCACCGTCCGGCCACTACTCCATCGCGTGACTCCTCCGAGAATGTGGAATTTGAAGGAACAATGTAAAGATCTGGGCACTCGGCTTTGGGCTATGAACTGCTACTGGCATGAAATAGACAGAAATGGAAGTGTTGGCTTCAACAACCAGCACCCGAGGTCAGTGGAAGGACATAGTCAGGACAGTCAGTGTGTTCACATTGAAGGACAATCACAGCTCAGTTGTACGAGGAATGTAATGACCTTCCTACCACAGTTCATAAGGAAACCTCCAACCACATACAAAACACAGCAGTAAAACACAAAAGTCTGCAGGCACCATGATTGAAGTTAAAAACAGAACGCTGGAGAACCTCGGCAGGTCACAAGATCACAAGAAAAAGGAAAAGAAGCAGGCCATTTGGCCCATCGAGTCTGTTCCATGAAACCTCCTTGAGCTAAACTGTTCTAACATCTAGTTCCAAGTTCAAGCCTTGTCCCTATATCCCTTGATATCCTGACCGATTAGATACCTATCAGTTTCTAAAGAGGAAATTTCCCCAAAGATCCGGCCTCCACTGCTGCTTGTGACAACAAATTCCACAAATCCACTACCCTCTGGCTAAAGCAATTCCTCCCCATCTCTGTTGTAAATTGGTAATTTTTAATTCTAAGACACAGCAAACTTGGCCTCATAAACATGGCTTTTAAGGTAGCTTTATATCAAGGTAATTAAATCAATGAAATGAAAGCTTAACTGCAAATTATAGTATTTTTATTGGGTCACATTACAGAAGTCACTATTTCTGTAAAAACTCAGACCTAATGCTTGAAATATGAAAGGAACTATTTGTAACTAAAGCATGCTATGAACTTGTCATGATTGGATATTTACTTTCATCCAATATATCTCCAACTAGGTTACCAAATTGAGAAACACAAGAAATGTAGATTCTGTAATCTGGAGTGAACAAAGAGGAGCTGGGAGGAACTCAGCAGACAGGCAACTTCCACGGAGAGAAGCAGTCAGTCAATATTTGTGCTAGAACACTTTGTTGAGATTCACAAAGGGCTCCAACCCGAAACGTTGACAGACCCTTTCTCTCCATGAATGCTGCCTGCCCTTCTGAGCCATTCCAGCATCTCATTGTTCACTAAAGTTACCATCGTGTTTGTAGATCTGTGATTGGGAAAGGAAGCTCCCTTCAGTTCCCACCAAATTTTAATGCACATTTTGAACACACATGATACCTGTATATTTCCCAGCATTTTGAATGGACTTTATAACTTTGCAACTACACAAATCAATTTCCTCTAATCCAAAGAGTGACCTCATTGGAGCTGAACTCATCAACTCTAAAACTCAAACCTAATCCAAAATTACTGTTTTACTTTTAATTCACTGCAAAACCCAGCATTTATTGTTATAAAAAAATTGGAGAGCGAGGATCAAAGTTTCAGCATTCCCCACAGGGACCAACCACCCAGTCGGACTGCCTGTTAAAGGAGCCAACAGTAGTTTATTTTAAAAATACCACGACCGCAGGGACTGGCCGAAGATGCCAGCATAAAACTGGAAGACCACCCCTCTCCCCCATTTAAGAAGGAGAATCAGAAGAGACGACCAACGGGACGGTGACCTCAGTGGTGGATCAGCAAGGGGCTGTGAGGTTGAAGATGGCACAGGCGCTGAGCTGTTGGTGACTCAATGCAAGGCACTCACACAGGTCAAAGGACTTGCACCAGGCTGCAGACTGCTGAAACTGGCTTGAGACTGGCTGAAAAGGTACCAGGTATCGTAACCAGGATGCGAGAGGGTGCTGGAGCTTCCTGATCGTGTCGGAGTTGTGCATCTGGAGCTTGGATGCTGATGGATCAGACTAAAGGCTATGCGGCTGCAGAGGCTGTAGGAGCGCTGGAGGCGAATGCATGGACACTCCGTGACTTTGGGGGGGGGGGGGGGCGACATTCTCTTGCTTCCTTTTCTCTGACCATAAGGAGCGCTGGGCAATTTTCTGCTGATAGCGAATCTTGGTCTTACAGTAGACATAAGGAAATTTTGTGTAATATCACATTTTCTGTTTTATTACATGACAATAAAATAATCTTGAATCTTCTTGAATCACTTGCGAGGCTATTTTGGAATGATTGGAGTCACATGGAAGCAACACCAGCTAGGGATAACCAGTTTCCTTCCCCAAAGGACATCAGTTAACTGAGCAGGCTTTACTACAATCTGGTCTTTTCCAGTTCTGGATTTAGTTAACAGGTTGAATTTAAGTTCCCCAGCTAACACTCTGGATTTTGAGCCCATGCCTCCAGGCCTTTGTGCACCAGTAAATGGTGCTGGGAATCTGAAGGAAGAATGGAAAATGTTGGAAGCACTCAGCAATCAGGCGGCGTCAGTGGGAAGAGAAACAGGGCTAACATTTCAGCTCCAGGAACCTCCGTCAAAACTGTGAGAGAAAACCTTGAGGAAGGGCTCAGGCCCCAAATATCAGTTATATAGCTTTACCCTCCTATGGACGCTGCAAGACCAGCTGAGTTCCTCCAGCTATTTTGTGTTTTTACTACAATCACAGCATCTGCAGATTTTTGTGTTTCACTTCAAGAGAGAAATCTAGTTAGTTTTCAGTAACAAGGAGGCAGGGGAAGAAACAAAGAGAATTTCTCTGATCATATGAGTCCAAATGACAATTACAATCAGATGTGGCTTTGTTATGTGTTGCTCATAACAGAACTGTGGAGCATGCCCAGCAGGCCAGCCTATACTAATAAAGAGAGAAAAATTGAGTCAAAGTCACATTGGTGGACAGTATGGACAGTTCGGCTACAGGCAGAAAAAAAGTGAGCCTTTGGATCACCAGACCATTACCATAATTAACATAACGATGTTGCTGCAGTACCTTTTAACTGAAATCAAACAAATCAAGAGACAAATTGCAACATGTTACGTTGAGAGGCATAACTGGAGAACATTTCTTCTGCAACAGTTAGGTTAACTGTGGTTTTCAAATGACCGAACAAAACAGTCGCAATTCTCCCAAGTAGCAGAGCTAACATCAAAACTGACAGCTGTACTGACTGGCCCTGTAGCATGTTCCTGCAAACATAAGCCAGGTTTCAAAAGATAGATCAATCAGGCTGTCTTCTGCTTAGAGGGCAGAGGGTCGTGTGTCTGTGGAACTTGTTTCCACAGGCGGCTGTGGGAGCAAGGTTGTTGGGTGTATTTAAGGCAGAAATTGGCAGGTATTTGATGAGAGTATTAAGGGGAGAAGGCTGGGGAGTGGAGCTGAGTGGGAGGATGGATCAGCTCATGATAGAATGGTAGAGCAGGCTTGATGGGCCTACTTCTGCTCCAATATCTTGTGATCTGTGAAAGTGATCAAAATGTGTTGACTCTCCTAACGGGGAATTAGCAGCATTAAACTTCCATGTAAATAACAGGGCACATTCTTTTGTAAGCCAGGTGCCAGGAATATCTGCTTTACCCTTCACTCTGCTTTCCTAAGGAAATGGTGAAGAAGAGTTTATTTTTACCTGGATGCCTCACTTAGCACTCAATGGGCTGATTAGAATTCACTGTAAAGGGAACCCTTGAGCCTTTACCAAATGTAAAAGAGTTAGATAAATGAAAGCCTTTCCTGGCCATTCATTCAACAATGATCTAACATACTGTGGGTGCTGGAAGAATGCTGTTAAGCAGGAAATGCTGGAAATTATTAATATCTGCAGAGAAACAAAGTTAGTATTGAAGATCAGTGGCATTTTGGACGGAGGAGTATTTATGCTTATTTTCTAGTTCTCATGAATTGTATTTGGAATGTTACCAGAAGAAAGTACAGGAGGGAAATTCATAGGGCTCCAGTGTTATTGTGTCACCAAATCATGAAGCCATTCAACTAAGAGATAAACCATTCAGACCAATATGTTAACCCTATTTTTCCTTTCACATACCTTTCTCTTTCTCACTACCCCCTCCTCCAATTCTCTTGCTACCCACCAATGATAGGGACATCTACAGTCATCAATTAACCTACCAACCAGCACATGGAAATGAAGCAGCACACACAGGGGAAACCATGGGCTGACAGGGAGAACGTGTAAACTCCACACATTCAGCACCAGGGGTCAGGATCAACTCTATGTCACTGAGGGCAGTGGGATAATCATCCCTCTTGTGTTCACTTGGGCTCCTCTCCTGGAGATTCCGTGTCAATGTAAACTGCCACTTTTTGTGGGCCCGTGCTTTCATTACCTGGTCCTGTTCCTAGCTCTTAATGGAATCAGTGCCTTCCTTCTCATTCTGTGGTTGTTACCTCGAGTTCTCCCTTAAGCAAGTCTATATCCCCTGTTGGGTGGGTGATTTTATTTCTGTTCTTTAGTTGGTCTCTGGAGCTGTACGGCAGCAGTACTAATCACTGTACCACTGTGTCCTCACCAGCGAGACGAGTATATTGGTGGCCTACATTCTCGTTGGCAAGCTCAATTCTATAAATGCTCTCAAGACCCTTATCTTGGGCATGAAGAAGGCCCCTCATATCCACCTTCCTGCAGAAACACTGTGTGTTGCTTCTCTAAAGAGGATTGATTTTGACCCCCTCGAGCTAACTATGCAGAGTTTGCACATACTCTCTGACTTTCCACTGTTTATCCTGCTTTCATTCTGAGTATGATAGAATAATTAACTTCCATAAATACTAGTATAAATGAGTGCTTAAATCTCTCTTCTTGGTTCAGGCGAATACAATTGGTGTCAGAGGCTTGATCTGTAGATGGTTACAGTTGAAGACTTTTTAATTTATGTGGAATGCACAAATGATGGCCAGTGAGGTCACATAATTTCTTGTGGTTAGATCAGCCAAATAGACAGGTTCCTGTGTGAATCCATCTCCCAAATCTATACATGTACAAGACCCATATAATGATTCATGTATCTCCAACTGAATAAATCTTTGTGGATCAACAGAAAATATTCTGAGAATATATTTGTATTAGAAGAGATAGCAGTAGTCATTGAGATCTGATATACGACCAGATGTGGCAAACTTTGCACCACAAAAATGTCCTTACCTATTGTATTTGTAGCTATGCATGGTACTTTAGGAATGACTTCTCCATTTCTGTCACACCCTTTCCAACGCATAGTATTAAGAATGTGGCCTCTCCAGTTTAAAGGGTTGAAACTATGAATTCTACCACAGTGTATGACTGTGAGGGCCTACAGCTCAAAACGTGGGGTTGGCCATTTAGCACAGAGGAGAAATTTCTTTATCCAGAGGGTCGTCTCCTTTAGAATTCTCTATCCATGGGTACGTGGAGGTTCAGTAGCTGAGTATGTTTAAGGCAGAGATTGATAAATGTTTCGATACTGGGGAATCAATGTATCAGTAATGATTTTATTGAATGGCATAGGGGAAAATGGCCTATGTCAGCTTCTTTTCTAAGACACTGTGGTAATTTTCCTTTCCTCTTTCCAAAAGCTGGCATGAAATGGACACATAAGTTGCATTCAGAAATTGTAGTTGAATCAATGTAAGTAGAGATGGAGCTGCACTGTGATGTCATCAAGCCAGGCTTCAGTCCGTTCATTGTCTGTGGTGCAGTACTGAACCTGAACTTTTCTTGCTACAGTTGCCCCGACGTCCAGAATGCCATTACTTGTTTCACTCATGGAGCAAGATGAGGACCATTAGAACAGTGTAGTTTGGAGTAGTCGATTTAGGCCTTTCCATAGGACGATGTATCCCCTTTTTTCAAGTGTGGCTTTCTGGGGAATGCTCTGTTACAGACTGAAATCAAAATAATATGCTGTTTGTGTGCAAAAGTTGCTGACAGGAAATTTATTTCTGAAATGTATAAATTATTACAAAGCAAGATATCTAAATTAAATATTCATTAATCGAAATTAAAATGGGAAAAAGATTTGGAAATTACAATTGATCAAGATGATTGGAGATCTATATGTAAGAATAGCATGACTAATATTATTAATGTTCAATATAGATTAGTTCATTATAATTTTTTACATCAATTGTATTTATCTCCTCTGAAATTAAAGAAATAAAATTTAATTTCTTCAGATTTATGTTTTGATGTTTCAAAGAAGAAGGTTATTTTTTTACATTCAAGTTAGTTATGTGATAAGGTTAATTTTTTGGATACAACTTAAGGAATTTTTAGAGAAAATTTTAAAGATTTAATTACCAATGGATCCAACATTATTTTTAATTAGGTAATTTTAAAATGTTGAGTTTGACTTTGAGGTTGACTAAGTATCAAGTTGTGTTTTTAAGGTTGGCAATGGCTGTAGCAAGAAAATGTACAGCTATTACTTGGAAAAATGAGATTGATTTGGGAATGCAGAGATGGCATTTGGAGGTCATGTATTTCACTGGAAAAAAAATAATGTATAATTTATATGATCATTATCTTTTTTTTTCTAAAATGTGGAGTCCTTATTTGGATTATATGGGTTTAAAATGCTGAATTCCCGGGAGTTCGTCATGGTGGTGTTGCTTTGATCCGTGGTGGTCTACTGTGGTTTTGATGGTTTAAATCTCCTTCTTTCTTTGGGGTCTTTGGGGGTGGGAGGAGGGTGGATTATGGGTGTTGGGGGGGAGGGGGGAGAGGGGTTTTCATTTCTATTGTATATTCAATTTTTTTTAATAATTAAAAAATTGCA
Organism: Narcine bancroftii; assembly: GCF_036971445.1. Taxonomy (NCBI): domain Eukaryota; kingdom Metazoa; phylum Chordata; class Chondrichthyes; order Torpediniformes; family Narcinidae; genus Narcine; species Narcine bancroftii. The sequence goes on from NC_091480.1 coordinate 15,402,320, forward strand.
GACAGGATGTAGGCAGACACCATTGTATTTTGGAGGGAATTAGTCCAGTAAAAAGACATAGTCATGCATGAACTGGCTGGGGAAAAGGATTTCAGTGCAGGTAAAAATTAGGTCATCTATTCTGGAACCAAAAGGTTAAAACAAAGTACTTAATGAATTGTGGAAATTTAGGTCTAATGAAGCTGGAAAGAGGATTAGGATATTGGGGCCTGTGATCTTAGATGTAGAACATAATCAGACAGGTTAACGTAATACCAGCCTTCATAAAAGAAGGGCTGGAATATAAAGGGGTTAGAGGTTCAGCTGCAATTCATTGCAAAGTCTTGATTTAACTGTGTCCAGATCACTATTAGTGTTTCTGCAAAAGTGGCCTTGAAGGGAGTCAAATTTAAAGGGTTGTAATCCTGAAAGTTTGCTGGTGAATGGATAATTCATTTGAAGATTTCAACTTTGTCTGATAGTGGGATGGAGAGTAACAATTTGTGGAGGTCGGAGAATCCAGGACTTGAGAACAAAACACAAAAACTAGAGCCGGAACCACATGGAGGGTTGTGGTGGGGGGGTGTTAGGAACCACTTCTGCACGCATGTGCAGCGTAATAATTATCGCAATGCTATTACAGCACTTGTGACTCAGTTTAGAATCTGACATTGTGAGGAGTTTGTACGTTCTCCCCGTGTCTGCATCGTTTCCTCCTGGTGCTCTGGTTTCCTCCCCTCAAAACGTATGAGGATTGTAGGTTAATTGGGGTATTTGGACACCAGGTATGTCTAAATTAAAATGTGGAAAGGAATTTGAAACTTTTCCTCAATTGATGCTTGGTTAATTGGTCATTTTAGATTTTGGAGTAATATACTTCTATCAAGCAATAAAGAATTACAGCACAATGTCCAATGGAAAGAATTTGCATAGAGCTCAAGATACAGAGGTTGAATGTATTGAATGGCATTAAGGCCCATCCCAATCTTAAAACAAGTTGTAAAATCTGTTATGATTGTCTCTAGGCTGCGTTGAAGGACCCTGTCAAATTTATCCTGGTCTCTAAAACTTTGAACTATCTATTGTCCACATTCCAACTTTTAATTAAGTAGGCTACGTAAAATAAAAAATGAACTCTGCTGCGAATACCTATCAACCCAGACAGCTTCAATGGGGAAAAATAGACTCAGTGCTTCAGGAAAATGTCCTTTTATCAAAATGAGGGAAGGTTAGAAATGAAACAAGTTGCAAAGAAACGGAAGAAGTCTTCATTAATAGATTATGAATGAAAACATTATCTCTACTTTCTTGCTTTTGAGAATTCACACAAGGTGTTTGAGGCTGTACTTTAATGGAATGAACTTATAAACTGAACAGAGATTGGCACAAGGGGCTTTCATTTCTCATGCAGTCTCGACCTTGTCTGTCAAAACAAAAATGTATAGAATCAGATCACTCTCTTCTGTTAATGGTGTCATAAGAGAATCATGTAGGTTCTTGTCGGTGCTGTGGTTATAAAATGTTCCAATTCTTTTGTCCTCTTCCAATGCCCCTCAGAGGGAAATAATTCACCCTTTCCAGTCTCTGTGCTGAGTGAGTGTTGAGGAGGAAATCAGTAGAAAATCAATGAATGTATCAGCAGCCTAAATAATCTGACAAAGTATTTTCTTCATATAGAATAAGTCTCAAGTGGATGGTTGAAACCAAATAAAAACATCCCATTAAAAGTGCATGGAATATTAATCAATGAGGCATTGATTAATCAATGAGGCAAAAATCAACAATATTGTGCAAAAAAAAAACCAAAGTAGAGCAGGAATTCTCATGTACTGGGCGGTGCATCTCTTGATCCTATCAGGGTCCCTAGATTTTGGGAATGTTTCTATAAAATGGGAAGCTGATTGGGAGTAAGACATGCCAATTTACCACATCCATATTATTGATGTAGATAACAAACAACAATTGTGCCAGCACTGATCCCTAAGGCACACCACTTGTTACAGGCTTCCAGTCAGGGAGGCAACTATCTACTACCACTCTCTAGTTTCTACCAGAAAGCCAATGTTTAATGTAGATAATCTACCTTTCCTTCAGCGACATTCCTGGTAACCTGCTCAAAAACCTTAATGATTTGTTAGAAATGATCTGCCATGGAGAAAGCCATGTTGATTATCCCTAATTAGTCCCAACCTATCCAAGTACTTATATATCTGGGCTCTTAGAACACCTTCCAATAATTTACCCATTTCTGACATCAGATTCACCAGCCTACAATTTCCCGGATTATTCTTAAAGCCTTTTTAAAAAAACATTAGCTTTCCTCCAATCCTCTGGCACCTCACCATGTTCAAGGACCTGGCACCAGCCGCTCTCAAGGTCTGAGTGAATAACCTTGTGGATTTATCTACATTTATTTGCCTCAAGACAGCAAGCACCTCCTCCTCTGTTCTGTAATGGGTCCACGACATCACTGCTGCTTTGCCTCACTTGTATAGACTCTGCGTCTGTCTCCCAAGTGAATACAGATGCAAACAAAGTCAATTTAAGCTCCGCCCCACCTCTTTGGCTCCATGCGTAGATGACCCTTTAGGTCTTCAGCAGGGTCAGTCTTATCTCATTATTCTTTTGCTCAATACATCTGTAGAAGCCCTTGGGATTTTCCTTCACCTTGTCACGCATTCTTTTAGCTCTGCTGATCGCCACTTTAAGTACTTTCTTGCATTTCATACCCTGCTGCCTAGACCATCTCTGCACTTCCTCCCTCTTCACCTGGACCGTCTTATCTCTTGAAAACCAAGGTTCCCTTTACCTGTTCGGCTTTTCCATAATTCTATCAGGAACATACAAAGTCTGTATTCTCATCATGTCACCTTTGAAGGCCTCTCCCACTTACCGGATCCAGACATGAGATTTTAATGATCACAGTAGATATTAAAATTCCTTGGGAGTGTCTATAGAATGGTGAATTTTAATTATATTCTATTCATCTCTTTCTGTTAATTCCATTTGCTGTGAAATATTTCAAATGGCTTCAACTTAAGTCACCGCACAGAGAGAGAGGGAAAGGTCCAGAGGAGTTTTTGGACTATAAGGAATCACTGCAGTTTAAATGATGTGGAGATACTCTTTTTTTTTCGAAACTTTATTTATTAATTTTAACATATGATGTGGAGATAGCCAGTTGAATCAACAGATACGCCCTTCAGAAAATGTTTCGATTAATTTTCAACTGTGGCATGAGGAATTACTCTCCTGGTTCAATCACACACACGAATCCTCCTCTGTGTGAATGGGAACGCAGAAACAGAGCCAAAGGGCGGGACCGCCGACTGCCCATCAAGGTTGCTGAGCGACCGTGGAAGCCAGCGCCGCGGCAGCCAATGGGAAGGAAGGGCGGGGCTCCAGGGCGCTGTCAATCACTGGGCCGCGCGGCAGGTGCGATCGCAGAGCGCTCACCTGGCGCCAGCGCTGTGCGGAGCCGCGCAGGGTCGCTTTTTCCAAACTCGGCCGTGATCGTGGAGGATCGGGACTTGAGCCTCGTGAAACCAGCTCTCGGGAAACAGGCAAGATGTTCAAAAAGAAATCCAAAAACACGCCTCCCACCAAGTAAGTGCTTTCCTATTTATTTTTAGTTCTTGTGGCCTTCGGACTTTATTGCATTGTGGATAAGTTGAAAACGCTTTCCTTGCAACGCTGGGGCTTCCTTGAAGTGCCCCCCCCCCCCCCCCCCCACCACCCCGTGCAGTCCCTGAGCAGAGAAGTGTCGGGCTGGTGTCCTATCGCCCGTTCGTCCTGCCTGCCCTGTGCAAATGCAATGGCATTCGGCTGATGGGGGTTCAGTGGGATTGGGTAACCCCCCTGTGGGGGGGAGGGGGGCAATATTACCTTTGATTCCCTAAGCAAGTTTCCTGACCGAGTATTGTTTTCCCAACACCCTTTAAAACTCGATCGGGTGTGGCCACTGAGACAACGTCTCCGCGTCTATCGAGGTGACGGACAAGACCCTGGATGAGAGAGCGGTGATGCCCCGAGTTTCACTGGCTCTTCGGGCACTTGGCTGCAGGCCGCAAGGACACCTGGAGCCCGGATCCTAATTGCAATGTTGGAAGAACTGGATGTCGCCCCCACCCCCCCGACGTCTCGGCCCTGAGCCCGTCTTCAGTGAATATTACCAATCACACCATCTGCCGACTTGCCTCTTTCACCCCTCTCCGAAGGCTCGGGTTGATTGGGGACAGCGCACGACGAGTGGCCGTCCTCCGGCAGGTAGAATCCTCCGCTGCAGCCCATATCCCGAGGCCATCCTGCTCTGCTGTGGGCGGAGTGCATTCATCCAGGTGACACTGGTGTAAATGACTAACTCGACAAGTGTTTCATTCTAAAATCACGGTGGCCACATCAGTGGTTGGATTGAACGTCTTCCTTCACTGGAGAAAATCGTCTGCAGAATATCCAACCACTGAGTTGAATGTATCAATTCTCATGGTGATGAGTTTGACCCCCATCAAGTCTGCTTGACCTGCCTTTGAGGACCCCCATTATGTTGTTGGACAACACACTTTGTTCTCAGAGTCGATAACCTGGACTTGTTGCCTCTAATTTAAAAAAAAATCATTCCACAGGCAAACAGTTAAAGGGCACCTGTTGACGATCTCATCTTTTAGTCAACCATTTTTAGAAAAAGGAACAAGAATATATACATTGCTTGGCTGTTGGTGTCAGAATAACATGTAGTTAATAGCTCCTTTGGCTGTAGGAATTCTTTGTTGGTCTTCCGGTTCCAGTCTTGTTGATCTGTGAATTGAATTGTTTTATCTGCTAAGGCCTCAAGCTCTGGAATTCCTTCCCTTAATGTTTTTGCTTCCCTTTTCTCCTTCAAGGTGGTCCTCAGAGTTTTCTCTATGACTAACCTTTACCACCCCTGCCCAACAATCGCCTTTACTCGTGTCATCTCTGCGCGGTGTCACCAGATGTTTTGTTTCGTTGAGGTCACTCTCAGAACTTTTTGTGATGATTCGGCCTAAATTCCATAAACAGCGATTTCTCCCATTTACTATTTCTATTTTAGCCTTTAATAGAAATTCTATAGCTCTAATTCAGTGGTTTTCAAACTGCCCCCTGAAACTCACATTCCACCTTAAGTATTTCCTATCCCGTTGGTGCTCGATGATTGGTAAGGGATTACTTAAGGTGGGATGTGAGTGGGAAGGGAAAGTTGAGAATCACTGCTCTGAAATATTTTGCTTGAGAAAAATTGTCAATGGGCCATTTTTCCTTTGGAGTTATGAAAATGTGCACATGACGAGTCAATTGGGGACGATTAAAACAGTGGTTTTCAAACTTTTTCTTTCTACTCGCAAACCAACTTAAGCAATCCCTTACTGATCACAGAGCACCTGTGGCACAGGGATTACTCAAGGTGGAATATGAGTTTGGGGGGCAGTTTGAAAACCACTGCTCCAGTTGAAAGGACCCATCTCTATTTTTGAGAGCACAAATATTGGTTAAGTAATGATCCAACCGACTTTTAAGTGATACGCAGATGCATGAGAAATACTGGTGGCCATTGTCTACTCAACAGCATAATGATTATTGTAAATGTGGAAGATTTTCTCTATGAAACTTCGTGCAGAAAGGTTGAAGCAGTTTTATATACTTGTCAGGTTAATATCATAGGAAAATGTATAAATTCCAAGGTCTATTTGAATGTTGGCAGCTGGGACAGGTTGCTCTATTAATGCCAGCTATTAATCAATGGAAGATAGATAGACGATCAACATGCGACCACAGAGAATAGATTATTTCATTGTATTTCACCAGATTTTTTTTAGCAGATGTTACACAACTAATGGGTGAATATGAAGCTGTGAATCCATTTATACTTCAGGATGAATTTGATAATTTATCATCTAATCAGCCAATCTTTAATCAATTATAAGATTAATACTGTGCTAAACCAGTGGTTCTCGTCATTTCCCAGCTCACATACCACCTTGGGTAATCCCTTACTAACCACAGAGCATCGATGGGATCCATTGCCATTGTACAATTCTGTACAAAATGAGTTAATGTAAAACATTAGAATGAAGTGTGCACACAGTAAAAGAACAGGAAAAATATCTTTTTTTTGGTGAATTGGTTGACAAATTCAATGATTCAGTGATTGCAGGAAAACAAATGTTTAATATCAGTAATAGCCTTGTAATTTAAAACATTTAGACAAACTGCACAGTAACAGCCCCACGAGTCTGTGCCACCCAATTTACACCCAATTAACCTTCACACCCAGTACGTTTTGAATGGTGAGAGGAAACTGGAGCCCCTGGAGAAAACCTACGCAGACATGGAGAAAACTTACTGACTCCTTACAGACAGCACAGGTCTGGTCCCGATCACTGGTGTTGTAAAGGCATTGTGCTAACCGCTACACCAACCGTGCCACCCTTTTTGTAATTTTAATTTTTAATAATCTTTTCAATTTTTCTAAAATGTTGTTATGTCAGGGCAAAAGCGACCAGAAGAAAATAAAACCTCTGCAACGTTTACAGACTTTTAATGGTGTTTTGAGGGTTAAGTTTTGTGAAAATTTTAATCTGGCAAACCCAACCCATTCCCTGTAAATGGGAGGTGTGTGTGTGAGTGTGTGTGTGTGGGGAATATAAAACTATAAAGAATTAATGTAGTGCAATGTTACTAGGTGTATTCAGCTTTGTCAAGCTTTGCAGGTTAGACAGCATTTTAGTAGCATGCCTCAGGCACTGAAACTCATGCCAAACGTTTCTCCTAAAACCAAAATGCAGTGCAATTAAAGAAACCAATGTCAGCTTGCAAACTTCTGTTGTGCTCCAAAATGCAGCAGAAATCAGCACCCTTAATGCAGGATCCTTTTCTCCAAGAGTTGTGTTGGGCTTCAAAGGAAACAAATTATAAAGATAACTAACATTGCAGCAACTATTTAACAATGTGGCAATGAGTGGTAAGCTGCATTCTGTTAGCATTTAAAAAAAAAATTGTAATCATTAACTGAAATCCCCAATGGTGAAATTGGATGGTTCGGAATGTTCTGTTTCTGATTAATGGCAACAGTAAACAGAACCTTTAGTTGCTTTGGCCAGATGAGAAAACTATTCCGTCAGTCCAATTAATGATGAGACATTTACTTCAGTGGAAAATGGAAAAATTGTTTGAATGTAATTCTTAAGCTCATTAAAAGAAATATTTATAATCGAGGTCTTTTTGAAGCGCTTTACAGTCAGTGAGAAATGTTTGAATGGTGTAATTTTACAAGGACAAATACCTACAAATTCATCCCTGCTGGTAATGTTAAACATGTATTTGAATTCAAATTAATTAATTGCATCAATACTGCCTTATTTTTGATTGGAATAGAATGCATGCCAGGTCCTTTATCACCAAAGGATGAATATTCAAGTGAAAGTGTCTCACCTTTGACAAGGGTTTCCCTGATTTCCACACAATGCGGTGGATATCACATCATGTTAATTGGAGAGAAACAGCCCATTCTGGACATTTCCCTGATCTGCTGCTCTTGTTGAGTGAATTCTCTGAGGCCTCACGAACCCTTTAGAGTGGATGAGAAATATCCCATAGACTTATTGCAAAGAAGAGGGGAAATCCCTGATGCTTCTACCTTAATGAAAAGACTTGGAATGGTTTTCTTTATTTAAACATAATTTATTGTGAATAAAAAAAAATCCCTGATGCTTGTACCTTAATGAAAAGACTTGGAATGGTTTGCTTTTTTTAAACATAATTTATTGTGAATAAAGTTTATTTTTGACAACAAAAAAAATCACTGTTGAAAGTTTGGTGAAGACATTTCTTGACTTTCATTGTTAACTACACTTCAGAGAATTTTCCATTGTCTGTTTGGCTGTAGTGTACTTTTGATATCTCAGGTGGTCGTGAAGAGCATTATATGTAAAAACATCCCTCTTTTACATTATTCTCTGACACTTCAGCGCGATCCCTCGACCAGCTACATTCCCTCTCCCCTCTTCCCCCCCCCCCAACTCCCTCCCCACCTCTATCTCTTTTTTGTTGGAGATAAGTCTCTCTGAGACTCCCTGGTCTGCTCCTCCCTTCCACCCAACTAAGCTAAACTTGTCTCCACCTCTCCTCCCTCACCTTCATCCAGGCCTACAAGTAGACCTTCCAGGTAAGGCAGAGCTTTTCCTGCACTCCGTCCAACCTGATCTGCTTCCTTCAGTGTACTCGGTGTGACCTCCTCCACAATGGTGAGAGCGAACGCAGACTGGGTGACTGCTTCGCCCAAACAACTACTCTCTTTGTGGATCTAAACTTGAGCTTCCTATAACCAACCATTTTAACACTCCCAAATATTCCTAAAATGACATATCTGTCCTTGGCTTCATCCATTGTCAGGGTGAAGTCAAACATAAACTTGGGGAACAACACATCATATTCTTCCTGAGCAGTCTTAAACCTAAAGACATGATCAACTCATTTTAGTTATTCCCCCCACCCCCATCTAATTCCATTGTATCCATTTTTACCTATTCTCATATTTAATTTTTTTTCTCTCTCTCTAATGTTTCTGCCCCTCCCCCCCCCCCCCCCCCCCCCCAGCACTCCCATGGCAGGAAAAGTGTTCAACCTGAAAAATCCGTGCTGAAAGTCTGACAGAGATAGAACCTGCTGGAAAATCTCAACAGATCAGGCAGCATCTGTGGAGAGAGAAACAGAGTTAATGTTTCAGATCTGAGTTCTGATAAAGGTCTTTGAACTGAAACATGACCTCTGCTTCTCTTTCCACAGATCAGGCAGCATCTGTGGAGAGAGAAACAGAGTTAATGTTTCAGATCTGAGTTCTGATAAAGGTCTTTGAACTGAAACATGACCTCTGCTTCTCTTTCCACAGATCAGGCAGCATCTGTGGAGAGAGAAACAGAGTTAATGTTTCAGATCTGAGTTCTGATAAAGGTCTTTGAACTAAAACATGACCTCTGCTTCTCTTTCCACAGATCAGGCAGCATCTGTGGAGAGAGAAACAGAGTTAATGTTTCAGATTTGAGTTCTGATAAAGGTCTTTGAACTAAAACATGACCTCTGCTTCTCTTTCCACAGATCAGGCAGCATCTGTGGAGAGAGAAACAGAGTTAATGTTTCAGATCTGAGTTCTGATAAAGGTCTTTGAACTAAAACATGACCTCTGCTTCTCTTTCCACAGATCAGGCAGCATCTGTGGAGAGAGAAACAGAGTTAATGTTTCAGATCTGAGTTCTGATAAAGGTCTTTGAACTGAAACATGACCTCTGCTTCTCTTTCCACAGATGGTGCCTAACCTGCTGAGTTTTCCCAGCATTGTTAACTGTTATCAACTCTCACCCTGTGTGAGTTCTTGGTCCTGTGTATTATTACTAATGCATCTTGCATAAGTGAAATACCATCATATGGCTGAATCATTTTGTATCACTCCAAACATTATAGCAGGCTCTTCCTCATGTGAGATATGCATGCGCTAATGAATATCAAATGATATATTGCTCCTGCTGGAATATTACTGGTGAAATTATTTCTCATTGGCTCAGGAGAGGCATCAATGATCACTCAGAGGAAAATTAGTGCAGAAAGGCACTGAAAGTGAGCATGCAGGTACAGCAAGCAGTGAAGAAAGCTAATGGCATGTTGGCTTTCATATTAAGAGGAGTTGAGTATAGGTACAGAGAGGTCCTTCTGCAGTTATACAGGGCCCTGGTGAGTCCGTACCTGGAGTATTGTGCGCATTTTTGGCCTCCACTTTTGAGGAAGGATATTCTTGCTATTGAGGGAGCGTAGCGAGGGTTCTCAAGGTTAACTCCCTGGGATGGTGGGAATGTCATATGTTGAAAGATTGGAGCAACTGGGCTTGAATACACTGGAATTTGCAAGGATGAGAGGAGATCTGATTGAAACATATAAGATTATTAAGGGAATGAACACACGAGAGGCAGGAAACATGTTGGGGGAGTCTAGAACCAGAGGCCACAGTTTAAGAACAAGGGGTAGGCCATTTAGAGCAGAGTTGAGGAAAAACCTTTTCACCCTGAGAGTTGTGCAAGTGTGGAATGCTCTCCTCAGAAGGCAGTGGAGGCCAGTTCTCTGGATGCTTTTCAAGAGATTGTTAGTTAGAGCTCTTAAAGATAGCAGAGTCAAGGGATATGGGGAGAAGGGAGGAGCGGTGTCGTGATCACGGTGAATAGCAGTGCTGGCTCGAAGGGCTGAGTGGCCTACTACTGCATCTATTGTCTCTCTTTGATCTTTTAGACTCCTCCCCCCAATCCTGTGGGCATTCCCTAATTAACTAACTCCTCAATTAATCCATCTCACCTCGATCAATGCTCGAAGCCTCCAATTCCTTAATGCACCAGGCCATCAATGCTCCAGGGACCCAGTCCTTATCACTGGTTTGTTGGGTTACTATGAGACATTCCTGCATAACATTCATTGTTAACTTAAAGCTCCTTCCTCTTCACCTCTCCATACAGCTAAATAAAGGCATATTTTCTTTAAAACAGACTTCAGATTTATTGTCAGATACAATGCTAAGATTCTTTTTTCCTGCAGGAGAGGCAGAATTATCAATTATTGGTAGTGCAAAAAAAACTGTACTAAAGAAGGTACATAGGCATGTAAACAATCTGACTGTGCAATATAAAGAGGGGGGAAAAAAATCAATGAAGTGCAAATGTAAGAGTCCTTGCACAGGTCCCTGATTGAGTTTATTGTTGAGGAGTCTGATGGTGGAAGGGGAGCTGCTGTTCCTGAACCTGGTGGTGCGAGTCTTGTGGCACCTAGACCTCTTCTGATGGCAGCAGCGAGAACAGAGCGTGTGCTGGGTGGTGTGGATCCTTGATGATTACTGCTGCTCTCCGACGGCAGCATTCCCTGTAGAAGTTCTCGATGGTGGGGAGGGTTTTGTCTTTGTCCTGGGCTGGGCTTTACGCTCAGGGATATTGGTGTTTCCGTACCAGACCGTGATGCAGCCGATCAGCACACTTTCCACTGAACATCTTTAGAAATTTGCCAGGGTTTCTGATATCATATCAAACCTCTGCAAACCCCTGAGGAAGTAGTGGTGCTGATGTGCTTCCTTCTTGACTAAAACAAAAGCTCTATTCTCTTTTCATATCAAGAGATAGGCATGGCTAGAAGCTGAACATCCTACCCTAGTGCCACAGCATAACTAGGATTCTTGGTTTGGTCTTCAGAACTTTATCTTTAAACCTTTATTTGCAGAGTTAATTTCAAAGACGAAATATTGACACGGAGAATCTTAAAGAACATTAACTGTAATGATTTAACTTGAACCTGCACAAGGAAACGCTATGCACATGAACACAGTTTGTGCAACTATAGAGCCCAAGTAGAACTTAACTGCTTCCTTTGTCCTAAAAACCAGGAGGACGGTCACTCTTCTGTTGGACCTACTCGAATGCAGCAGAGCTGTCAATGTTGGCTTTTAATCAAAGAATAAGCCTTTATAACCTATTGTTTCACTTCACTGGGTGTTTCAAGCGCAGATATTATGATGAAATCAGTTCTAAAGCTCAGTGCAGAGTTTTAAAAAAAAAAATGGGGAAAAAAGGTGCAATTAATTTGATTATTTTCTGTCTCAATGCACAGAATGCATTTCACCAATGGTTTTTTTTAAAACTCAGCCATTGCTGGAGAAGCTGACCACACCTGCTCCTCAAGCAAACACGTGATTCCACCTATCAGTTTGTCTCAAATGAATTTTATAATTCTGGTCTTTTTAAAGGGAGGAGTCGGGTTGATAACTACGCAAAGAATGCTCTGGGAGTGCCTGCCACCCCACATTAAAAGTGGGTGTTGAAACCAGTCTAACTTGAGCAAGGCACTTAACTTTTTGAGAACTGGAATTTCAAGTATGCAATTAAATTGGCTCTTTTACTGAGCCTGGTAAATAAAAGCACCTGTCAGAGTGAAGTGATGGCACACCCTCATGAGAGCAGACTGCCAACCTTCCATTGTTCCGAAAGGAGAAAGATCAAACCAAATGGCAGTAAGCAATATAATCTCCCATACACCCGTCAGATTGTAATTTGTAAATTGGCTATCACACATTATAGCTGTGAACACAATGAAAAAGAGTGCCATTGGAAATAACAGTTTTGGAAAAACTCAGCAGATCTTTGCCTCCTTTGGATGCTGTGGGATTTGCTGAATTTCTCTTGCACTTTTGTGTATTAACTGCAGTCAGAGCATCTGCAGACTTTCTTGCTTTGTTCCATTGGTTGTGATATTCTTTAACTGGATCTGTCAGAAATGTGAAAGGTTGACTCTGAATTATCCAAGGTAGTGGAGGGGAGTGCCCCTGTGGATAGTACAAAAGAGACTAGGAAACAGCCATATTCATTCACGGTGACTGTGGCCTGCCCTGATCAACTCCCAGCAGCCTGGCTCTGTTGCAGATCCTTTTGGGCAGCATGCACCTGGGTAAAGACCAGCAGGTGTACAGCTGATTCTCCAGGCCCTGCCCTCCTTCAACAACCTTGTTGACCACCTGTTCCAGGCCCACGAGGGGAAGTAAGAGGAGGGGGCAGTGTTATTTTAGGATTTTGCCAGTGCTACGTCTGCTCAGAGGCACCCAACAATCTCAGGAGGCTTGGGAGTAGATCAAACTCTGTTGCAAATTCAGAGGATGGGCGGTCACCAAGGACATCGAGGCCTCCACTTGGAATCTTGGGAAAGCTGCATGTGAATGAAAACCTTCGCACTCTGAACCTTCACTCTTGTTCACCCTCCTCACAAGCTACAGATTACAGGCAACTCCCTGAACCCACAGGCTCCCTAAAGACAGGAGAACTGTCCACCATAAACATAACTGCTAATTGCCATAAGCCCTTTTACCCTGGAGACCACCGATCCATGTAGAAAATTCCCTTGGATTCTGATCCCCTGGAGAAGTGGGTCTTGGAAGGAGAGTTGGCAGTGACCTCTTCACCTCTTGAACTGAACCGGTGGAGGAAAGGTGGACCTGATTCTGATTGAAATATCCTAATGAGGTTCCCATTGCGCACGATTTCTGGTTATTTCTACAATCATCCTCACTCACTGATCAGATGACACAAAAAAATAGTGGGCCCTATTTAGTATCCTGGCAATAAGAGAAAGGGAATAGCAAGGAAGGGGGTGCAGGAGAAAATGGATAACAAAACCTGCGTGGTGAGTTTGCATATTGGATCAAGGTAGAATATTAACTTTGTGAAGGTTGATTCAGTCTGATGCTCCATGGGTGGTGGATTTTGTGTTCATCAAAAGGCAGCAAGAAGAGTTCATGAGTAGTTCAAGACTGTTGTATTGAGCAGTATTTGACGTTATCTGACAGGGAAAAAAAAGCACAGCAGTTAATTCTTGTGTTGGTGAAATTGCAGAAAACAGAATGTAAAACGTAACCTCATAAAACAGGCCCTTTGACCCATGACTTTGTGATGGCCTAGTCAGCTTTCCCCCACTATCCAAAAGTAGAGTGTTCCTATGAAACCTTTCTTAAGCTGAAATGGCGTAAAGCGAAGAAGCGATTACCATTAATTTATATGGGAAAATTTTTGAGCGTTCCCAGACCCATAAAATAACCTACCAAATAACACATAAACCCTAAAATAACACTAACATATAGTAAAAGCTGGAATGATGAGATAAATACACAGCCTATATAACATGGAAATAATGTATGTACAGTGTAGTTTCACTTACCAGAATCAGGAAGACAGTGAGCCTCTATAACCCTGAATGCTATTTTTGCTTTTCACCTTTTTCTGTAAAAACAAAAATCTGAACCGATTTCTTTCAGTTCGCAAAAACAGGTACTAATGTAGGTCTTTTGTAAAAGCAATGTAGCGTAAAGCGAGCTTTTGAAAAGCAGGGGACACCTGTATAGATAGACCTACTCCACAACAATCTAATCCTTCCCTACCTCACACCCATAACCTTCGATTTTTCTTACAGTATTTTAAACCATTCATTTTAAACAGGAATTCCTCCCCAAAACAGGCCATTAAGTGAGGTTGCAGGAAGTTAATCCATTGGATACCCTCCTTTAATGTGGCATGACCACTAGAGTTGGATTCAACTAGTGTTAAAATACAGCTCTGTTTTGAGGACTGGGATTCATTAGGCAGTAATTAAATATGATTGTGGATCAACATTAACCCACCTAACCCAAAAGAAAATCAATATAATAGATCTAAATGTAGCAGTTAGTGCAATGTTATTACAGCACCAGTGACCCAGGTTTGAATCCAGCACTCTGTAAGGAGTTTGCATGTTCACTCCATGTCTGCATGGGTTTCCTCTCACCCTTCAAAAACATATGGGGGCTGTAGAGAGTTGGTGTATTACTCAGTGAAAGATGCACTTTGGTCTGCCCGGAGCCTCTTGGTCTTTCAGGCCACAGAAATGCTGGTGAGCAAATGCTGCTGACTGGCAAATTCCAGGCTGCAGGAGTGCGTGCTGAGGGACTCACTGAGGCTTGGTGCAGCCAGCTCGAGAGAACTGAGGGGAAGGGCCGCAGTCGAGAGTCCTCCCATTACTCGGCATTGAGGGGCTGAGACCAAGGGGAAGCCCCTCAATCAACAGAGGAGGTGTTTGGAGAACAAATGTAGCCATGCAAATTAATGGGAATGTATAGACACGACTGACATGATGGATATGAAAAGACTTGGAACGATTTTCTTTTTTGTAAATACAGTAATTTATGTGAATAAAATCTATTTTTGGTTAAAAAATTATTGGTCAGCATGGACTCATGAGTGAAAGGGCCTGTTATTGTGCTGTATGTTAAATTTTAAAAAAAATTAAAGCCAGTTTTCTGAGACACCAGCTCTTACCTTTCTATTAATGAAAATAATATTGGATGCAGTTTGAAATGGGAGTATAGCCTAGACCTCGGGGTTTCTCACTCAGCAAGGTGCCCTCTCCCCTATTTGTGAGCGCTACCTTGTGTGGCATCGAGCAGCTGAAGATTATGGACTCTCATCCAGTGGAATTGTCCAAAGTGAGATCCTTTTGATTAGTGGAATGCATCTCGCCAGCCATCCTGCATTAAATCTCAATCCAAAAAGGCCGAAAGCAATTGGAACAATCGGCTCTGTCTTTGCATTCCTGAAAAAAAACTACGGTTCTTAAACGAATCAAGCATGTTGCTGGCAGTTTTAATTCTCAGCATTTGCCAGGTTTGTCCAGGAAAGCATTTACATACAAAAGCAGAGCACAGTGACACGGTTTTTGTATTATTGAACTGTCCTTCAAGTTTTTAAACACAAGGATCATACAACTTTGTCTAAATGTTGCTTTTATCATTGAACAGAATCCGAATTTAATTTCATGAAAATGTGTCACAAAACTTGTTTCTCAGCAGCATTATTGTGCAGTACAGGGGCAAAAATACCTTTCAATTACATTTCTAGAAATATATTACTAAAAAATAAATAAATTTGTGCAAAATGAAAAAAAAAGTGAGATGGTGTCTGTGGTTTGTAGTCCATTCAGAATTCTGATGGTGGAGGAAAAGAAGCTGTTTTAGGACTGTTGGGTGTTTGTCTTCAGGCTCTTTTACCTCCTTCCTAATGGTAGCAGTGTGAAGAGGGCATGGCCTGGGTGGTGAGAATTCTCGATAGAGGCTACTTTCTAGAGTTTGTAATTTCTCCCTATGTCCGCATGGATTTCCTCTGCGTGCTCCAGTTTCCTCCCACACTTCAAAAACGTACGGGGGGTGGGGGCGGGGGAGAGAGAGAGGGGGTTGTAGGTTAATTGATTGTAATTGGGTGGCATGGGCTCGAGGGCCAGAAGGGCCTATTAACGTGCTGTATGTCTAGATTAAAATTAAAATTCAATTAATCTTCTTCAAGATGGCTTTTTTTGAGTCCCCTGCAATGATCGAGAAGGCATCAGAATGTGGATCTATGCAACTAAAAAGAAGTGAAAGTTGTTTGCGCAAGACTCATTGGGATATAGATCACAGAAGAAGGCCATTTGACCCAATCAGTCCATGCTCCTGCTTCTTGCCATTTTCCATCATGTAAATCATTCTCTTTTCCCAAACACTTGTCCAACCTGCTTTACAATGCACCCACACTATTCATCCCAAGGGCTACTGTGCCAGGGGCATGCCCAGTCTCACTACACTCGAGGTAAGAAATCATGGTGACCTCTTGTGCCAATGACCTCCAGTTCTGTTGCTCTGCGCCAGCGAAAGGATTCTGTGACTGCTCCAAAAGCGTTTTACACTTCTATAAATCCCACTGCAAACCAACTCCTTCAGACAACTCAAATTTTCTTTCAGCTAATGGGGATCTCAATTATGTTCTTCAGGCCTGTCTATGCCAGCAAAGAGCTTCAAATGTTGATGGTAAATTGCTTTGTAACATGTAAGATTTCAAATGAGTCTGAAATGTGGAATCTAAGCACAGGAGGAGTCAACCTTGCCCACTGAAGATCTGATTGAGACTGATACTGTTTTGAAGCTCCCTCTGCTTTTAGCCCATGGCTAATGCCACCTCCAGATACTTCCTACTGGTTTCTGCTTTCACCTCCCAGTCCCAGACATCTGCCACACCAGTAATTGGTCTTAACTTGCTGTTATTCTTCTACCTTTCCTTTTAAGACCATAGCTTAAATCTAAGCAAAGCTCCTGGCAAGTTGGCTCCGCCCCACAAAAAGTGCTCCACAAACATGACCATCCAGAGACATAGCATAGTCAGCCTCTGCTTCCACCAGCCTGAGCAGGAGACATAACATGGGTATCAAGGAGAAAGAGGGCACTAATAGGACAAGAAAAGAGACGGGAAAGGACAAAGGAACAAATGGGAGAATGGAGTAATTGTCTGCACTGACAAAAGAAAACACGTGGTTTAGGTTTATGAGAGAGCTACATCTTATTTGATCCAAAGGAAAACAGCTCTTGGCCACGATGCTGGGTGGAAAAAATTGACCAACCGCATTCCACTCCTACCATTTGGGAGTCATTAATTCAAATGTTCTGTCGTCATGGTGATCACCAGGCCATGTACTTCAGTCAAGTCTGGGATTGGCTTCGTAGCTTGATCTTCATGAGCAAGAGTACTCCTGGGATTGCATCAGATGTTCTCTTTACAAATGGTTTTAATTATGTTTAAACTATTGTCAAACTGGCATTGTTGCACCTTAAACTTGAGCCGAACAATAGATTGATTTAGTTACTTGCGCAAAGTAAAAAGGATTGAGAAATGCAAACTTGACTGGCATTGCTTTCTGGGTAATTTAGCTGGAATGACCAGGCCATCCGTAAAAACAATGGTGTCATGCCACAGCACCACCTACCATTGGAACACAGTCAGGCAGCTCAAAGGCAACTGCCTTGTCCAAATAACATAAAATGATTGGCAACATATGTGAAAGCATTGGCAATCTAAATAGGGTAGGGTTGTTCCAGAACAAATGTTCCTGTGGGAGGGAGAGCGAAATAAAATCTTCTAGCGCTAGAACTGAACATATTATGAAGGATTGCGAAGAAGCGTCGTGCATTGCTCAACTCCCATCGAGGAATGGTCTTGCATTTACTATATAGGGCACCTTTCAACACTTCACGATATTCCAAAGCTCTTTGCACCTAACAGCATACTTCTGCAACACAGTCACTGGTTTGATGTTGGAAATGGAACAACTACTTTGTGCACGACAGGCTCCAGGTAACTGCATTGTAAGGCTGGCCAGATGATCACAAGCATAGTGCTTTTACACAAGTCTTTCACAAGCAAACTGCTTTTCCCAGTTCTGATGAAAGATCACTGACCTGAAGTGTTGACTCCACAGATGCTGCCTGACCTGTGGGCTATTGCCACCATTTTCTGTTTTATCTCAGATTTCTGGGATTTGCAGATTTTTTTTTTTCCCCCCTCACTTCCTGGCCACACTTTGATTCAACCCCTGTGATGAATCTTGGCCGTATCACCGGAACATTCTCATTGCTTTTTGAAATATGGCCGCTGAGCCGTTTTCAACTCCCTGAGTGAGGTGGTAGGGCTTGATTTAAGAGAAAGGTTGCTTCTGGAAGGCCAAGCTCCCATCAGTGACGCACACCAATCAACTCTGCTTTGGATTGCTGGCCTAGATTATGCAGTGGGCCTTGAATGCTCAGCCTTCTGCTCAGAAGCCCGTTCAACTCTGGCTGACATCATCTGGGAGTTGCGCCATCACTGTGCCACCTGATATGGGCACCCGAGTGAGAAAGAAATTTTGGTATCGGACGGGATAGCACCTGACGGCCATTTAATCCCCCATATGCAATATTCTTTCCAAGAATATCACACCTCTGATATTGACTATGAGAGTGTCTGGAGCTTGAATCTATAATTCCAGGATAATTCGGGAATTAAGGATTAATTGCTGCAGGGTAGTCCTGGAGGATTAACGGTAAGAGGCAACAAAATTAAGAGCAACAATCTTGCAGCGTTCATGCAGTTTACTTCATGAGATTCAAGGTTCTTTTTATTGTTCCGTAATAATACATTAAAAATGTAGCATACATGATATACTCTTCACTTCTGCCTGCCTAAGGTAGACAAAGAGCCGCCATTAGAGTCGTCCAGTACAACAAGAGAAAGAAAAGCACAAAAGAACCCATTGAGTCGCTATGGATTCGCCTCCAGTGCTCTTGCTTCATTCATCAGGAACTCAAGATGCAGGTTCACACCTCTGAAACGAGCAGGCCTTCAGCGCCAGAGACCCTGAGGGAGCCCTCAGCCCCCTCTCGAATCCTGCCTCCAATGCCTGACTTATCAGTAAATTAATTTTTTTAGAAATTTTGATGCCAGCTTTTGTGAAACCTAATGGTGGAGGATAGTTGCTCATATCAGAACTTAAGACCTGGAGTAAAATGATGGCCAATGCTCTGTGACGAGGGACCTGCTGTCTGTCCTCTGCTATCACTATGGGCCAGGCCACAGTTTTGGCATGAGCTATGTAAATGAGCAGACCCAACTCAAGCAGGATAATCAGTGGAAGAGAATTGTGTCTAGCAGTAATTTAACTCCATACACGAGTCCTTAGTGAATTTTTAAAAAAAAATTTTGCTTCTCTTATAGTTGTCCTTAGGAGAGTGTACATTTGATTGACCTAGATTTATCTCAAGGAGTATCAGTAACTTTTTGACTTGAACTGCAGACCAGGCCAAAGAGCCCAGCATCTGCAGACTTTCTTGTTCAACCGAGACACACAGTTCAGCCAATCAATTGTCTGTCCACCCATCTACCTGTTTATCTTGTTCTATTCATAGGTGTCTGGTTTGGAATTTAGAATGAAGTGGAATTATTAACATGAGGAGAAATAAATACGAGAGGTCATGGCTTTAGGGTGAAAGGTTTAGAGGGGAACTTCTTCACTCAGAGAATGGTGGGAGTTCTGTATTTACTTGACAATATTTTTTTTCGAGATTTGGGAGTTTTTATGGAGAGGTAAATTTTCAAGAGTAGCATTGAATAAATTAACTTGGAAATATGACCTAGGGGGGGATTACGGTTGCCGCATTTTCAAAATTATTATGAAGCAGCCCAATTTAAATTTATTAGCTCATTGTTGGATTTGGAACAACCCCCTAGTTGGGCCAAAATTGAGATGGCAAATATTTATGAATTTGAAATACATCAATTTTTGTTTAGATGGAATGTAAATTTGTTACAGCAATATAATGTGCCTATATTAAAACATTTAATGAAATTATGGACGAAGAAAAAGAAATTGATAGGTTCTAGTGGTGAATTGTCGGCTTTGACTCCATTGTATAATAATCAACTTATTCCTTTTTCAATACATAATCGGAGTTTATTACACTGGAGATTAAAAGGTGTGGAAAATTTGGGAGATTGTTTTAAAGACGGTAAATGTTTATCTTTTGATCAGATGAGGGATAGTTATGGTATTGATAAGAATTCTTTGTTTCTTTATTATCAAATTCGATCTTTGGTAAAGCATGTGTTTGGTAGAGATATGATTTTACCTGAAATGACTAAATTTGAGACTTTTCTTATGAAGGGACCAGAGAAGGGTTATATTTCATCTATGTATCAAATATTACAGGATGGTATGGATAAAAAGGGTTGGGATAAATCTAAAGGTAAATGGGAAGTGGAGATTGGTTTTATTTTTTCGAGGATGATTGGTCAGATATTTGTTATGATACTGTAACTAGACTGATAAATGCATGTTATGCAATGATTAATTATAATTTTTTACATCAACTATACTTAGCACCTGAAAAACTTTTTTAAAAATGGTTTTTATGAATCAGATTTGTGTTTTAGATGTGGTAACGCGGTTGGAACTTTTTTTCATGTGGTTTGGTCATGTATAAATATACAATCTTTTTGGAAAAAAATGCAATTGTTTTTAGAATACCTGTATAAGATTAAAATACCTTTAGACCCGACGGTATTTTTACTGGGTAGTTTGCAGCCTTTGAAAGGTCTGGGATTAGATAAATTTCAACTTGCATTTTTATATTTAGCATTATCTGTAGCGAAAAAATGTATTGCTAGTACGTGGAAGGATATGAATATGATTGATATTAATAGATGGCATAATGAGATGAAATATTGTTTAATAATGGAAAAAATTACATGTTTCGCATGAAAATTATAATATTTTTCTTCATAAGTGGCTGTTATATTCAGATTATTTACATTTTGATTTACATTGATTAGATTTTAGTAAGTGTGCTTCATTTTTTTTCATGGCTCTCCTTAGGAGAGTTGGCTGAAGGGGGTGGGTTCTCTTCTTTCTTTCTTTTTTCTTTTATATAAAATATAAAATATAATCTTCATGTCTAGTTTATTATATATGTTACTTATTACCTGTGTCTTGAGCGAATAAATAAAGTTTGGGAAAAAAAAAGAATGGTGGGAGTGTGGAACGAGCTGCCATCTGACATGGTAAATGCGGGCTCACTCAAGTTTTAAGAATAAATTGGATAGATACATGGATGGGAGAGGTCTGGAGGGTTATGGAATGGGAGTAGGTCAGTGGGACTAGCGGAACAATGTTTTGGCATGGACTAGAAGGGCCGAATGACCTGTTTTATGTGCTGTAGTGTTCTATGGCTCTAAGTGAGGGATGTTTAATTATTTTCAAGGACATGGGAAAGCAGCCTCTTTTGCTAATGGCTAATCACCTCGCAGAGGGTGCTGCCTTCTTGGCCAGAGGGGCTGCATGGGTTGGCATTTGATGAGAAGACGAGGTGATGTATTTTCATGTCCAGTTAGTTGGAAGGTATTGGTGCTTCCTTGTCCCATCAGCCCAGTGTGGAAAAGATTGTGGGTTACTTGTGATTTCCTTTTATATTCCTTTTGTGCCTACAAATAGGCTGTTCACATAGTGATCGGCTGCTTCGGATTTGACCTACCTTGAGGATTTTTCACTTTGTCACTTAGGTTGCAGGACTGAAGATGTTATGAAGCATCCTGGCTAGAGCTGCAGGAGTGCAAGTCTTTAGCATTGAGGCTGGGCTGTGTCTGGTCTCACAGCCTATGCTGAGTCCAGTGGGCATCAGGCACTTCTGATAGTTGCAAATAGCTTGTATGATGGTGTGGGGGGTGGGGAGCGGGGAGTTTTGAGATGGAGCAACATTTCTGGCTAAAGATGGTTACAAAAGCTATAGCCTTGTCTAGTACACACTCCATGAATGATGACACTAGTATTCCTGGAGCCTCTGTTTAATACACCATGGTATGTTGTTGGATTGCTGAGCTTTTAACTGATCCAGAGTGGTGGGATTATTTGGATGGTCAATAACATTTTGTAATCCAGGTGTCGGTTTAGCCATGTTTTTATACCCTCTTCACTGATCCAAGGTTAGTCCACAGTCTTGATCCTAATCCAGGAATTAGTGATACTTCAGATCACTGCAGGCTACAGAATGTGGAATACAATGGGAGCATCGAAAACAAGAAATAGGAGAAAGCTAGAACAGGCTCTTTGGGCCACCGTGTGTGCACCAACCCGCGATTCCAATATAAAGTAATCAATTGGTCCATATTTCACTATTCCCTGCCTATTCATGTGTCCTTTGAATGTTGATATCATAACTGCTTCCAGTACCTCTCCAGGCAGTGTATTCAAGAGACCTAACATTCTCTGAATGAAAACCTCCTTCGCACATCTCTTTTAAATTTTCCCACTCTCTCCTTAAACCCATGCCCTCTCGGATTTGACACATCCACCCTTTCAAGCTCTCCTTATGGGTAATCCACTCATGATAATAATAATATTTCCTTTTAGCCTAATAACAGGCCCTTCCAACCCATGAGCCAATGCCAGCTGATTACAGCCAATTGGCCTACAACCCACCATATGTTTTGGAGCATGGGAGGGAAAACGAGCAGCACCTGGAGGAAATCTACACAGACACAAGGAGAACATACAAATTCCTTACAGGCAGTGCCAGATTTGAACCCCGGTCATTGGTGCTGTAACAGCGTTGCACTGACCGCTACTCTACCAGTGCTGCCTTAATCTAGACAACATCCCAGCAAACCTCTTCTTAATCCTTTCCAAAGCTTTGACTTGCTTCAGAAAATGCAGTGACCAGAACCACACACAATGCTCTAAATATGTCTTAAACAAAGATTTATACTGCTGCAAATCCTGATCTTCATACTCAATGCCCTGACCAATGAAGGGAAAGATTATGTGTCTTCCTTACCACTTTCAAGGAGCTATGGCTCTACAAACAAGATCCCTCTCAACATCAATACTTCAAAGGTACTGCCATTTACCATAGACTTTCCTCTTGCAATTGACCTCCTAAAATGCATCACCTCACACTTCTCTGGATTAAACTCCATTTGGCATTCCTCTACTGAAATGATCTATATCCCATTCTTTCTTTTGACAACCTTTCTCACTCTCTGCAAAACCACCAATTTCTGAATTGGTGAAAACTGGTATTTGTCTGAAAACTGAGAGGGAAATCTGTGAGGTGCACTCCCAATCCATTCTCCTTTGTCACACTTTGCCACTTGTGGTCTTGTGATGGAAGTGCCTTGCATGCTGGCTACAATATTTAGGCATCTTAATCATGTCAGACTCTAGAAGGGGAGGCCAAAGCCATGGCTTGCGAGCCACATGTGGCTCTTTGACATATAACTTGTGACTCACGGAAAAAAGTTGGCTGAGAAAGGATATGTACGAGCCAGGGCTCATAATGGTAGTTTTACTGGGCGTGGCTTGCAGTTGCGTGATTGTTGCAGCTCTCAAACATCTGAAGTTTATCATACGTGGCTCTTTCTTTGGCCACCAGTGGACTATAGCCTACTTAACCAATTATTCTTCCGATATTGATGTATGGCTGCCAGTCATGGACCATCACAAATGCAATGGGGAGAAAAAATCAATGCAGCAGAAATGTGGTTTCTCAGAAGAATTCTACGCATATCATGTACGGACAGGATAACAAATGAAAATAAAATAAAATGTACATGACTTAAAAGAATCAGAAAGCAACAATCATAATTCTTTGGACACATCCTGCGAAGAGCTACATCAGAACATTTAGTTACAACTGGAAGGAAAAAGAAGCAGAGGCAGACAGAGAATGAAAATGATCGATAGATTAACATCATGGCTATAAACAGGAGAGGCAACAACTACAATTTGGAGGGTCAGAGATTGAGATGGATGGAGAGACGTGATCATCCATGCCAAATGGCAAGGCACCTGAACCACAACCCAATAATGACACAAATCCCCTAGATATTTATGGCCAGGAAATAGAAAATGCTAGAAGTGCCAAGTAAGTGTCATAATGAGAGTCCCTTTCTGATGAAATTCATTGACCTGCTCTATTAGATCTGTTTTGCCGCCTGATCCTCTTGTGTATTTCAGCATTTTATTACATCAGATTTCCATCATCTGCAATATTTTGCATATGTTTAAAGCCATCTTGGAGTGTTTCACATCAAGCGAGCCTGGATTCTCATTTAGACTAATCTGGATTAGTTCAGAAAATTTCCTTCCATGAAACACATTTGTGAACAACTGTATCCTTCATATTTCTAAGCCCAAGATTTATTTAGTTAGAATTTGTTCAGGTTATCCGTTCATCAAGCACAGCTCTATTTAAATTAACATTCTATATGCAGTGTATAATTAAAATATTAACTGCTCAAGCAATAGTATTGTTGACAAAGGAGAAGCCAAATAATCAAGTGGTTTTCATAGCAGCTTGCAATGAACAGTTAAGCGGCAGAGAGGGGTCTTTTTAAAAAAAAAAAAATGTTTGAAGTATAATATTAGAGTTGAGAATTAATAGCACTCTCCCACCCAAGCCACTTTGATATTGATTATCTTCCAAGAAATAATTACCACTATTGCATCAATTGTAGTTGCATAGGAAAACTGGAATCTGCAATTAAAAATCATTGCCTTTTCCAATGTTTTGGTAAAATTAAATTAAACTGATAGAATATTGTTACAGAGTGTTAGGGTAAATGTGAATGTGTGAATGCAATTTTATTTGTACTGATTATTTTAAAATTTTCTTAAGTTCTGAATTCACCAGAACATTGAGAAATGAAATTATGGAAATATTCCTTGAATTGTCAGAACAGGTTTATTCAAAAGAAGCCCAGAGTAAGAGGGTATCAACAAGGTTAACAAAATATAAATTTTATAGAGAATAAGGGTTACCTATAGATTTAAAAGCCTGAATTTTATAAGTGAAGAACAGAAGGAAATAAGGAATTCAGTGGTTCGAAGGTCATTGCAAGTTCAAAGTCAAAATTCAGATTTATTTTCAGAGTTCATGACATCACATACAACCCAGAGATTCTTTTACCTGCGGGCCAGGCAGAATTACTACTTATTGGTGGTGTTACAAGCCCAGAGGACCCAAAGCCCGTTTGACTCTCTCGGCTTTCAAAACCACATGACCCTCTCAGAACAGAAAGTTCTCTTCCAGACAGCATTGGCTCCAGCATGCTCTTTCATCTGTTGTCTTTTGCAAACAACAATCCATTAGTGAAGTCTCTTGAGTACTATTCTCTTGCAAAAGCTCTGGAGCCAATCCGTCTACCATGGGGCAGAGCTCCGGTATTGTAAATAAGATCTGTTTTAAAGTGTTTGTATATGACCTACTCTAACAAATCTTTCCCAATTTATCTCCCAAAAACATATATATATATATATATATATATATAATATATTATATATATATATTATATATATATATTATATATATATATTATATATATATTATATATATATTATATATATATTATATATATATTATATATATATATTATATATTATATATATTATATATAATATATATATATTATATATATATTATATATATATATATATTATATATATTATATATATATATATTATATATATATATTATATATATATATTATATATATTATATATATATATTATATATATATATATTATATATATATATTATATATATTATATATATATATTATATATATAGATATATATATTATATATATTATATATATTATATATATATATTATATATATAGATATATATATTATATATATATATTATATATATATCTATATATATTATATAGATATATTATATAGATATATTATATAGATATATATATAGATATATATATAGATATATATATAGATATATATATAGATATATATATAGATATATATATAGATATATATATAGATATATAGATAGATATATAGATAGATATACATAGATAGATATACAGATAGATATACAGATAGATATACATATGGATATACAGATAGATATACAGATAGATATACAGATAGATATACATATAGATATACATATAGATAGATATACATATAGATATACATATAGATATACATATAGATAGACATACATATAGATAGACATACATATAGATAGACATACATATAGATAGACATACATATAGATAGACATACATATAGATAGACATACATATAGATAGACATACATATAGATAGACATACATATAGATAGACATACATATAGATAGACATACATATAGATAGACATACATATAGATAGACATACATATAGATAGACATACATATAGATAGACATACATATAGATAGACATACATATAGATAGATATACATATAGATAGATATACATATAGATATAGATATTATATTTTGGCGGGCAGCAACCTCCTTTGAAGAAGACCGCAGAGCCTACCTCACTGACAAAAGGCAAAGGAGGAAAAACCCAACACCCAACCCCAACCCACCAATTTTCCCCTGCAACCGCTGCAATCGTGTCTGCCTGTCCCGCATCGGACTTGTCAGCCACAAACGAGCCTGCAGCTGACGTGGACTTTTTACCCCCTCCATAAATCTTCGTCCGCGAAGCCAAGCCAAAGAATATAGATATACTGTAGTCAAGAAGATACATAAGCAAAGAAATGTAAACAAACTGCAATGTGAAGAGAAAACAAATGTATGAGTCCTTAAATAATTCTCTGATTGAGTTTGTTGTTGAGGAGTCTGATGGTGGAGGGGTAGCAGCTGTTCCTGAACCTGGTGGTGTGAATCTTGTGGCACCTATTCCTCTTTCCCTGGATGGCTACCTGGTTTGGAGATTCCACTTGTTGATCCATCCCCGAGCTCTTAGCAGCTTCAGCATGGCAAACCAGGACATCGGGATTGACAATAACTTCACATTTTGCCTGCTTAGGTAGCTGTTCTGCAAGGATTGGGCTTGGAAAGTGCTGAATCTTTCTTCAGACCTTGATAATTTCCAAGGATTTTATAGAGGAAACCAACAGCAACAAAATGTAATACTGGGATATGGTCACAGAACAGACAACATGTTTATTTTACTGTCCCATTAGTTCAGAACTCAGATTGTTGCTTTCTATAAAATTAGTGTCTTGGCGTGTAAATACACAACCTCAGAGCCAGCACCTTAAAACTGGCTGAGGTCCTATGTTTGACCTTTAAAACTTGGTAACTCTTAACTATTTAAGTTTTTCATAACCCTTCTTTCGAATCTCAGTTCCTTAACACAACATATTGTTGTCCAACACAAAATCACACTTGATAAGTTTCTCTGCATTGGTTCCTTGGCTTAAAGCTTTCCCTTCTTTCTCTCTGAAAGCAGCATCCAAAAAATTTTTGATTGCTGCAGCTTTAGAAAACTCTCACATGTTGTTATGTACAGACTGCACTCACCTTGAGTGAAAGGGTGTATCCTAATGTCATTGTCAGATCATATTCATCCTTTGGATTCAACATTATCAGTGAAGCAAGGTGCTTACAAATTTTCATTCTTTTGTAATTACTTTTGAAAAATCTTTGCCTTCTTTGACTCGCTGCTTATTAAAAATGTTTAATTTAAAAAGAACTTTAGACCTACAGCACGGTAACGAGCCCTTCCGGGCCACGATCCCAAATACGTCAATTAACCTACAAATCTCGTACGTTTTGAAGGGTGAAAGGAAACCGCAGCACCCGGAGGAAACCCACGCAGACACTGGGAGAATATACAAATTCCTTATAGACAGCACCAAATTCAAATGTGGGTCGCTGGCACAGCAATAGCATTGTGCTAACTACCATACTAACTGTGCTGCTTTCTACCCTGTTGCCAAACCGTATTTGGCACAAGGTTTTTGGGGATGGCTTTAAAAAGAGAGGAATTTCAAGTTATTGTCATGTGCAACGAAAAGGCAGCGATAGAGGTTGTTTTGAAGGCAGTCCAGTGGACTTCTTCCTGACGGAAGAGAATGTGGCCAGGATGGAATGAGTGTTTTAATATGTTGGCTGTTTTCCTGAGATAAGTGGGAGGATGCAGTTTTTCTGAAAGAAATAATTAAGTGTCAGCCATCAACACGCAATACTGGGAATTGGTCACAGAGCATGCAACCACCCCTATTTAGTTTACCAGCCCATTGGTTCTGAACTCCAATAGCTGCTGATCTAGAAAGTTATCTTCTTGGTTTAGAAATACACATCTTCAGAGCCTGCACCTTAAATGCTTTGTAAATCTGAACTATTAAGATTTTCAGAAGCTCTTTAAAAAAAAAAAAAAAAAAAAATCTCAATTGTCTGACACAAAATTTTGTTGTCCAACACAAAATGATAGGTTTCTCTGCTTTGGTTCATTGGCTTATTGTGATCTCACAAAATAGATTTTTTTGGTAGAGCGGTAGAAGATGTGCGCTAAAAAATGAGAACTGCTGGGGCATGGCCATGTGAAGGAATTAGATGTGTTTTGATTGAGCTATCCATGAAGAGTATAAAAAATACAGTTTAAAATTTTAAAATTAAAAATTTTTCATTTTAAAAAAAAATGGACAAAACAAGTACTAAGAAACCAAGGCAGCCGAAAACAAAAAAATGAAGAAGCTTCTACTCAGCCAGGAACATAGACCAAAAGCCCGAAAGGGAGCAGTGCAAGAGAGGCCTCGGGACTGGCGGACTCCGTCCTGCAGAGCTGGGAACTAAATATTATCCTGGATAAAATGGAATACTTGAGCAACAGATTATTTGTTAGTGTTGAAAATGTAATGAGAGACATGACTGAAAGGATGATTAAAATTAAAGAAATCGTTTAAGACTTTGGAAAGAATGACCCAAGCAGAAATAAATTTGGTAAAAACACAAGATAACACATGGAGAAAGATGTGAAGCAATGAGACGAGGCCTGCTGGACAAGATCAACCACACGGAGAATTTTAGCAGACGAAATAATGTCCGAATTATTGGACTGAAAGAAGGAATTGAGGGAAGAGATCTGGTGAACTTTGAAGCCTGGATCCCGCGAGTGCTGAGAGAAGACAAATTCAGAGGAAAAACTACATAATGAAAGGGCTCATTGGATCCTCTAACCCAAGAGAGCTAGTGATCAGCAACCATGACTGGTCTTCGTCAGACTTTTGAGTTACCAGGAGGGGAGACAATTCTGGGAGCAGCATAATGAATATTCTTAAGCAAAATAATGCCCAGCATAAGATTGACCATGGAAAAAGTGCTATTTTTCCAAGATTTTAGTCCTATTTTGATTAAGCAAAGGAAGGAGTTTGATGATGTAAAAAGACAACTGCATTCCAAAAACATGAAATATTCAATGATATACCCCTCGACTCTGAGGGTCAAAGTAGCAGAAGATAACTGACAATTTTTCAAAACTAAGAACAAGGTGGAAGACTTCCTGCGAGGTTTATGAAAAGGCTAGGGTTGCCAAAGAGGAAGACCGTGAAGAATATTTACAATGCAATTAAGCAAAAGTTGTATTTTCTTTTTTCAAAAAAAGTCTTGTATTTATTGTTGAAAAGTAAATTTTATTGAAATGTTCACGGAGAGCTCAGTAAAGAGAGAAAACTTGGGAAATATAGTAGCAAGGTGGAAACTCCGTTCTAAGGGGGAGAATGGGCCCCAGAGAGGTTTTAAAGGGAAGGGGTCTGCTTCCTAGAGAGATTCTGCTAGCTTTTTTTGTGGGCTTTCGGAGATTCCTGTTTACGTCACCATCAGGGCAGGGATGTTGTATTCATGTTTTTTTTTAAAAGATGTCTATTATTTAAGCAATCAAAAAAGTTTTATTGTTAATCAATATTTGTTTAACAACTTTTGGACTTTAATAAATACTATTTCTCAGAACAAGCAATATTTTAATCATTCTTTTTTGAAGAAGACAGTCCCCCTTCTTGGATCTGAATGGGACTGAATTTAATAGAAGAAACAGCAAAGAATTTATTTATGTGAAATACTAAGTTAATAACAAAAAAGGCAGATAACCCTATATTAATACATATATTAGAATATGGCAAGAAATAAATGAGTGCATTGGTTTAAAAAAAAAAGCAGTTATATCATTAAGAACACAGTAATGTAAAAATGTATTACTGTTTATGAATCTGGGAATCAAAATATTGAATTCATGGTAATGACAAAGGATACGTTGAGGATGGATCTCTTGTGTCTTTTGAACAATTAAGAAATAAATAAAGAATAGCTAACAGGACTTTGTTTTGTTCAGCTAAGATCATTCCTAAAAGAAAGACTTGGCCCCAACTGAAATTAATGAAATGGAACAAATGATTTGGCTGGAGAAAACACCTAAATTTATAACTAAGATGTTCTCGAATGTAAGTGCAAAACAAGGTTTATCGGGGGAGGGACCGGGGGAGGGACCGGGGGAGGGACCGGGGGAGGGACCGGGGGAGGGACCGGGGGAGGGACCGGGAGTTAGATCCAGGTGTTGCAATAATGGAAAGATGTTGGTTTGTTTGGACTTTGGATAACATGACATCAATTATAAATGCTATAATTAGTGCAATATAAATTCCTACACCAATTGTAGCTCACTCCACCGAAGTTGCATAAATCAAAATTTGAAATATCGGAAATGTGTTTTAGTTGTGAGATAGAAGTAGGAAAATTTTTGCATGCTATGTGGTCGTATGTGAAGGTGAGACCTTTCTGTCAGGATATTACTGAAATCTTGACAAGGATAACAGGGGTGGCCTTCACGGGCGACCCGGAGCTTTATCTTTTGGGAAACTTCAGTGAAATAAGTAATAAGTAAACTAAATTCCAAATTTCATTTGTTAAAATAGCCTTAGCAGAGGCCAAGAAATGTATCACAATTACTTGGAAATCTGACTCCCTTCTACATATAGCACGATGGACTGCTGAGACAAACAGTTCATTACCTATGGAGAAAATTACATATAACGTAAAGAACAAATATAACATTTATTAAGATATGGCAGCCATATTTGGATCATATAGGGGCCCAATTATAATTATAATAATAAAAAAGATAATAATAAATGCTGCTAAAGTAGAAATACAAGTGACTTCCCCATAAATATTTTTTGATGATCAACATAAATGTGACCCCTGACGATGTGTGGATTTATACTGAGAAGTTGGGGGGGGAGGGGGTTTGCTTTTTATTTCTGTGAAGAATTTATATATATATCTCTATATAAATTTTAGAGAGTTTTTCTAAGTATATTTATCGAAAAAAATCAAAAAGAATAAAAGAGAACTGTTCTTCTTAAAAAGTGGCAATAGAAAGGAAATCCAGTAAAGTCCTAAAATCCGAACTGCTCAGGGGTTGGGTCAGCCCATATTTTCAGATTTTCTGGCAGTACTTTTAAACTTCACATTTAAGGACGAATAAAAAAGAGACAAACAGGCACATTTTGAATATTTTTCGCTGCAAAAAAAAGTGTGCAAATGCTGAAATTATGTGTAAAAATGAACATTATAAAAGAAAAATACAGTATATAAATGAATTTCTTTGTGATAAAATTACCTGTATTAAATGTGGTTGCTTGTTGCCGCTATCCATCTCTGACGCTTGTGTGCATACAAAATCCTGCCACATTTAAAAAATTTGGGGGTCTGGATTCTCAGGGGGTCTTGATTTTCTGGTATCCAGATTTTTGGACTTCTACTGTACAACGTATTGCGAGCTTTACAATGTGCATGGAGATTATATGTGTTCATATCTGATTATTTTGGTCTGTTCTTTTCCTCTTTTGCAGAAAAGAGCCCTCGAAGCTCTCCCAGCTCATCGAGCGGCTGCAGCAGAATGCCGATACCGTGGAGAAGAACATCTATAAGATTGAGGAAAGCATCCTACAGGTATGTGTTGAATTGGGTGAAAGTGGCAGTTGCGTGGTAAAGAGGTACCAATGTCAGGACAAGAAAAAAACTTCAGAGAGTTGTTAACTCAGCCTGCAAACATCAAAGGCACCACTTTTCACTCCATTGAGGACCTCTACAAGAGGCAGTGTCTTAAGAAAGCAGTCTCTATCCTCAAGGACCCTCACCAGCCTCTCCACACTGCTACCAACAGGAAAAAGTTACAGGAGCCTAAAGACGAGCACTCGGCAGCACAAGGACAGCTTCTTCCCCTCTGCCATCAGATCCCTGAATGAACCACAAACACAGCCTGACTGACTTTTTTTGCATTATTGGCATTTATTTTGTAAGGTGATTTATATAAATGTTTGCACTGTGTTGATTCCACAAAATAACTTTTCCATCCTGTCTTGCTTTTCACAAATAACGGCCAGTTTGTCACTTTTGTATTGGAATGCATGGGTGTGCATTAGTTTGCTTTTTTTTTGGTCATTTATCATTATCCCAGGTGAAGCTCCACCCTATTGTGTAATTTCTAACGCTGGGAGGTGCCCGAAGAGAGGTGGATGTATTGATAAAAGCCTTCAAATTTGTTTCTACTGATTTACTTGTTACGATCAGATCATAACTCAGTAATGATTCACCATGTAATTGTTGGATGACAAATACATTGATTAAACAAAAAACTCTAATATAATTTGAACAATCCTTTAGGGAACGGCTGAGCATCAAATTCCAATCACGTCTTAAGAATGTGACTGGGTAGGGTCATTTTCTTTCAGAATGTGAGTAAAATTCTTATTGTTGCTGTTTTAAATTAACTTCCTTATTAACTTTCATAGAGAAGCCGTTGGAAATTCTCAGTTTGTCTGCACCTGTGAATGAAGAAACAGGATCACTGTTTATTTTAAATATTTCATTGATGTGTTAGAAGTACTTTGCAAAATAAGTGGTGGTATAATGGCTTCTACCACTACTTGTATTGCAAGATACATATTCCATATTGAGAGGAGTGAAACACAGGTCTGCAGATGCTGTGCAGATGGGTCCTCTACCGGCATCACCTACGGCTCCTAGAACGCTTCCACCAGCGTTGTCTCCGCTCCATCCTCAGCATTCATTGGAGCGCTTTCATCCCTAACGTCGAAGTACTCGAGATGGCAGAGGTCGACAGCATCGAGTCCACGCTGCTGAAGATCCAGCTGCGCTGGGTGGGTCACGTCTCCAGAATGGAGGACCATCGTTTCCAAGATCGTGTTATATGGCGAGCTCTCCACTGGCCACCATGACAGAGGTGCACCAAAGAAAAGGTACAAGGACTGCCTAAAGAAATCTCTTGGTGCCTGCCACATTGACCACCGCCAGTGGGCTGATATCGCCTCAAATCGTGCATCTTGGCGCCTCACAGTTCGGCGGGCAGCAACCTCCTTTGAAGAAGACTGCAGAGCCCACCTCACTGACAAAAGGCAAAGGAGGAAAAACCCAACACCCAACCCCAACCAACCAATTTTCCCCTGCAACCGCTGCAACCGTGTCTGCCTGTCCCGCATCGGACTTGTCAGCCACAAACGAGCCTGCAGCTGACGTGGACATTTACCCCCTCCATAAATCTTCGTCCGCGAAGCCAAGCCAAAGAAGAAGTAGTAAAGACCCAGAAATGCTGGCGGGGGGCTCGGCTGGTATCGCAGTGTCCATCGGAGGCAACAATATTTTACCGGCGTTTTGGGCCTGAGCCCTTTTTTCAAGGAATAGCGATGAACAGAAAGGCATCAGAATAAGTACAAGACTGGCTTGGGGAGGAGTCCAGGCCAACAAAAGGTGTTAATTGGATATGATAAGAGGAGAGGTGAGGATTTTGGCTCTGTGAAAGGAGACTGAGGGTAAAGAGAAGAGAGAGAGAGAGAGAGATGGAGAAAAGGTGACGGGGAAGAAAAAAGGGAGGCAGTTTTAACAAAAGCCAGCTGAGTTCCTCCAGCATTTCTGTATGTTTTTACTATATTGAAAGGATGGATAAAGTGGGCATGGAGAAGATGTCTCCAGTGGTGGGAGAGTTAAAGGTCATCTCTTTCCAATAGAAATCAAAGGAAATATTTTCAGCTGGAGAAATTCATTACTACAGATGACTGTGGAGGCCAAGTGAATGGGTATATTGAAAGCAGAGGTTGATTTGTGAGGGGTGTTAAAGGTTATGGGAGAGAAGTCAGGAAAATGAGGTGAAGAAGACTCAATGAAACACAGGTCTGCAGATTCTGTGATTGTAGTAAAAACTGGAGGAACTCAGCCAGTCTTGCAGTGTCCATAGGAGACAAAAATATTGCCAACATTTTCAGCCTGAACCCTTCAAGGAATAAGTAGAATGAGCCAGAATCAGGAAATCTCAGAAAAACCCGGAAGTCAGACAATGCTGACTTGGGGAGGAATCTAGACCAACAAAAGGTGTTAATTGGATATGATAAGGGACGAGGTAAGAATTGATCATGTTTGTGCAAAAGGAGATGGAAGGGAGAGAAAGAGCTAGGGGAAGGTGACAGGGGAAGAAGTGGGGGTGCTTTAACGAAAACCAGAGAAGTCGGTGTTAATGCCATTTGCTTGGAGGGTGCCAAGTCAGAAGATGAGGTGTTGTTCCACCAATTTGTGGGTGGTTTTAATCTGGCAGTGCATGAGACCATGGGCACACATCAGCAAGGGACTGGGATGCGAAGGCTGAGGAAAGTTAATCTCCAACACTCCATCCTCACTTCGTTCTACAGAGGATATATCGAGAGCATCCTGTGCAACTGCATCACCACTTGGTTTGGAAACTGTACCTCCTCAGACCGCAAGACCCTGCAGAGGAGAGTGAAGTCTGCAGAAAATATAAGTGGGGGCTCCCTTCCTACCATAACGGACATTTTAAACACTCAATGGAGGCGAAAGGCAAAAACATAAGGCACTTTCAGGTGGCCAATTGCCCCGCACGTAAAGCCGCATGTTTAGGCAATATGCGGCTGTTTTGAGGCCACCTGAATGTGCAGGAGGTGCTCTTGAGCTACATAACCCTTCTCCAAGAGGGATAATCAGCTCAGCTCAGTGGCTCCCCCAGCCACCTGAATCCAGCTGGCTGAAAGCGGATGTTAAAGGGTCAGGCTGCTGATCACAGCTGACACTGGGCAGGAGCTGGAGTGGGCTCAGAGCCGCATCCTGTGCAGCTGTGTCCTTCAGGTGGCCAGCGTTGCGCTTTAAGCGCTGCCACCTGAACGGCAATTTAAAGGGTCGCTTCTGCTTCTTCAGGTGCATTCTTAGCATAGGATGCACCTGAAAAAGCCTATTGTGAAGGACTCCACACACCCCTCACTTCAGCACTCAGGTTGTTACGCCCAGATTGGGCAAGAGCTTTCTCCCCCAAGCCATCAGACTCCTGAACTCCCAGAACATTTGGGGATTGGGTACCATGGTCTGTTAATGTACAAGTCTTAATATTTTTAATGTGTTGAACTATTCTAACTATATTTATGCTCTGTGGTCCTGGAGAAATGCTATCTCGTCTTTACTGTGCGAGCATGGCATGAATGATAAATAAAGGTGACGACTTGAAATGGTTGGCCACTGGGAGATCCGCGCTATTGCAGCAGACAGAGATGAGGTGCTCAACAAAGTGTTATTCCAGTCTACGTCCAGTCTCTCTGATGAAGAGGAGACCACAATAAGAGCCCTGGATGCAGTAGGTGACCCCTGCAGATTCACAAGTGAAATGTTGCTTCACTTGGAGGTACAGTTTAGGGCCCTGAATGGTGGTGAGGTGTGGGTGCAAGTGGACCATCTCCTGCTGTCACAGGGGTAAGTCCCAAGGGGATGGTTGATGGGGAGGGAGGAATGGACAAGGGAGTCATGGAGGGAGCAGACCCTGTGGAAGATGGAGAGGGGAGGAGGGGGGGATATGTGTCTAGTGGTGGGATCATGTAGTAGGTGGCAGAAATGGCAGAGGAGGATGTGTTGGATGTGGAAGCTGGTGGGGCGGTAGGTGAAGACGAGAGGAATCCTATCCTTGTTCATGGGGATGGAGGGGATCAGGGCAAATGTGCAGGTAATGGAGGATATGCAGATGAGCACCAAGTTGATGGTGGTAGAGGGAAAGTCACATTGTTTGAAGAAGGAAGAGATCTCTGATGACCTGGTATGGAAGTCCTCATCCTGGGTGCAGATGAGATGGAGGAATTTAGAGAATGGAATGGACAGGGTGGGAAGAGGAGTAGTTGAGGTAGCTGTGGGAGTTGATGGGTTTGTAGATGATGTCTGTCGAGAGTTTGTACCCCAGGATGGAGACAGACAGTGCAAATGTTGCAAGAGATGGACTAAGTGAATTTGAGGTTGGGGTGGAAGTTGGCAGCAAAGTGAATGAAGTCAACAATGAGGAGGAACTGCTTTTCCCAGAAGGTGGTGAATCTATGGGATCCACTGTCCATTGTGGCAGTGGAGGTGACCTCAGCGAATATATTTAAGACAAGGTTGGATAGATTTTCACATAGTCGGCGACTTAAGGAATATGGGGAAAAGGCAGGGAGGTGAAGATGAGCCCATCATCAGATCAGCCATGATCTCATTGAATGGTGGAGCAGGCTCGATGGGCCGGATGGCTGACCCCTGCTCCTATTTCTTATGTCGCATTGCAAAATGCACTTTCAGCATGGTCTAATTAACGCACTGAATATTAATTAGACCAACTTGGAGTGCACTCAGCCTACCACATCCATTGCTGCTGTCTCGGCAATCTGAGGCATGGCCTCTTCCACCAAGCCCAAGATAAAATACTCTTGTCAATCCCTTGCTCCTTTCAACAAATCGATCCCACATTAGTCCTTTTTTCACCCTGAGGAAACATGGCTCTGTGTGGACAACAGTTTGTATTTTGTGCTTCAGGCTTTTGACAGTTCAAGATTCCTTTATTGTCATGTAATAACACATAAAATGTAATACTACACTAAATTTCCTATAGTCTGACATAAGGCAGACAAAGAGTCACTGTGGGATGGCATGGTTAGTGTAGAGGTTAGCACAACACAATTCCAGCCCTGGCAACGTGGGTTCAAATCTGCAGTTGTCTGAAAGGAGTCTGGACGTTCTCTCTGTGTGTGGGTTTTCTTTGGGTTCACCCTTCAAATGGTACAGGAGTTGTAACTATTTGGGCTGTATGGCCTCGAGTGCCAGAAGGGCCTGTTACCATGCTGTATGACTAAATTTTAAATTAGTATTGCCTGGTGCCCCTGACAGTAGGGGAAGAAGAAGCAAAATAGAGTCCCTTCAGAGTCACTGAATGTCCATGGATTTCGCTCTAGCGCTCCCGCAGTCCCTGCGGTGCCCCTCCAAATCAAAGTCTTTTGAAAGAGTTAAGGTTCATTATGCAGTGAAAGGGGAGCATTTCTACATTAGATTCAAATATAAATCTCAACTTTATTCAATCAATCTTCATTTTGTTGACCAAAAATTTAAAAAAACTTTTTTTTTTATTTAAAAGCTTAGTTTCAATCTTCCATTACCTCATTACGGGAAGTGGGCAGCACAGTTGGGGTAATGCCTTTACAGCACCAGCAATTGGGACCGGACTGGTTTTGAATCCCACACTGTCTGTACATTCTCCCTTTATCTGCATAAGTTTTATCCTGGGGTTCTGGTTTCCTCCCACCCTTTAAAAACATACCAGGGTGTAGGTTAATAAGGTGTACTTTGGGCGGCACGGACTCAAAGGGCCGAATTGGCCCATTCCAGTGCGGTATGTCTAATTTTAAAAAATTAAAATGTAGGCTCAACCTAATGTAAAGATCAGAATCCGAATTCGTCGTCATGAACAAGTCACAAAATTTGTTGTTTTGCGACAGCCTCGCAGGGCAAACATGTATATAAACTACTTTACAAAATAAATAACAAATAGTGTAAGAAAAACTCAAAGTAAGGCAGTGTCTGTGGTTCATTGTTCATTCGGGAAACTGATGGCACCAGGGGAAGAAGTCGTCCTTGTTCTGCTGAGTGTTCGTCTTTAGACTCCTGTACCTTTTTCTGATGGTAGCAGAAGGAAGAGGGCATGGCCTGGGTGGTGGGGGTCCTTTATGATGGAGGCTGCTTTCTGAAGATGACGACTCTTGTAAATGTACTCAATGGAGTGAAAACTGGTGCCTGTCGCAGGGTGATTTAACAACCCTCTGGAGTTTTTTCCTGTCCTGGGCATTGGCTCCTATGTATGCGACAGTGATTCAATCAACCGGAATGCTCTCCACGGTACACTTGTAGAAGTTTTTGAGTGTTCTGTATTCATAAATGATATTTACAAATGTGATTTCCTTTTTCTGAGCAAAGAATGAATGAAATGGACATATAAACTTACCCTGAATAAATGTATTTTCATCTTTAAATTATTTTAGGATGTTAAGCGCATAGAGGATGGGAAACCTGTTTTATTCCAGGATACCACCACCAACTTGATGGACAAATCAGATGAGATACTAAAAGACCTTCATATAGATGGGCAGACAGCCCTCTCTGAGAAGCATCCACAGTCTGACATGATTGTACAGGAGTAAGTATTTCACAGTGAAGATAAAGGCAAGGATTAGCTGCACAGATTTCAGGTGTTATTCCCCATGTTTATTTCTTTCCCCACCATAATTATACAAAATTAAATGGCATCTACAGAACATAAATAGGCCATCCTGTCCAGCTTCTGTGAACTCCCATCGAACCCCACCAGCACATTCTGTTCCAGCTTAGTTTGGAGGAAGACAGTCCATCCTGGATCCTTTGTCTGGATTGAAATAATGCCCCTGGATTTGTTTTTCCTAGCCAGCCCAGAGATTTATACGTGTCAGAAATCAACTAATATCTCATTCAATCTCCTTTTAACATCAAATTAGATAATGATAGAGTTTGTTGGAAGAATGGACTTCAGATGTGATTTTTTTTTCCACCTCCTTGGTCAAGGGTTTTTCTAATGTCCAACAAGAATAAAATCTGATACCACAGGTGAGTCACAGTATACCTCAGTAAAATAGCTCTGATCACTGAGAAATATTGAATTCCATTTGGGGAAGGTGTAGACACGATATCAAAGTACCAAACTTTGAGTAAAATAATTACTTTTCTTTTTCAGTGTCAAACAGTTGAAAGAAAGAATCCAGAAGCTGAGACAAGAACATAGGAAGGTCTACAATTTTGCACGGACTGATGGAGTCCCTACCATCGATTGGTCCAAACTGATCGAGGAGAAGCAGGTAATAGCAGGACCAGTAGTCAACGTTGTAGACTATGTGGCAGCCACTTTGTCCAGAGCAAGGTCCCAACCTGATAAAACATTTGGTTTTTTTTCTCTCCCAAGAATCTATCCCATGAACCTCTACTGTGCTAACTCTAAGGCAGAGTTTCTCAACCTTTGTCAGACTAAGGCCCACCTGACCTCTGGCCTAACATACCATGGCCCACTAGTGGCAATGACTGAGCAATATTTTCAAGTCAAAGACACCTCTGGAAGAAACACCTTTATCTAATTTAAAGTATTTTATTTAACATTTTTAAAGACCCACATGGTGGCTCTTGCTGTGGCCCACTGGTTGAGAACCAATTCTATAGGTGTTTTAAATTTGGGGTAAATTGAAATATCAGTAGATAAATTGAATTGAATCAATATAATCAAGAGCAATGCTGGCTTTAGTCTTGCCTGTGCTACCCACTATCCGATAAATCACTCAGCCAGGGCCCAGGTATAAAAGCAGCAGATCACCTGACCATGTCAATGCCTGCACCACCAGGTTAGAATTTCTCCCAGTCACACATTGTTCACTGCACGCCTTGCATTGCAGTACTTATTAATGTTTTCCTGCCTTGGGCTGTCACGAAAGGGATGTGTTGGTGCTATTTAAATGCAAGCTCTTCAGCTAAAAATCTGAATTTTTGTCGTGAGTAGTGGAGGAATGGCCAGAGCTGCACCGCTTCCCTCAGCCACATCGGTAGAGGTTCTGAGGATTTGAGGGGAAGATATCAAAAATAGTTTTGCCCTGTATTATCGGGGAGCTCTGAACGGGTTGCTTTGTTGGTAAAATCTGAGCCAGTATTACGGTGCAAAATCGTTCTGCCTTTGAAATCTTTGATCTTCAGTGAAGATTCAGGTTCCTCCTGAACAATATTTTTCTGTGTCTGTTTACTTCTCCAGACAGAACTGAACAATCAAGGCTTTGGGAATGAATTACCTTTTGTGGATCAGCAATTGGAACAACATCAGCTCTTCACTAAAGAAGTTGAAACAATCGGGGATCACATCAGCAAGAACGAAGACCAGGTAAAGAAAGTAGTTTGCAGGTGTGAGGTCTCTACAGTGGTGGGAAGAAAATTGCAGGCCAAGAAATGTTGTACAATTTGAATAATAACTCAGGCAGCAACCTTTCTTTGTGGTATCTTATATCATTGTATCAAATTATAATCCTTTTAAGGATGTTGTAATTTCATTTAAATTTTCAAAATTTGCCATATGGCACAGAGAAAGGCCCTTCCGGCCCACGAGCACGTGGCGCCCAAATACCCCAATTAACCTATGACCCCCCCCCCCCCCTCCCAGGTACATTTTTAAACAGTGGGAGGAAACCAGAACACCCAGGGAAAACCCACGCAGACGCAGGAAGAGCACACAAACTCCTTACAGTCAGCACCGGATTGGAACCCAGGTCGCTGGCGCTGTGATGGTGTTGCGCCAACTGCTGCACTAACTGTGCAGCCCCAAAATTTTAAAGGATGCTAAATAAAAATGGAAAGCAAAATATCTTGTGCTGTAACTAGTGACTCGTTCAGAGAACAACCGAATTAAAAGTTCTAAATCAATTGCTAAGACCCCATTCAAGGATCGTTTTCTCCACTGTTCCCTCTAAGCTGTGCACGTGCACACACATTGTGCAACCAGCGCACAAAGGAAATCAATATGCAGGCAAAAGGCTGGTTACCTAAAATAATGTAGTCCTTAATAACGATACTTATTGAAAATAATCTCTGAGCTAATTGTTCCTGTTAACTCTTTAGTTGGTTTTTCAAACAATTTCAAGTTCAACCATTCATTGCGCACATACTTCGGTAACAAGAAAAAAAAATTTGCACTACGTAAGAGTTTTGCGCACGCTGACTACTAAAAGTTAGAGAGAACAGTGGTTATCACACATCAGCATTCAGCTGATGAGTAATGATTATGAACTTTACCGTTGTAATATTCAACACCCAGGTAACATTGTGTATCCTTGTTAAAGCTTTTATTATGAGAGAAATAGAGAAGAGCATGTCTTCTACAAAATATAATTCATTATATATTGAAATACTCTGTCCTACCCTTTCATCAGGAATACATCAGTGGCATCGATGTGAAGTACAACAAACTATTGGTGAGTATTAGAAAGTCCGAACCTATACCAACTCAAAATCTTACTCCAATCCACGTGTCTTAGGTTGGCTAAACTGTAATAATTATTACAGTAGAAGTCCAAAAATCCGGACTGCTCACGGATTGAGTCAGCAGTACTTTTAAAATTCACATTTAAGGAGGAATAATCTGGCTCACTGCTTGTGGGTGGAACACTTGCAGCTTCTACTTCATCTGCTATACTGCTTGATGCTTCTTCTGCTTTCTTGAGCTACTTTACCTTGTTTACAACTTTGTGATAAGATCATTCTACACCACGTGCACATGCATGGCGTCTTGAAGACTGAAGTTATGGTTCTTTTCCACAAATTTAATCACTATTTCCATGGACTTACCTGGAGTGGCCTTTTTTTTTTACATCATAAATTGTAGACTTTCCAATGTTGTATGTTTCCATTGTTCACACCGTTCTAGTTTCAGAATTGTTTCAAGTTTGCCACTGAATTTCAACGTGTTCTTCTTTCTCTTCACACCCCAAAGTTTATCTACTTTAGGATCCATTATTATGGGTTTGTAAATGCGTATCCCATAAATAGTTGCCGCTGTGCATCTTACACACGCACAGAAATTTAAAAAGTTGGAGAGTTTTTGAAAAGTCCAGGAATCTCAGGTGGTCCAGATTTCTGGCATCCAGATTTTTGGAATTCCGTATTTGAGCTCCTATATTAAAAATTTTGGGAGAAATTATGACTTTTCTCTTCCATTGGTAAAATTGTAAAGAGCTTGTTGTTACAAAGTCAAAATGACGGGCTATAAATCCACTGTAGTGACTGGTATCCGCTCTTGATCATGTTCATTTGGTTTTTTTAACCTGCAGAAAAATTCACAGAAGCGGCAGAAGGACTTGTCAAGCCTCCGTGAGTACATGCAGAACTGCACCAATGAGCTGTACTGGATGGACACCCAAGAGGAGGACCGCCTGCGTTACGACTGGAGTGACCAGAACCTGGACTACAAAAACCGCCACCGTCAGTACGAGGTAACATCAGATGATCTTTCGAAACCCACTCTCAGGATCATAGAGGCTCTGTTAAGCCCAGTATTTCTCACCCCTTTTACCCCTTTTGAGACCATGGTGGTGAACTGCCTTTTCAAACCATTGTGATCCTTGTAATAAAAGTACTCCCACGGTGTTGTTAAGTCAAGTTTATTGTCATCTGGTTGCACAAGTATAACCTGACGAAACAGGATTCTCCAGTCCTCGGTACAAAACACACAGACCCATAGACAGGCATAACACAGATACAGACAAACAATACATAGACAGGTTAAGTATTCATATATACAAATAAATATTGTGCAGGACATACTAGGATTTGAACCCAGGCATGATAAAGGAATGGTGATACATTTCCAGATCAGGATATCATGTGACTTGTGGCAACAGTTTTGATCTCAATACTCGTGAAAAGGTATATCAGCTACAGAGGGAAACAAATACTCTTCAGACTGATTCCTGGAACAGTGAGACTGCTGTATCAGGAAAGATTGGGCCAACCAGGCCTGTGTTCAGAAAATGGGGAGGGGATCACATCAAAATCTAGACAATTCTGATGGAGCTTAGTGGGTTAGATCTGGGGAGGATGTTTATCCTAGCTGAGGGATCTAGAACCCAATTGGTGGTCCCCTGTATTGTTGAGGAGCTGATGACTCACTCAATCTAGGTTCACGTGGGAATGTAGAAGAACACATCCAGTCTGTGGAATCTATCTCCTAGATGATGGAATTGCACTTCTCAAAGATGGAAACAGTTGCCCAGATATGTTTATGCAAGCCACACCCACAACTTGCAAATAAAAATGAGAGCATTATTTGCGAAGTCGACCATAATTAGTGCGTGAAGTCTCCAAATTTCCTGAAGAATGGTCAGGAGTGGTTGAATGAGAGCAGCCAGCAGATCCAATTGTCTATAAACACACGCCATTCTTGGTTTGGAAACTCCGTCACTCCTCAGAGGGACGAAGCAGCTCTACGAGCATCAAAGGTCCAGAGTTCAACAAAACAAATCAGGCCATGAGAGTCAGATGGTGATGAGAGAGAGTGTCAGAGGTCCAGCAACTCATTGATGGCCATGATATGCTGTGTTATTAGGACAATCTTAACCCATAAAAGGGCCATCCAACCAAGAACTAAGAGCAGAGGAGAGATTGTGAAGGACTCTGGAGCAGGCGGTATCCCTAGCATAGAGAAATTTCATTTGAGCATTTAGGAATGAGTAGGAGATATGGCATGGATCTCAGATATGCAAGGCCTTAAATCATTGTGTGACCTCTGTGTGTTTGGTGCCCAATATGCAAGGTCTCTAGCCATGCACAGTGTGGTGCAGAATAATGCAACCTGAATGCCACTCCCCAGAGTGCCCCACACCATGTGTCAACAACTGGAGAAGCAAACTTCCCCATCAACCACAAGGTCCACCACAGGACCTCTTAAAGGCCGGAACCTGACTTGGGTCTAGCAGCTTTGATTTACTTACTGCATATGTGCGTGCAATACTTGAATATTGCAGACCAATTTTTTAGGGTAAAATTTAGTGGGTCGTCTATTACATGCATACTTATTTTGACCGCAATAAGTCCCTGCGTCATTCGAAGCGTTGGGAGCTCGGGTGGGTGGGTGGGCGGGCGGTGGGACTGGGTGGTAAGTCTGCATTCAGGGCATCGGGAGCTCAGATGGGAGGGCATCCAAGGGCCAAAAATAGGTGGGGGGGGGGAGGGGGGGGTTGACATTTGCACACGATGTATGAAAAATAGC
Organism: Narcine bancroftii; assembly: GCF_036971445.1. Taxonomy (NCBI): domain Eukaryota; kingdom Metazoa; phylum Chordata; class Chondrichthyes; order Torpediniformes; family Narcinidae; genus Narcine; species Narcine bancroftii. Next base: position 15,446,122 of record NC_091480.1, read on the forward strand.
AGATTTTGGGCCATAAATGGGGGGGGGGGGTGTCAACTTTTACATGGTATCAGCTATTACATGCCTACCAATTTCTTCTTGCCTCATCTCTCCTCTCACCTTTTCTCTTTAAACTGGTGATCCTCACCCCTCAGTACTATTTGACACTTTGGGTTCATTGACTTATCAAGCTGTAGGTTCACAACCACTGCAGGTGTGGCCTGGACCTCCTGGCTGTGGAAGGAGGGTTGACAGCAATTCTGATACTTTGCTTGCTTATTGCAGAGCTTTGTGAACCGACATCTGGAAGCTAAAGAAGCAGCTGTCACCAGTCTTATTGATGAAGGCAGCAAACTCTTACAGACGAACCACCCAGGAAAGAATGCTGTTGAGGTAATTGGGACTTAAACCCAGGTTGATGACTGCAATTGCACTGTGGTTCTCAAAATTGAATGGGACTCCCTTTGTATTGGAACATGGATATGGTTCTCCAGTACTCCAAGCCTCAAACTACCTTAGTTCAACAGACTTCTTTCTAAAAGCAAATACTGCAGATGCTGAATATCAGAGATAAAAACAGAATATGATGGGATCCCTGAGCAGATCAGGTAGTATCTGCTGAGAAAAGAACAGAATTAATGTTTCAGGCCAATGGCCTTTCTTTTAAAATCAGTTTACTTTCTGCCTTAGCTGTCTTGGATTGTGTCATATGTCACAAATTATGAAAGAAGACGAATAATTTATAAGTAGAATAACAGTTCTATCCATCCTCTCGTTGAACATTTCATCCCCTCAGCATTTTTAAATTAGTAGACCTATTACTTTAGTTTGTTTTATATAAAGTTTTCATTATATCCTCTGGATGTCCAAAACCACTTTACTGGCAAGAAATAACTGTAACATTATGGTTACCATTACTTAAGGCCAATCACTACTGAGGTGAGCCACTTATTAGGAAAGTGCCATTAACCAGTCCCTAATTTACACTTGAAGGTGCGTGTACAGTAAAACTCCCCAGTATCCAGCACCTATGAGGATTGGTAGGTGCTGGAAGGTGAATTTTCCGGTTGCTTGAGATTGCATTATTGGTGAACTGACCACTAGTGGATGATAATTTTAAACCCATATTGTTGATTATTTATTTTGTGCTTTTTTTTTTAACCATTTGTTTGAGGCTGTTGGTTGCTTGAATTCTGGATAATGGGGATTTTACTGTATTAAGAATGTCTAAGACATGAATTTAGCAGTGCTTGGAGATCTTCCCCCTGTATTCATAACACATTCTCAATGAATCATTAATGAAAACCCTCTGGGACAGCATCTCAGGGACCACGTGATGGCTTTCAACCAGCAGGAGTCACAGAGTATCTAAAGTCTACCTTAATTCATGACTGAAGAATGATCAGGAGTGGTTTAATGAGAGCAGATCCAATTAACCATAAACATGGGTTGTTCTTGGTTTGCAAACTCTGTCATGCAATGGAGGGAAGAAGCAGCTCTCCAGGAACCAAAAGGCCAAAGTTCATCAAAAAAAATTAGGGGCATGAAGTTCAGGTGGTAGTAAGAGAGAGTGTCAGAGGTCCAGCAACGCATTGATGGCCTTCTTGGTCTGCTGTGTCATCAGGATATTTCCAGGCCAAACACACAAAAGGTCCATCCAACCAAGAGCAGAGGAGAGATTGTGAAAGGCCAAGAAACACTCAGTGCCTACTGGCAGAAATCTTTAGTCGAGTGTTTATCCTTGATCCAAATAATTTTACTTCACCCACAGCATCCTAACCAGTTTAGTCTCATTACCACTCCAACTGGAAAGTTCATTTGTCAAGTGACAAATAACCAGGCCTCTGCAGCAGATGGTGTCCCTTTCGAAGTTCTAAAACTTGGCAGAGAGAAATTTTATTCAAGCCTTGGGATTTCATAAATGCTGGACCCTAAATATCTTCCAGGAAGGGGACAAACCCAGAAATGGTAATTGCAGAGCGGTCTCTCTGCTGTCTGTCACGTAGAATATAACTGCAGCCACCACCTCCCACTGGCCAGAAATTGCACTCTTCATCCCATCGACTGAGCAATAGAGTGGACATCTTTGGCTTGGCTTCGCGGACGAAGATTTATGGAGGGGGTAAAAAGTCCACGTCAGCTGCAGGCTCGTTTGTGGCTGACAAGTCCGATGCGGGACAGGCAGACACGGTTGCAGCGGTTGCAGGGGAAAATTGGTTGGTTGGGTTTGGGTGTTGGGTTTTTCCTCCTTTGTCTTTTGTCAGTGAGGTGGGCTCTGCGGTACACACATACATACACACAGACATAAATACACACACACATCCACACACATAAATACACACATATAAATTTATACACACACATATAAATACACACACACACACTCAATGTAGGCTGTGATTCTGACAAGCAAAATGCTGGTAAAGACTATACCGAGCAAGTTTGCATCAAGAGTCCTAACACTTTCTTCAGTTCCCTTGCCATACATTGCTACAGAGTGGTCCCTTTAATGTCACTGAGATCAAAGGTGTCAAATATTTTTAACATTTAAAGACCAATGGTTTGTGCTGCTTTGAAGCTTGACTTTCATCAAATCAAAGTTTTGCTGCTTCTACTGAAAGCAGTTCTGAAAACACTTGAGGAACACCGACCTTTTTGAATATGAGCGTCGGTGCTGATGCCAGTGACTGTGACTTGTTCCTCAGGCCCACATGGAAGCGGTGAATGCAGACTGGAAGGAATACCTCAACCTGCTGATCTGTGAGGAAAATCATCTCAAAAATATGGATGACTATCACAAGGTAAGAATAAATCTCAGTTGGGCTGTCGAGACCCAGATCTGAGAGGATCAGATCTGTAATGTTCTCCCTGAATCCTGATGCTATTAATTTAAAAAAAAAGTAGACCTAGAGCACGGTAATGATCTGATTCGCCTGTTACGTTAAAATGCTAGAATCCCAATTTGGCCCCTTTGTCATGATTAATCTTGTCATTTAGCTCTTATGATTTGAAAAGTAAATGTTGAATTCTTCCTTGTATTTTAATTGGACAGAAGTCACATTGCTATATAACTTCCACTTGGCCTCTTCCAATAAAAAAGGAAGTCTGCATTAATGTTTTTTTTTGGTTCTTTAGTCTCATCTCTTCTACCTGCCTGGCTCTGTAAGAGTGGACTGAGCTGGGAGGAAGAATGCCAGTGTTAATGGTCAAACTGGGGAACGAGGGTCCAGTAAAGAGTCGTGCAATGGGGGACAAATAATTTGTTGGTTGACCTGAAATGTGAACATCGGGAGGGAATAAAGCACAACGGCTTGAATAGGAAGGGCAAAAGGGTAAAAGCTCGAGGCAGTTTGGAAAGTACCAATTTGGGGAGGGGTATGGACCGGGTGCTGGTCAGTGGGACTAGGAGGGTGGGGATTTGTTACGGCATGGACTGGTAGGGCCGAACTGGCCTGTTCTGTGCTGTAAGTGGTTATATGGTTATATGGACTGACAGAGTAGGGATTGAACTGGAAGGCTTGGCATTGAAAGAAGTGGCAAAATGAGCCCCTGATCAGAGGTTGGAGGGCGAGAATGTCCCTTCAAGCATTTCAGATTATGTGAAGGTGACTCGGGTTGTCAGCAATTGAATATCAAAGTTCTTTAACATTCTCTTCACATCTGGTGAAGACAGGATTAACCATGAATAACATGCTTTTAAATTTTTTTTAAAATCCTTTAGTTTTACAAAGATTCGAAGGATATGCAGGAGCTACTGAAAAGAATTGACAACGATCTGGATTCGAAGTACAATCCAGAATTTAAAGATGAATTTCAGATTCAAACTCTGCTCCGGGACCTCGAAGTAAGCAGAATTGCATCACTGGTGATGATAGAGAAACTGAGAATAGTAAGGAGAGTAGGCAATGATGGCAATGGCCAGTGTTTCTGAGCGAAATTGATTGGCATTCCCATGGAAGTAAGCCTCCAACTACCAGGCACCCCTTGTGTGTCTGAGACGTGTGAAGATGGATGACGCTGCAATTGCTGGGATTGCCTGCTGTGATGTTGGGAGTTTAGCCTTTCCAACATTATGACAGGATTCAGACACCTTTCACTTCAGTAGCTATTCCAAGCCTATGGATTAGGTAGCAAATTTATAATCGTACAGTGCAGAAACAGGCTCTTCAGCCCATCATATCCATGCTGCTCATTCCACCCATCTGTACTAATCCGATTGACCTACATTAGATTTATGGTCACCTATGCCTTGGTGATACAGGTGCAAAGGTTAAAGTAAATTTTGAAATCATTGCTACATATTTATAGATGATAAACAACGGAAGATTCAGCATGGATTTTACAGCAACACCTCTGGTAGCATAACGAAAATCCAAGTATTTTTTTGTTCGTTCCAATTATCCAGCTTCCATTTACCCACCTTTCTGTGCATCAACACAAGACAGTGGCTGTGCCCAGTTAACCAAAGATCCATGTCTGCTTCTGTGCTCCAAGTTTTGTGATGTTTAATGCTGTTTCTGCTCTGTCTGCTGCAGGATCAGGACCGAGCACTGGACAAGTACAATGAAGCAGTGAATACTCTGAAGGACCGCAGCTACCAGGTGCTGCCGCTCAAATACCGTCGAGCCAACCCCCCCAAGGCTGTCCCAGTAGAAGCTCTCTGTGACTTTTATGCAGAAGAGGTAGGAACATTTTGGTTTGATTTGTGTCTTCTCCTCTGACTTGCCTGGTAGAATTTAAAATCACGCAACGCCAATCAAGTTTTGAACACAATTGTTGTAAAGCACGTGCTCTGTTCTAGCTGCTATCATCAGGGAAAAAAGGTACAGATGCCACAAGGTTCACACCACAACTGATTCTCCTCAACTATCAGACTCCTCAGCAACAAACTCAATCAGGGACTCATTTAAGGACTCTTTTTGCACTTTATTGATTTTTATTCTCTCTGTTTTGCACAGTCAGGTTATTTACATTTCTTTATTTGTTTACATGTATGGTGCCTTGTTGTGTCGGTAATTCTGCCTTTCCCACATGAAAAATAACCTCAGGATTATATGAGATCTCATGCATGTACTCTGACAATAAATTTGAACTTTGAACTTGCATCTATTCTTTGAAGATGAATTTGTATAGAACCAAGAAACAGCAGTTTCCATTCCATTGGGAACATTAGGTTTTCTACTGGATTTGGGTTTTTTGGACGAGAAATGACTTATTGAAGCTTCAAAATCCACATGCAACAATTTAACATAAGAAACAGGAGGTGGAATAGACCATCTGGCTCAGCGGGCCTGTTACGGCCCAGCTGACAGTATGTTCTCCTCATTGGTGTTTTCATCCTGATATGCAATTAGCATTTGGAAATGTCAAACTTGCTTGCTAATTCTTAACTGGTAGATTACAGTGTGTTAGGGCCACACGGGTGCTCTTTAAATGTACTGTGGGATTCCAGGATGTCTGGAACTCACTATCTGGGTGAAAAAAAATTGTTCAATTTTATCCCAATCCTGCTCCAAAATCACCAAGGCACCAAATGCGTTTAAATGGGACAAATATAGATAGGTACAGCGGGTGGCATGAATGTGGTTGGTCAAAGGGTCTCCAGGTTTCTCCCGCTATCCAAAAGTAGTGTTCCTATGAAACCTTTCGTACGCCAAAATGGCGCAAAGCGACGAAGCGATTACCATTAATTTATATGGGAAAATTTTTGAGCTTTCCCAGACACTAAAAAAACCTACCAAATAACACATAAACTCTAAAATAACACAAATATATAATAAAAGCAGGAATGGTATGATAAATATACTGGCTATATAATGTATACCTCTGCCATCTCGTGCTGAAGATCCAGCTGCGCTGGGTGGGTCACGTCTCCAGAATGGAGGACCATCGCCTTCCCAAGATCGTGTTATATGGCGAGCTCTCCACTGGCCACCGTGACAGAGGTGCACCAAAGAAGAGGTACAAGGACTGCCTAAAGAAATCTCTTGGTGCCTGCCACATTGACCACCGCCAGTGGGCTGATCTCGCCTCAAACCGTGCATCTTGGCGCCTCACAGTTTGGCGGGCAGCAACCTCCTTTGAAGAAGACCGCAGAGCCCACCTCACTGACAAAAGGCAAAGGAGGAAAAACCCAACACCCAACCCCAGCCCACCAATTTTCCCCTGCAACCGCTGCAACCGTGTCTGCCTGTCCCGCATCGGACTTGTCAGCCACAAACGAGCCTGCAGCTGACGTGGACTTTTTACCCCCTCCATAAATCTTCGTCCGCGAAGCCAAGCCAAAGAGAAGATAATGTAGAAATCTATAAAGTAGAAATAATGTATGCACAGTGTAGTTTCACTTACCAGAATCGGAGTGCATGCTGATTCTATGACGTCTCACTGCAAAACAAATGCTGAATGCTATTTTCGCTTTTTGCCTTTTTACATAAAAGCAAAAATCCCCTTTGGATTTCTTTCAGTTGGTGAAAACAGGTACTAATGAAGGTCTTTCATAAAAGCAAAGTGACATCAAGCGAACTTTCGAAAAGCGGGGGGACCCCTGTATTTCTGTGCTGTGTCACTCTGCCTCCAATTTCTCTGACTCTGTATCCCTAGTTATCAATCCTTTTTTAAGAGAAATCCTTCCTATTCACTCCATCCAGACCTCATAATTTTAAACACCTTAAACTCTCCTCAATTCAGCTTGAAAGTAGGTAGCTTGAATTACAGTGGAAAAATGATGGCGTCAGTTCGTTCTTTTCATTCCAATCAGCTGATGGAAATCCTTCCTAACTGCATGCAGACCAATTTCCCCTCTGCCCCACGAAAGAAGTGAAATAAAGTTGAGAATGTGAGTCTTGAAATATTGACCAAAGTAGAGAAGCAGAGCACACTGCATTGGGAATGTTGAAGATTCACCAAGACGAAAGCTGATTGTGAAGACAACTCCTTATTTGGCAAAGACAGTACAAGACTATTAGCCATTAGGAAGGAACACCACCCAGCGTAACAAATCCTATTGTAAGAAACATGCACTTGTATGGAAAAAGGATTGTGAAAGTCTGTTCAAATGTTCTGAAAATCTGGAAGTTTGTCGGTATAAATATGCAACTTGTAAGCCAGGCTGCAGACTCCCTTGTGGTGAGACTAGGGTGCATATGGCTGTAACAGAGTTCTCACTCTATGCAAAACAACAATAAAGTACGGTAAAATATGTAACTATATTTGCATTTGTTTGTCAAGTAATCCCAGGTCCACTTTCACAAAGTGTTAATCAGATCAAAGTTCAAGCATTCTTCTGAAATTAGGAATGTTTCAGGTCAGGTTCTCCAGAAGTGACTGCTTTTTATCTATTTTACATTAAATAAGTGAACATTCCTGAAGTATTCTCAAGATTCCCACTTGAAAATTGAAATTACTTTGCAACAATTCACTCATGTGATTCTCTCTGGGGAAATATGCTGCAACAAGACTATTCCAAGCTGTTCCCCTGAGTTACCCCAACCAGTGTAATTAGATTCACAAAGTACCATCTAACTGGGAGTGTCCAAAACCTCTTGCAGGCAGGAATTTGAAAACCAAATGATGTGTTTGTTCAACTGTGAACTGACTATGGAATAAAATAGTTCCCTATCACTGTCAGGAGTGCCTGCCTCTCATATCACAAGACCAAACATATTGGAAGTGGTTCCTGAAATTAAATCTTCCACTGCTGTCAAGTAGACCCTATTTAAACAGCAGGATGGATTTGATGAGACGATTGGAAAATTTGCAAGCAGATGGAAATGAAAAATTTGAATTTTAGGGTCCAGGACAAGGTATGCCAAAAGTGTTTGAGTTCAGAGGTCAGAGTGTATGGGAGCTCAGCCAAGTTGCATAAATCTCTTGGTCTGGTCTCCCAAGAGACACCCTTCTGTCTTGAAGGAGAGCTTCAGGAACTGAGGAACAAGTAGGTTATTCAGACCCTTCAGCAGTTCTGAATTCACTGAGATTATGGCTAGTCTTAATTCTATCCACCTGTCTTCTCTTCATGCCTATAAAAACAAACAAAATATTGTTTGATCAGTGTCAGAAAGTAACAAAGAGAGTGAGAGACAGAAATGACCTGACTGCTGTTTTGAAACTGGTATGAATTTGAACTGAATATCTGTCAACAAAATCTTCTTTCACTTTCCTCTGGCAGACCAACATTCAACGTGGGGAGCGCTATACACTGATCAAGAACATCAACGGGACCCACTGGGAAGTGTCTGATGCAACAGGTCAAAAGCAGAAGGCCCCTGCTGTTTGTTTCATCATCCCCCCAACTGATCCAGAAACGTTAGCAATTGGAGATGAGTAAGTCTGTAAACCATCTTGTCTGAGTATGCTCCAGCAATCTGAGTTCAAACTCAACTACAGCAATGAGTGAATTTAAATTAATTTAGTACTGGGCTAAAACAAAATGGTCATAAAGCCACCATCTGATGCAGTGATGTCCTTTAGGAAAAGGAAGTCTTCGATCCTGACTATTGTTAGGTAAAAACATCATGAGCTGGGAATGAGGAAGGAGTCACCCAGTGCTGGGCCGTAACAAGATGCAGTTGTGACCTTGTACTCTCAAGATAAGAGTGGGGATAACAAATTGATGTGCAGGAAGCTAGCAGAGAAGGATAGCAACAGTTTATTCATTGGACAATGTCATGGTATGATAATTTACTAAGTACGTATCCTAAGGTATAAAAAAACACCACTTGCTGATAACGGCAGAATGCGCCTTCTCCAACTAACACTGTTAGTTGCAAGTGTTACAATCCGGCAATAAAGATCAAAGAACCTTGATTTCGACTCAGTCTGGTGTTTGTCTCACTCATTCATGAACAAAGCAGACCTAACACTATGTATTATCGATTTGTGACTCCAGACTTGACAATGTGGTTGATTCTTACCTGCTAGTTTTTGGGGTGGGGGGGAATGGTGGCCGTGTGATCAGAGGCAGACACCTCTCTCATTGTTTTAAAATTGGGAGTGTCCTCTCCCTGTGATCTGTAGATTCTACACCTCTCCTTGTTCTTGTTCTTCCAACCAGCATCAGTAATCAGTACAATGGGGTCAAGTTGAAAACCAGCTCTGCCAAGAATGCTCTCCAGAAGCATTTGAATGAGATGAAACAAGTTAACAAACCAGGTTGGTTCTCTGATAATGGTTTATGGATAAATAAAAGCAATTAACAAAGAATTCTGTGTGTTGAACAGACTGTTTTTCTTTCTGCATCAATGTTAATGCTAATGTAGGCATCAAGTACCATATTTGATGACATAAAGGCCCATGGACTCCCCCTTCCATTTCAGCAGGGAATTTCAAGAATTTTTAAGAATTAAAAATTTTTTAGTGCACAAGTTTTGGTGTATTTATGGGAAAGCAGCCCTCGCGATTCCTGGCCTTTGTGGCCGCCATGAACATTGGGAACCAAGGCTAGAATGAGGAAGGAGGACAAGCACCGAGCGTGGAAGAAACAAGTACAGGAATATGTTCCTTGTATGTCCAGGATAGCAGCAGCGGCGGCGGCAGTGCTAAGGGGGAGGTTAGGGTTGGGTGGGGGGGGGGGGGGGGGCCTTCAAGTGGGGAAATCCCTCCCTCCCAGATATCAGGGTCAGGCAGCAATACCATGCTCTCCAAAATATCACCTTCGCATACAAGACCCAGGGGGTCTTTTTTGGAGAGATTTTAGGAAATAAAGGGGGTCTTGTATGCTATCAAATACAGTAGTATCAAGTTAGTGACACTATATATGCTTTCTTATCCCCAAGTGTCTAATTTTTCTAAAACTAGATTATATATTTAATATTTTAATATTAAAATTAATATTTTAATAATTTATATGCAAACACTAACTTTCCCCTTTCTTTTACAAAGCAGTTATAAAGATTTATTGCAAAAAGAAAAGTTAGGATTTCATCTGAGTTTGTGTAGAATGGGAATCATAATGTACTAAAAGTACTGGATACTCTCAACTTTTTAATCTTTTTTTTCAGTTGGCTAAATATGTCATGATATGGAAGTTCCAGCACTATATGTTATAAAAATGTCTGAAATGTTTAGCATTGCTAGATAATTATAATGTTAAATACCAAGTATTGGCCTTTAACAAGAGTGTTAGAGTTCATAGATCTTTTATAGAGAAACTACTGGATTATGCATCTGAATTGAGATGGTTGTTCTTTTTCTTGCTCCCTCACAGCCACAAAGGCCTCCGTGGCTCCTGTGTCAAGTATGTAACCTTTTTATATTGCACCTGCTGTTTGGATATGTCTCTTACTGATTTTCCCCCCCCCCTCAGCATGCCAACCTAAGAGTGGTCTGGAATTGCACAACGTTCAAGGCATGTCAGGAGGATGTGAGCAGAGATAGGGAAGTGTAGAGATCTGTGACAGTTTCAGGCCAGGGAGATGCTTTGTATCCCAGGCCTGAGAGGGACATGAAAACAAGGATGGCAGTTTTAAAACAGTTGAAATGGAACGGGAGTTGGTGCAGATCAGTAGGCAGAGGGATGGGTGTTCATGACCTGGGATGGCATGGATTGCAGGCAGTGGGATTTTGGGTGGTGTGAGAAAAATGGAAAGCTGACCAGGTGTGTAGTGGTAAAGCCTAATCAGAAGCTGATGGAAGCCTAAATTAGCAGCAAGTCGTCTGAGGCAGGGGAAAGGATGGCCAATATTGGAAGGTTGAAAGGGATAGAAATGGGGTTGAAAGTCAGAGTTAGGTTCAAATAGGATGGGACAATTAGAAATGGGCACACTCAGAAAGAGACATTGAATGCAAGAATTGCCAGTATTTAGGATATGGAGTTCTCGGTGGGTTTGGTCTGATTAATAGTTAAATGGGGGAAATTATATTTGGCATATTTTAATGCTGCTAACATTCCAATCCTTGTCCATTTATATAAATTTTTGCTTGGAGAAGGTAGATCCTTGTTTATGCGATGGTAGCCATTTCATGTCTACAGTGATTTCTGACTCGTGTCTTGAAATGGTTGGCTTAGGTAAATATGCTTGATGGATAAAATGGAATAGTCTTAGCTCAGCTGAGCTTGGCTTCCTGCCAGTGTTCCAGGGTGGTACTGAAGTTATAACCAGTGCATCCTGCTCTTCTGCTTTATGGGTTGAAGTAGGCCCTATGTTTGCAAATGACTCACCAAATGAGGGAGCCAAATCTTTAAAAAGTAACAACTTAATTCCCTGGTCATCATGATCAATAATATATTGCTGTTCCTAAAGTTTAAGCCATAATGCTTTGTGGATGTCAGTTTAATTAATAATTGATAACTTTAAGTGTAATTGAAGTAAAATGAGCTTTGCAGCAAATGGTAAAACAGATTGAAAAGTAGTCATATCTAACATATCCTCCGTTACAATCTACTTGAGGTACTAGTGATGAATAATGCTTGAAAGAGCATTATGTAGTTATTAGGAAATTGAAATTGAAGCTGTTGGCTGTGAATGAAAAGTTGTTCCATGGACACAAGGGGTTACCTTTGATTTTACGTAGAGAGAGTTTGGGAAGCAATCCTTTATTCTGCTCTTTATAATGTCACCTCCTAGCCATTAAACTCTTTTGACACAAGATGTTTCCACTGCACACTATTTACTTGAGCATTGCCTTTCTCCCTGAATGAACACATTGGCTCCAAAATTTAGCACTCTCTTTAAAAAAAAAGACTCCAACTTGCAAGAGTGTAGTGTGCCCCCTCTAGATCAGAGAGACTGGACACAGACTGGGAGATCGCTTTGCTGAGCACCTTCGCTCCATCCAGATCAGTAACAGGGATCTCCCAGTGGCCAACCATTTCAATTCCGCGCCCCACTCCAACGCTGATTTCTGTCCGTGGCCTCATGCACTGTCAAACCAAGACCTGTAAACTGGAGGAGCAACACCCAATTTTCTGCCTGGGCACTCCCCAACCGGATGACATTAACAATGACTTCTCTGGATTATGCTAGACCACTCTCTGTTCTCCCTCTCTTCCCTATCCCTCTTGTCTTTCCTCCAGCTCTCCACCCCCTTCCCTCTCCATTCACAGAGCCATCCCTCCTCCCCCTGTTTGGTGGTGTGCCCTCCTTCCCTTATCCACCAATTACCCCCCTGCCTGTGGGACTGTGCTCCTCCCTCTGCCCTCCCCCACTATTTTTTTTGGGTGCCTGCTGACATTTTACTCATTCCTTGATGACTGACTCGAGCCTGAAATGTTGGCTATGTATCTTTACCTTTGCTATATAAAATAAGCTGTTTGACCTACAGAGTTTCTCCATGATTGTGTTTTTAACCCACTGTTTGTGTCTTTTCCCTATAAATGCCTGCTCCTGATCTTCTTTTGCTAGGTCCTCTCTTGTGCCTTTGAAATCAGCCTTCCCCCAGTTCAAGACTTTAATCTCTTCTGTAACTACATGGAAACTTTCAGAATTCCGGTTACTGCTCCCTTTGAGTTTCCACACTGATGCTTTCGACAACACCCATCTGATTTCCTAAGGAAAAGTCAAATACTGCCTTGTCTCTGGTGGATCTCTATGCAAATCAGTTTGGAGGGACTTAACAAATTCTGCCCCATCTAAGATTTCTGTACTCAGGAAATCCTAGCCGATATTGGGAAAGCTGAATGCCCCAATTATTTGAACCCCTTTGCTCTGTTGCTGAGACAACCTAAACTGGCACTGATGCAGCGTGGGGCTGTGGTAAAGTGTGATTTTTTTTTTTGTTTGGGGCAGCATGGTTAGCGCAACACCATTACTTGGGTTTGAATCTGTCGCTGTATATAGGGAGTTTGTACATTTTTCCCATGTCTGCGTGAGTTTCCTGTGGGTGCTCCGGTTTCCTGCTACCCTTCAAAATTTACTGGGGATTGTAGATCTATTAGGTATAATTGGGTGCCACGGGTTCATGGGCCAAATGGGCCTGTAGCATGCGGCATGTATACAGGTACTCCCTGACTCATAACCTACTCAATGTCCATCCGCACATACAACTAAATTTTTTAAAAACGTGTGTATGTGCACGCGTAATTTAGTGGCCACACGCAGTTACCGTTCTGTAGGCACGCTAGAAAGATAGCAAGCAAGAGGAAAACCCTATGCCATGCCGATAGATTGTCTCATTCCACTGTTTCAACAATTTCAAAGGACAAAGAGTAAATGCATGTCTGTAAAAGGCTCTGTATGTGTGAAGAGCCACTTGATTCCTGTGCGTATGCATAGTGGGTTCACACATTAGAGTTAGGTTGGTACATGAACCAACCAATACACGAACCCACTGCACATGAGCCAACCGAAGACTCGTGCATGCTCACAAGAATCAAGATGGCCGTACCCAGCCTGCAGACTCCAGGACGCCAACTAACAAAGTAAGTATACACATTTTGGCTCTTACGTGCCCTGTATCCCTGTTATAGTTTGTCAAATAAAAAATTTGATTGCTTTAAGACTTCGGTACTCCACTCACCCGGCAAAATTTTGACTTGCATCCATTCCAAGCTACGACTGATCCTTCATTCCCAATTATGGTCGTGAGTCAGGGATTAACTGTACATTTAAGTTTAAAGACTTGGTGGGCTGCACGTGTATTCAGGGTATGGGCAGGGAACCTGGGGACACCACTAAGTTACTTGTAAGTTCCACACATCTAATTATATTCCATTCTTCATGGTCAGACTCCCAGGACCAGCAGTGTCTAAAGTTGCTCACTGACTTGGATAAAATTCAAAATGATGTCATCAGACAGGAGAAGGCAATCCAATCCTGCACACGGCCACCTTTGGGACAGGGGAAGCCAATCCAGGACGTCAAGGATCGAATTCAGGATCTGAAGGTAAACCCAGCTTCAGCTTTGCTTGTGAAGCTACCTTAAGATATTCCAAAAGACTTCATACCTTTGAAGCATGGTCTTACAGCAAACATGCAGCCATTTTGTAAGCAAGACATCAGCAGTACCATCTGCCTATAAGGGCAGACCTGACCTTGGTTTAATTTAGACATACAGCGATGTTAACGTAAATAGTCTCTTAATGTAAGGCATCAAGTTAGTGACACTGTAATGTGCTTTCTCCTCCCTAAGTGTCTGAAATTTCTTTCTAAAACTATGTTAAATATTTTATATTAAAATTGGTATTTTTAATAATTTACATGCAATCAAGGTAACAGGCCCTTCTGGCCCACAACCCTGTACCACCCAAATACACCCAATTAACCTATATCTGCCATAGGTTTTGAAGGGTGGGAGGCCGATGGGAGAGTTTGTAGTTGGGCATCAGGAGCTTCAGTGTGGAGTAGTAGGCTGAGGGGAGGGTTTGGAGTTGGGCATCAGGAGCTCCAGTGTGGAGTAGTAGGCTGAGGGGAGGGTTTGGAGTTGGGCATCAGGAGCTCCAGTGTGCAATAGTAGGCTGTGGGGAGGGGTTGGAGTTGGATGTTGGGCATCGAACAATTTCTTCAGTGCTTCAACCCACCTAAATTTTACATTTAAAATGTAAAATAGCTAAATAACACGTGCTTTTTATTATGTTTTGATTTTAAATACATATAACAATTATGCACTTCCTTTTAAAACGATCTTCCTTAAGTTCCATGTGTTTTGATGTTAAATACAAAATAAAAATGTATAATGTATTTAAAATTATTTGGTATGCATTGTGGATGAGTGCAACTTAATTTCCTTTGTGTGCTGATTGCAAAAGGTGCATGCACGCGTGCGACACACATCTTGGAGGGTACAGTAGTTGTAGCATCTTTTTTAATGTGCTTGCTCCCCCTAATGTTAAAACCTGGCTATGCCCCTGTTGCATCCACTTAGTGTCCATAAGTAGCAGGTCTCCCTTCACCCCCCACTCCCCCCCCCCCCCCCGTCATCCACAGCCATCAATGTGATCTACTGGGATTGTTGTCTGAAGAGGGTGTGCAAAATTATCCAGGACCCTTCCACCCCACATGCGGCTCTTTCAGCTGCTCCCTTCGGGGAAGAGAGACAGGTGGATCAGAGCCAGCACCACCAGGCTGAGGAACAGCTTCTTGCCACGGGCAGTAAGAATACTGAACAACCAAAGGAGCTGCTAACATTCATCCTCTGAGACTCTCATATTCATGAAACAAATTTATTTATTTTGTTGTATAGATGAATACTGCATGTGTATTGTTTGTATATGTATTATGTCTGGTTGTGTGTCTGTGAGTTTTGGATCGAGGTTGCACTTTTGCAATCAGATAATAACGACTTGACTTGGCACTGAATAGATCCAATGGGAGTTAAAGGTGGTGAGGAGGTTGACTTTTCATATTTTGCTTTAAGTGGATAAATACTTTGGAAATATGTGCAAAAATGAATTGGTTCTTTAAAATTAATTTCTCTCCAGAACATCAATGGTTCAATTGGCCAAATTGAAATAGCAAAGATGTCAAAAGAAAGAGAGTGCCAGAATTTCCTTCAACAGAATCCACAGGTCGCTGGAGCACCTCAACTACGCAATAAGTTGGATGACACAAACAAGAAGTTTGACCAAGTTAACCTCCTGCTCAACAGCTCCGAAGAGAAGTAAGTAACATGTGATGTTGCATTGATGCTTTCTCCATAGATTATGGGACATCTCTGAACATCACTGAAGTGTTCTCTCCAGATCATAGGGCAAACATAGGATAGTTACATTGCAGGTTCAACCCTGGCCTCCAGTGCTATTTGCATGAGTCTGCACTTCCTCCAGATGGTCCATAGTTCTCCTGCAGGTGCTCCAGTTTCCTCTAACATCCTAAAGATGCACTGCAAGGTTAATTGGCTCCTGTAACTTGCCAAAAGAATATTAACAGGGTGCTGATGGGCATGAGAGGGGATAAGTGGGGGAACTAATCGTGTGCTCTGAGGGCTGACATACACATGATGGGCTATCCAGGCAGCAAGATCAGCATAGCAGTTGGCGCAATGCTGTTACAGTGCAGCAACCGGAGTTCGAATCCGATACTCTCTGTAAGGAGGTTGTATGTTCTCCCCGTGTCTGTGTGGGTTTCCTCCCACCATTTAAAACATACTGGGTTGTAATTGGGTGGCATGGGCTCCTGAACTGATAGGGCCTGTTACTGTGGTGCATATGTCTAAATTTATGCCTTTATTGTCATGTACTCATGTAATAATCCACAAAACCCGTCAATATTTGGCTGCCACGAAGGCACATAAAGTAATGCCACTAGCACTGCCCAGCACCCCCCAACAATAAGGGATGAAGAAGCAGAAGAGGGTCCCTTCAGAGACTGAGTGTCCGTGGATCCGCCTCCTGCAATCTCAGCAGGAGCTCCAAGATTTGAACCTTGAATACGATTAGGAAACTTTCAGTGCCCAAGGGCCTTTCTGGAGCCATTATTGGCCCCTGGTTCCCATGAGCCAGTCCCCAGCAGCTCTCCATCTGATGTGAGTCCTTTGGTCTCTGAGCACCTTGCTGGTCCTCTGCTGTGGTCTCCTTCCTTGTAGGGTCTCCTTCCTTGTAGGGTCTCCTTCCTTGTAGGGTCTCCTTCCTTGTAGGGTCTCCTTCCTTGTAGGGTCTCCTTCCTGTAGGGTCTCCTTCCTTGTAGGGTCTCCTTCCTTGTAGGGTCTCCTTCCTTGTAGGGTCTCCTTCCTTGTAGGGTCTCCTTCCTTGTAGGGTCTCCTTCCTTGTAGGGTCTCCTTCCTTGTAGGGTCTCCTTCCTTGTAGGGTCTCCTTCCTTGTAGGGTCTCCTTCCTTGTAGGGTCTCCTTCCTTGTAGGGTCTCCTTCCTTGTAGGGTCTCCTTCCTTGTAGGGTCTCCTTCCTTGTAGGGTCTCCTTCCTTGTAGGGTCTCCTTCCTTGTAGGGTCTCCTTCCTTGTAGGGTCTCCTTCCTTGTAGGGTCTCCTTCCTTGTAGGGTCTCCTTCCTTGTAGGGTCTCCTTCCTTGTAGGGTCTCCTTCCTTGTAGGGTCTCCTTCCTTGTAGGGTCTCCTTCCTTGTAGGGTCTCCTTCCTTGTAGGGTCTCCTTCCTTGTAGGGTCTCCTTCCTTGTAGGGTCTCCTTCCTTGTAGGGTCTCCTTCCTTGTAGGGTCTCCTTCCTTGTAGGGTCTCCTTCCTTGTAGGGTCTCCTTCCTTGTAGGGTCTCCTTCCTTGTAGGGTCTCCTTCCTTGTAGGGTCTCCTTCCTTGTAGGGTCTCCTTCCTTGTAGGGTCTCCTTCCTTGTAGGGTCTCCTTCCTTGTAGGGTCTCCTTCCTTGTAGGGTCTCCTTCCTTGTAGGGTCTCCTTCCTTGTAGGGTCTCCTTCCTTGTAGGGTCTCCTTCCTTGTAGGGTCTCCTTCCTTGTAGGGTCTCCTTCCTTGTAGGGTCTCCTTCCTTGTAGGGTCTCCTTCCTTGTAGGGTCTCCTTCCTTGTAGGGTCTCCTTCCTTGTAGGGTCTCCTTCCTTGTAGGGTCTCCTTCCTTGTAGGGTCTCCTTCCTTGTAGGGTCTCCTTCCTTGTAGGGTCTCCTTCCTTGTAGGGTCTCCTTCCTTGTAGGGTCTCCTTCCTTGTAGGGTCTCCTTCCTTGTAGGGTCTCCTTCCTTGTAGGGTCTCCTTCCTTGTAGGGTCTCCTTCCTTGTAGGGTCTCCTTCCTTGTAGGGTCTCCTTCCTTGTAGGGTCTCCTTCCTTGTAGGGTCTCCTTCCTTGTAGGGTCTCCTTCCTTGTAGGGTCTCCTTCCTTGTAGGGTCTCCTTCCTTGTAGGGTCTCCTTCCTTGTAGGGTCTCCTTCCTTGTAGGGTCTCCTTCCTTGTAGGGTCTCCTTCCTTGTAGGGTCTCCTTCCTTGTAGGGTCTCCTTCCTTGTAGGGTCTCCTTCCTTGTAGGGTCTCCTTCCTTGTAGGGTCTCCTTCCTTGTAGGGTCTCCTTCCTTGTAGGGTCTCCTTCCTTGTAGGGTCTCCTTCCTTGTAGGGTCTCCTTCCTTGTAGGGTCTCCTTCCTTGTAGGGTCTCCTTCCTTGTAGGGTCTCCTTCCTTGTAGGGTCTCCTTCCTTGTAGGGTCTCCTTCCTTGTAGGGTCTCCTTCCTTGTAGGGTCTCCTTCCTTGTAGGGTCTCCTTCCTTGTAGGGTCTCCTTCCTTGTAGGGTCTCCTTCCTTGTAGGGTCTCCTTCCTTGTAGGGTCTCCTTCCTTGTAGGGTCTCCTTCCTTGTAGGGTCTCCTTCCTTGTAGGGTCTCCTTCCTTGTAGGGTCTCCTTCCTTGTAGGGTCTCCTTCCTTGTAGGGTCTCCTTCCTTGTAGGGTCTCCTTCCTTGTAGGGTCTCCTTCCTTGTAGGGTCTCCTTCCTTGTAGGGTCTCCTTCCTTGTAGGGTCTCCTTCCTTGTAGGGTCTCCTTCCTTGTAGGGTCTCCTTCCTTGTAGGGTCTCCTTCCTTGTAGGGTCTCCTTCCTTGTAGGGTCTCCTTCCTTGTAGGGTCTCCTTCCTTGTAGGGTCTCCTTCCTTGTAGGGTCATCTCCCAGGTTCCTCCTCCTCAGTGGGAGATGTCCTGGTGCCTCTGATCCCCCAGAGTGTGCAACTCCTCATGTTCTTCTGCCATACATGGGTGCCACCATCTTGGGCACGAATATCGATGGTTTCATGATGTTGAGAAACACCACCAGTTAGGTTTTTGTTTATTCATGAACTTGATGCTAGTTTGTATTTTATGTGATCTTCAGTCCCACAAACGTACTAACATGTGATTTTTCATAGAGCTCAGGCGGTAAACAAGCTGGAGAACACTCTAGAGAAAGGCAGAAACACACTGTCAGAATTTGAAAAGAAGCTGATAAAGGATCAAACAATTCCAGATAGCAACTGGGGACTCGATTCCAAGAAGCAAGAACTGGAAGTGAGTGCTCCAATTCCAAAGGCAGAGCGGCCTGGATAACTTTCTCCAGAGAAACTGTCGAGAAGTCGCCCTTCCAATCTCTCAATGTCATTGCTTGCTCATTCCCGTTTTAATCTAAAAATCTTCTCCCTGGAGAAATTCACTATTTTAATCCACACACTTTAGTAGCCTAACTTTATGCCTTTTCTCTCCTAAATCCAGTTAGTATAATTACCAATTCTCGTGCGCAGGACATTACAATACATTGTCAACTGTTTCCTTCCTTGTTCTAAATTCCCCAAACCAGGCAACACTTCACCACAATCCACTTTGGATTTCCTTGGATTGTAATTGCTTTCAATCCTCTTGATTTAATTACATCTCCATCTTTTCATTGTATATCATCTCTTTTAATTTTAATCCTGGCTGAAGTTCATGTAATGAGGTAGTCTTCCTTCTGCAGACTTATCACATAGAACCTGCTGGTTTTTTTGCTATCCCCCGGGTTTGTCCAACGACAGCTGTGACATCACCTTCAGATTAGAATTGGGTGAGAAAGCTGTAGACAATCAAACCACTCCTTGATCTTTTTCTGCTCTTCAGTTGTATTTAATTATTCTTGTTTTTATTATTGTTGTGAAAGGCCATGCGCTCTGAGCTCGCATCCAAGAAACCAATCCTGCAGGACGCAGAACAGAATCTGAATTCAGTGAAGAGATCCTGCAATATGCTGGCCAACAACTTTCACGAGCACTGCCCAGATGTGGAGCGCCAGGATACGGAGGTGAAAAATCTCAACCAACGCTACGACAACCTCAACAACCAACTGGACCGGCGGTTAGTTTTTGCTGTTCACTCACAGACATTCTCACACAGCAAAATGAAACCTGTTTTTGAACTGAAAGAGCAGGTGTGGCCCTGATTTAATAAATCTTCACAAAGACAGCGCTCCTGACCGTCCTGCATTTTCTCAATAGTACACAGGAGAACCAAAGTTAAAATGTTTGGGAATACTCAGTAGGTTAGTCAGTAGAGAGAAATAGAGGTCTTGTTTCAATTTGACAACCTTGCAATGGAGGAGGCTGGAGGGAACTTGGCGGAGGTGTACAACATTGAGGGGCACAGACTTAGAGGACATAGGTTCAGAGTAAGGCAGAAGAAGTTGAGAGGAGAAATCGTTTCACTCAGAAAGAGGTTGGAATTTGGACTGCACTGCCCAAGAGGGTGAAGGAGACAGGCACTCTCATGACTTGAAGAAGAAGAGGAGGGTACAGATCATGTGCTGGTAAATGGAGTGAATACGCATGGGTACATTAGGGTTAGGGTTATGAATTCTCATCCTTAACTGGATTAGGATTCTTAGCCTTTACTGATAGTTTACCATTACAAGGATATTCATTCCTAGTTATAATAAAGCACAAAAGTCTGCAGACACTGTGGTTGAAGTAAAAACACAAAAATAAAGCCCGAAATATTGGTTATGTACCTTTATCCTTGCTATATAAAGGACACGGTTTGACATCCTGAGTCTCTCCAGCGTTGTGCTTACCCTTGTAATGGTAACATTTTTTAAAAAAAAATGAATATGTCTGGATAATTGAATTACTGCAGGAGATCTTAAGGGTGTGAGATAAAGGTCCTTTGATTCTATTTTACTCCTAGGCTGGAATAGAATTAACCAAAGGAAGGGAACCATTCTTCTCTTGTCCTGCCTGCTCGACATAATAGTTACATATATGACCTAATTGAATTGCCAGGGCAACATTTACTTTGGTTGTGAAGGAATCTGATATTTGAGGGCCAGCATGTACATTCCTGTATTGGCCAGTCTTCAGATAACATTTCTGTTGACTAAAGAAGTTAGTGCACTCATTCAGGGCATTTGGTTTAAATCTTAAAAGTGCCATGTTCTCTTTACATCTTTCATGAGTGAAATGAGAGGAAATTTAATAACACAAGCACATGACTGAATTATTTTAATTTTCCTGTCTCCTGTGTATCAGGATTGAAAACCTGCAGAAGGCCAAGAATGCATATTCCACATTCCGGAATGGTAGTGATGTTTTGGACAGCTGGCTCTCTAACATACCAAACTATGAGCCACGGGAAACAGACAGCGCCAAAACCATTGATAATAAGCTGAAGAATCAAATGGTACTGAGTTCAATGACTGAAGTTAATAAAAACAGTATCGGGGACCTATGGGGATTGGTGGATGCCGGATAAGTGAATTTTCCGGTTGCTTGAGATTGCATGGTGCATGATAGGCAAACTGACTGTGAGGGATGCTAATTTTGAACACATTTTTTCACCTATTTACTTTCTGCTATTTTTCCAGTTGCTTGAATTCTGGATAATGGGAATTTTACTGTATTATCAATTATTTCAGCTTATCTTTCGAAAAGAAATGCAAAAACAAAGTGGTTTCTCAACAGAAAATGCAGCATCTGCAAATGTGTATTTAATTGGTTGTTTGAACTATAGATGGGGGGGGGGCTCAAGTACTTGGGTGCAAGAGTTTACCAACTTGATTACAGGTGTCTGAGGGTCTAAGAAAGATCCTCCGAGATGGTGAGGACTTAAGGACTTAAATTTGCTTACCCTCTCCACCTCTGATCCCCCAATGATCATTGGATTGTCGACCTCTGGCTCTCCTTTCCTGAAGTCAATAACAGCTCCTTAGTTTTTGGTGACATTGAGTGCAAGGTTGTTGTTGGTGCACCATTCAGCCATGTTTTCAATCTCCAGCCCCTTCCTTTATACAACCTACCACCATGGTATCAGCAAATTTATTGATGTACTGAGCTACACAGTCATAGATGTAAAGTGAGTAGAACAGGGGCCTAAGAACACAGCCCTGTGGTGCTCCAGTACTGATGGAGATTGTGTCTGGAGGGGAGGAAATCCATGATCCATTTACACAGTGGGGTGTCAGTTTTGAGGGGATGATGGCGTTAAATGCCGAATTGTAGTCGATTAATAGCATCCTGATGTGTGTGTCTGCTGTCCAGGTGTTCCAGGGCTTTGTGTAGAGCCAGCGAAATGGCATTCACCATAGACCTGTTACTACGATAGGTGGACTGGAATGGATCCATGTCACCACTCAGTCAGGATCCTGATGTTGGGCACATCCTTCCTTGCAGTTTAGTCAGTCTGTTTATTAACTAAGCAAATCATTCATGAGATTTGGATAATACAACATTAACTTTAATTTTATTCTCTCATTTCAAAACAGCGTGTTTTAAATGACATTACCAACAAAGAACCAGAACTGACCAAGGTTACCAATAATGCACAGCAGTATCAGGATGCAGCTAAGGTAAGGAATTAGGCAGCAAGATACTGGTATAGTGAGTAGAGAGCTGTCAGCAAGATCAGGCTGGCAGAGGTAAATAATAGGTCTGTTTGTGTTGGGTTCTTCATATTGAAACGTTAGTTACCTTTTATGGTTTGAAGATCATTTATAACCAGAAGTATTTTTTTGACTAAGACAAAAATATAGAAACTGCTGGAACTTGGAGAAAACAAAGAGATGCTGGAGGTGCTCAACAGGACAGGCAGCATCCCTGGAGAGAAACAATCAGTCAATAAGTCTCAGTAAAGGGTCCTGACCTGAAACATTAATGGACTATTTCTATCTATGGATGCTTCCGGAGTCCCTCCAGATTCTCTCTTCACTTATCCCTGACTAAGTTCAGAATAAGAGACAAAACTGGGTTTTTTTTTTTGACGCGGTCAGATATTCAGAAATGTTAATAACCAAAGGATCCTGGATGTTGTTGTACACAATTCCCTGAAAGCTAATGTGCAAGTACATAAAGGAAGCAGGAAAGAACCTAAACAGGGAATCAGAAGGGCTAGAGGGAGCCATGAAATGTTGCTGGTGAGAAGGACTAAGGCATTTTTAAAAATGTGTAAAATACAAGAGGGTAACTCAGTAGAAGGTAGGATTATTTAAGGTCACAAGAGGGAATGTATGCCTGGAACCAGGGGAAGTGAGCAGAGATACATGAGTAATTTGCATTGGAGTTCACTAAGGATAGAAAGGTGATGGAAGGGAATGCTGAGATTCTAGGGCAGATTAAGGAGGAGTCTTTTAAAGAACGTCATTGGATAGGTCCACAGGTCCTGATATGGTAAATTGGACTTTGGTGGATCAGACGCCAAACCATCAGGAATTTGATGAATAGGAAAGCTGATTATTGAAGTTTTACAGGATAAGTAAGAATAGCTTTTTTTCTCTCTTTTTTCCCCTCATGGTCTGATCACAGGATTACGAACTTGAGGCTGAGATGTTTAAGTCATTGGTCCAACCGGAGAGTGCTCAGACATCTTCCAAAAAAGCAAGATTCACTTCAGCGGCTGACAAAGTTAAAGATGAGGTAATTATTTTACAATGTTACCATGTGTAATTCAAATACAGAACGGGGATGCCTTCATTTGATTGTTTCTTCAGGCAATTAGATTTGGAAACAGCAGTTCAGTTCAAGCCAGGCAACTAAAGACAATTTACAATTACCAATATAAATATTGTAGTGCAACTAATCAAAAATAAGCTTTAGATATCTGAATTAAATAAAGAGGTTTCATACATAGGATTTTGTGCAAAAGATGCCTGGAAATTCTTTGACAATCCATTGTGGTTAACTTCTAAACCTTCCAAAATTTGTTTCCCCTGAAGTGAATAAAATCTAAGAGCAAGCTGGTCCTGGTGCCGTTGCAGGGTTTACAAAATGTAATTGAGAACAATTTTCTCCTCCCATTATTTTAGACTAGTTTGTGATAATTTTATTTGCCACGGTTTCGTCTGTTCAGACATTCTACAACTCTTAGGCCAGCCAATTTTGATATTACTACCTCTTCCAAGTTTGGAGGCATCTATAAATCTGCAGTCCGTTTCTGATCCCAAATCAGCTGAGCTCCCTCAATAACTATCCCATAGTTAGCACTCACATCTGCTGAAATTAAATGCTTTGAAGAGGATGGTCAAGGCTGGAGTTAACTAGCATGCAAGACCAGGACCCACTGCAATTTGCCTACTACCAGAATCGTTCCACGCAGATGCAATCTCATGGCTCTCCACTCACCTGGACAATAGCAAATCGTACATCACACTGCTTTTCATCGATTACAGCTCAGCTTTCAACACCATCATTCCCTCAGTACTGATCAGCAAGCTTCAAAACCTGGACCACTGCTCCTGGATCCTTATCTGAACACCACAGTCAGCGTAAATTGGTATCAACGTCTCCTCCTCACTGACAATCAACACAGGAGCACCTCAAGAATGCGTGCTTAGCCCATTGCTCTACTCTCTCTACACCCATGACTGGGTGGTGAGGCACAATTCAAATGCCATCAACAAATTTTCTGATGACACCATTGTTGTTAGTAGAATAACAGATGGCAATGAGGAAGCATACAGGAGGGAGGTAGATCAGCTAGTTCACAACAACGACCTTGCACTCAACATTAGCAAAACTAAGAAACTGATTGTGGACTTCAGGAAGGGGAAATCAGGAGAACACAAACTGGTCAGAAGTGGAGAAGGTAGAAAGAACTTTAAATTCCTGGGTGTCAACATCTCTGAAGATCAATACAATCATGAAGAAGGCTCGCCAGCGGCTATATTTTGTATGTCACCAAAGACTCTTGAAGATGTCTACAGGTGTATTGTGGAGAGCATTCTGACAGGTTGCATGACATATGGAGGTGCCAATACATGGGACAGGAAAAGGCTACTGAGAGTTGTCAACTTGGCCAAAGCCATCATGGGATTTAGCGTTCACTCCATTAAGGACACCTTTAAGAGGTGGTGTCTCAAGAACCGGCCTCTTTCATCAAGGACCCTCACCACCCAGGCCATACCTTCTTCTCACTGTCAGCATCAAGATGGAGATACAGGAGCCTGATTGCTACAGCACAGAAAAGCAGGCATTTGGCCCTTCTAGTCTGTGCTGACCATCATTTCGCTAGTCCCACTGCCCTGCTCCTATTCCATAACCCTCCAGACCTTTCCCATCCATGTATCTATCCAATTTATTCTTAAAACTTGAGCCTGCATTTATGCCAGATGGCAGCTCATTCCACATTCCTACTGTTCTCTGAGTGGTTCCCCCTAAATCTTTCCCCTTTCACCCTAAACCCATGTCCTCTTGTATTTATCTCTCGTAATCTAAATGGAAAGAGCCTACATGCATTTACTTTGTCTATACCTCTCATAATTTTGTAAACCTCTATCAAATCTCCCCTCATTCTTCCACACTCCAAGGATTAAAGTCTTAACCTGTTTAATCTTTCCCTATAACTCAACTCCTAAAGACTCGGCAACATCCTAGTAAATCTTTTCTGCACTCTTTCAATCGTACTAATATCCTTCTGTAGTTTGGCTACCAGAACTGCACGCAATACTCCAAATTTGGCATCACCAATGTCTTATACAACCTCACTATAACATCTGTACTCAATACCTGTACTTTGATTTATGAAGGCCAAAATGCCAAAAGATTTCTTCACAACCCTGTCTACTTGTGATGCCACTTTCAGGAAATTATGTCTCTGAATTCTCACATCCCTTTGTTCCTCCACATTCCTCAGTGCCCTACGTGCCCTACCTTGGTTTGCTTTTCCAAAGTGCATCACCTCGTACTTTTCTGCATTAAATTCCATCTGCCATTTTCTCAGTTGGTCCAGATTCCCCTGTAAACTTTGAAAATATTCCTCACTGTGTCATCGGCAAACCTGCTGATCCAATTTACCACATTA
Organism: Narcine bancroftii; assembly: GCF_036971445.1. Lineage (NCBI taxonomy): Eukaryota > Metazoa > Chordata > Chondrichthyes > Torpediniformes > Narcinidae > Narcine > Narcine bancroftii. Next base: position 15,471,641 of record NC_091480.1, read on the forward strand.
TTATCCATATCATGGATGAAAATGCCCAAACAATGGTACAAAACCAGCTTCTTCTCCTCCACCTTCAGATTTCTGAATGGACAATGAACACAGACACTACCTCACTTTTTTTTAAATCTCTTTTTACAGTGCCATCCATAATGTTTGGGACAAAGATGCTATTTTTTCCTTTATTTACCCTGGAGCTCCACAGTTTTAAATTTGTAATCAAACAATTCACATTTAATTAAAATGCACATTTCATTTTTTAAGGAGTATTTGTGTACATTCTGGTTTGACCATGTAGAAATTACACCATAATGTTTGAGACATTTGGTGTTTGTGATTACTTGGGTAGGTTTACTTGTTTCATTGGTGCAGGTAATAAGAGAGCAAGGTTTCCTTTTAAGCTTTTGATCAACCTTTGGAACCTGTAATTGTTATTTTTCGACATGAGAGGAGCTGTGCAATGAAATTCAAAGAAGCCATTATGAGGCTGCAAAACAAGAATAAAGCAGTAAGAGACATTGCATGAACATTACGATTACTCAAAATCAACAGTTTGGAACATCATTAAGAAAGAGTGAACAGGTGAGCTCAGTAATCGCAAAAGTAGGCCAAGGAAGAACTCCACTGCTGATGTCAGAAGAATTCTCATCACAGTGAAGAAAAATCCTGTGTCCAACAGATCAGGAACAGTCTTCAGGAGGCAGATGTGGATGTGTCAATGACTACACTCAGCAGAAGACTTAATGAACAGAAATATAGAGGCTACACTGCAAGATGCAAACCACTAGTTAGCCACAGGAACAGGATGGCCAGATTACAGTTGCCAAGAAGTATTCAAAAGAACCTGCAAAATCCTGGAAAAAGGTTTGTGGACAGATGAGACCAAGATTAACCCGTATTAGAGTGATTGCAAGAGCAAAATGTGGCGGCATAAAAGAACTGCCCAAGATCCAAAGCATGCCACTTCATCTGTGAAACATGGCTGTGCGGGTGTTATGGCCTGGGCATTTATGGCTGCCACGGATACTGGCATGCTTATCTTCATTGATGATACAACCGCCAATGGCAGTAGCAAAATGAATTCTGAGATGTACAGAAACATCTTATCTGCTCATGTTCGAATAAATGCCTCCAAACTCATTAGACAGTGATCCCAAACATATTGCTAAAACAACAAAGGAGTTTTTCCAAAGGTAAAACCTGGAAAATTTTTGAATGGCAAAGTTAGTCACTCAGTCTAAATCCAATTGAACATGCCTACCATATGCTGAAGAGAAAACTTAAGGGGACAACCCCCTGAAACAAGCAAGAGCTGAAGATGGCTGCAGTAGAAGCCTGGCAGAGCATCACCAGAGAAGATGCTCAGCACCTGGTGATGTCTATGAAACACAGACTTCAAGCAGTCATTGCATGCAAGGATATGCAAGAAAGTACTAAACAGGACTACTTTAATAAACAGACCATTGCTATGTCTCAAACATTATGGTGCCCTGAAATGGGGGAACTGCATAAAAAGTACTACACGATCAAACCAAAATGTACACAAATACCCTTGAATAAAATCTGGAATATGTACTTTAATCATATGTGAATTACTGACTACAAATTTAAATCTATGGAGCACAGGGACAAATACAAGAAATTTTGCTAACTGTAATTTATTGCATTCTGCACCTGTAATGCACAAAATCTCTGCCGCAAAACAACACATTTTGTGACACACGTTTATGACAGTAAAACGGATTCTGATCAATTAGAAACAAAGGCAATAACTCCAATTCTGAATCCCTAGAGTCCCCCATTCAGTCCTCCCCTTATATCTGCCCTTTATTCAGGATTATAAATATTAACTGGATAGATGACATTTAAAATTTGAAAAGATTTAATCTACACAGCCAAAGCTGCTTGAAAGACGATGAAACACCTTTGGAAGCCAACATTGTACAGTAGGAAACACTGCAGCCAATTTACACACAAGGCACTCAAGCCCAGACATGTGATAATCTGATGTGTGATATTGACTGAGAGATCATGGTGATCCTATATATGATTTTAAGAATGTCCCATTTTGCTAATTAAAAGAAGGTATGTTTATTTTGGTCTGTTCTACAAGGCCACAGTTTGATGTAAAATGCACAATTAGTCATTAACAGCTGCAAGGAAATTCTGTTATTGGGATAATGCAAGATTTTACCTTTGGGTCTCAGACACCAAAATGAAGTAATTTTAAACACATTTGACACATTTGACTATCAAGCTGTATTTAGGAAATTCTCACTCAGTTGCTTGTTCCCAGTGTGGATTAGTTTTGCATTGTTCCATTTCATTTTGGTTCTATTCACTACAGTTTGGAAGTGAAGTTGAACCGATAATCCCAACTATGTTGTGCATTTAACTTGTATGTCTGAGAACAAACTTCTGCCCCAATTGATTTAATTACATTGTGTTATATTTTAACTGGGATTCTAGCCATCTTTATTCTAGATTGCAAATTGCATCTAATAACAGGAGTATGTTCTAAAGTTACTAAGTTTCTGGAGTGCAGACGTAACTTTCTGCACCTGACTATTCAGAAAATTTCATGCTGTCTTTTCACAGGAGACTGCTTTAGCCACGAAGTTTGCAACGGCCAATGCCGTGAACAGCCAAAGGCTGCATAACCTGGAGTTTGCGCAAAGCTTGTTGATGCAGGTAACTATCTGAATTGATCTTCTTTACAATTAAAAGGATGCAAATGGACCAAACATACAAGGTTGCTAAAATCCAGTTTCCAATCATACATTGATTCTTAAAATTGAAACTTAAGCAACTGTTTACTATAAGATATTTGCGTTACATTGTACAGGTCCAACTTACGATTGTTGAGGTTATGATGGTTTAAATCCATACTTTCAAATTCCGATCTGTTCCCGTGCTTGCGATTAAACTGTTGACGCTGTTGCTTTAGTATCCTCGCCATCCAGCAATTAATTTTAATTGAATACTTCATACATTCTTCATGCCCAGGGTGCTTTTAGCTGTACACATGAATGGTTTTTTTTTCAGTGCGGAATAAAGGTATTCAAAATTCAATTATTAAAAAGGTAGGTGCGGTATTCTTTTCCGACATGACGACTTACGATGGATTTGCTGAAACGCACTCCTATTAGCCAATGGATCAGATCAAATTCCATTACTGCTCAACAGATCAGGTATTTCAATAGGGAGAGAATTGGAGATGACGTTTAGGGTGATGATACTCGTTAAAGATTATTGGATGAAATATTAACACTGGTAAATTAGGTATTTCCAGCATTTTGTACTTTGATGTTACTTTTCTAGAATCTGCATTCCTTTTTTGTTTTCAATTGATTTTTTTAATATAGATGTTTTAAACAAATAATTTCCATAAGATGAATCTCAGATATTATACATATATATCATATTTGCCATGATTTTCCACGGTATACGCTTGTGGAGAGAAGAGGAAAGACAGATTTCTCCTTTTTCTTGTTTTATGTCCAAGTAGGGAGTGAAAAAAATCTGCATTTTTTTAGCCTTTGCGTGTGTTTAATAGACTGTTTTTAAAAAAAAAATGTAAAAATGCTTATTTAGCAACATTGTAAAATGTGCATCAATTATATTAGACATATTTCAGGGTAACAGGTCCTTCCAGCCCATCAATCTGTGCCACCCAATTAACCTACAATCCCCATATGTTTTGAAAGGCGAGAGGAAACTTCCACAGATATGGGAAAAACATACAAATTAGGTTGAGTTAAAAAAAATTGTTCTTTAATGGCTTGTCAAGAGAACAAAAATGGCTGATCTTCCTTTTTCTCTTGCAGCAACCAGAAATGCAAATAGTTCAGCAACAAGTTCAATCACAGAACTATGCAGGTGCACCTACTGGTTCCTACAGGTCGGAAAAGTATCGGAATGATGAGGCGCAGCACAGGGAAGAAGTGGAGAAAGAACTTCAGAAGGTACAAGATGAAATTGCAGTCCTGGAAAGTCAGAAGATCAAAGGATCATTGGTCAAGAAAGAGGTTGTCAAGAAGGTCGCTGACCCACAACTAGATGAGGAGATGCACAGGGTTCAGGAGGCCTTAGCGGATGAGCAGTTACAGAACAAAACTCTGGAGAACGAATTGGAGATCTTACAGCGCAAGTTGCTATCTCTGGAGAAACTGAAGAAAGACAATACCAAGCAGTATGTGGTCAAGGAGGTTCTTCGAATTGAACAGGACAAGGATCAAGAAAACGAGGTACTAAGACTCAGGGAGGAGCTTGAAGAGATCAAAAGGCAAAAACTAGCCAAGGAAAGTGAGATTGTTCTGCTTCAGAAACGTCTCCACATCTTGACTGAAGAGAAAAGCAAGGAACATGAGAAAATCACTGAACAAGAGGTATTCAAGGTAAGAAATGACCCTCAGCTGGAAGAAGAGTTTAAACGTCTGCAGGACAACAAACAACATGAAAGTCTCCTGCGGCAGCAGAAAGACGAGGAGCTCAGGGTCCTTCAGGCGAAGATGAATCGACTGGAGAGAGAAAAGGCCAAGGAGGAAGAGAAAGTGACAGTGAAGGAAGTGGTCAAGTTGGAGAAAGATGCAAACTTGGAGAAGGAGATGACAAACCTCCGTCGTCAACACGAAGACGAGAAGGCCAAAAAGCGGTCACACGAGCGAGAAATTGGTGAGCTCGTGAAAAGAATCAGAATGCTTGAAGAAGAAAAGTCCAGACCAGTTATCCAGGAAAAGGTGCGTGAGATTGTCAGGCCTGATCCAAACGCTGAAGCCCAGGTGGCCACCCTGAGGACCGATCTCCTAGAGCAGCAACGAAGATACAATGATGCCGAACTGCAGCTGAAGAGCATCGTTGATGAAATCACACTCCTAAAAGATAGAGGTCCAAAAGTTGAAATAAAAGACAACATAAAAGAAGTCATTAAGTACAAACCAGATCCTGAAACTGAGCAAGAGCTGGAGAGATTAAGGGATGAGGTGGTCGATAAATCACGACAAGTGGATAGAGCCAAAGTTGAGATCAGTCAACTTGAGAAAGAGATTGAGATGCTGAGGAACAGCAATCGGGAAGTTCAAATAAAAGAAGTTATCAATGAGGTCATTCAGTACCGAGAAAACCCAAACACTAAGGAGGAATTGAACCTCCTCAGAGCCAAACTGGCAGAAGAACAGAAGAAACAATTGGAGCAAGAGAGAGAGCAGAAGATAAATGAAGAGAACATTCAACTGAAGAAGAAGGAGCTGTCTCAAGTGAAAGAAAAAGTGGTGCAGCAGGAGGTTGTGAAGCTGGAGCAAGATCCGCTGTTAAAGTCAGAGTGCAGTTCAATTGCAAATGAGATTGAGCAAGAGAGAAGGCAGAAGGAAAACCTGAAAGCCCAGATCCACACACTGCAACTCCGAAAAGCCGACTTGGAAGAGCAGCTGCTGGAACTGGAGGCAGAGAGGGAAGCACGGCGCAAAGCCGAGCTAGAGGTCAAGAGGCTCAAAATAAAACTCAATGATCTTGAAGAGAAAGAGATAAGAGATAAAGTCTTGGTGAAGCAAAAGGTGGTTCTGAAGCAGGATCCTCAGCAGGAAAAGGAAGTTTCGCTCCTCAAACTGCACGTGGAGGATGAAAAGGCAAATCGAAATTTACTTGAAAATGACCTTCAGGCCCTGAAACTCAAGCAGATTGAGCTTGAAACAAAGAAGATCAAGGAAAGAAATGTGTATACCGAGAAGGTTCAGGTCGAACGAGATCCTGAGACAGAGTTAGAAGTTGAGCGTCTTCGGAAAAATTTGGAAGATGAGGGAAAACTAAAGCAAAGCCTGCAGAATGAGCTTGACCACCTGAGAGCTAGGCTCTCGGACATGGAGTTCAAGGACAGGAAGTCTTTGAAAGACTTGGAGCACCTGAGAGAGGAGAATGCCAACCTGAAGAGGGAAAACCAAAACCTGGTAAACGAGACTCAAAGACTGCATTCTGACATCCAGGTGACCATTCAACAAACCAGAGACGTCCAGACGGAGAAGTCAGCACCAGGTGCAGGCAGTCGGGATCTTATGGAGACTCGATTCACAACCCTACAGAAAGAGTTGGATGATCTAAGACAGACAACTGCATCCAAAGAAGCAGAGATTGCCAAATTGGAGAAGGAATTAGCAACAAAGAAAGCAAAAAGAGAACAGAGGGAGAACTGTTTAAAACGTCACATTGTAGTAATTGATCCAGATACTGGCAAAGAAATGAGTCCACAGGAAGCCTTCAGACTTGGTCTCATCAACTGGGATATGTACAACAACCTTCAAAGTCAGGAATGTGACTGGGAAGAGTTGACAGTAAAAGGTCCTTCAGGCATTTCCACTATCCTCCATGACCGGAAATCAGGACAGAAGTATTCTGTTGACGAAGCTCTGAAGAAGGGCAAGATTACCGAGAAACAGTATCAACAGTTCCTGGACAAAGAGATTCAAATCCAGGAATTCGTTGCCTTGGTGGCAGGAGAAAATGAAATACCTCATAATGACATAAATGAGGGAGTTTACAATCAGCCAGTCTCATCCGGTAATTCCAGCTTGTTCCCCCCAACCAAAGGTAAAACGCAGGCAATTGGAGGCATTTTTGATACAGACACAGAAAGGAAAATTTCTGTCACAAATGCAGCTAACCAAAATCTTATTGATTCAGACACGGCTCTGAGGCTTCTGGAAGCTCAATCCGCAACAGGTGGAATCGTCCAAGTAAAGGACGGCAGCCGATACAGTGTAAAAATGGCTGCAGAGCTCGGTTTGATTGAAGCAGAACTCAAGGAAAGACTCTCCAGTGCTGAGAGTGCTTACATTGGTATTGAAGATCCTAGAACCAAGGAACTGCTACCTGCTGTCAAGGCTGTTGACCGTGGCTGGCTTTATTCTGGGGCTGCTGAATGGTATCTGCAAGCACAGTATTTAACAGGAGGCCTAGTAGATCCGGTCACATCTGAGAGATGTTCGCTAAGACAGGCATTATCATCCGGTCTAATAGATAATGCTTTGGCCAACAAACTCAAAGATGACAATACTTACTCTAAAAACCTGGTGGAACCAATTAGCAAGCATCCCATTAATTATAAGGAAGCTCTGGATTTATCCATTACTGACCCAGAAACTGGGATGTTACTGCTTCCCATCGCCTCCAAGTCTCACTAATGTCTTTCTTTTCATGTGAAGATCACAGCACAAAATGTCTACAGCATTTACTTCACCAACCACCTTGAAAACAGAAGAACATTGTCTAAGAACTCTTGGATGAAATTCATTGAATTTATTTGGGATGTGGGAGCTACCTGAATTAGCCAAAGTTAATGTAAATTAATATAACTGCTAATACAGGTTAAACCTCTTTAATCCAGCAACATTGTGACCTGACCATTGCCAGTCCACAGAAAATGCCCCTAAGGGAACGCCCTATGTCAACATGTCAAAGATGGAACAAAGCTTAAAACAGAAAATAATACTGTGGAGTGACATGGTTAGCATAATGCCTTTACACCACCAGCGACTGGGACATTAGAACAAATTCCTTACAGACAGCACGGGACTTGAACCCTGGTCCAGACCACAAAACGCTGGATAATAGAGGTTCAACCTAGACATGATTTTTTTTTCTAAATGCTGTTAACTGTTTCTAAACTTTTAAATGTTCTCTTCTCTATTGCATATGTTTTAACTGACATAAATTGCCAACCTGTCACAGTTCAGACATGTGTAATATTTGCCAGTAATCAGGCCCTCTCCATTGAGAGTGCTTTACCTTGTACAGATAGGCTTGTTGGTAGAGAGCTCTCTGACCCTAGCTTTTAGCCAAAGGTTTCATCTCAGCATCTGACAAGGCTCTTTCCTCACTGAGTTTGATAGTTGGGGTAGGCCTCCAACACTTGCTGGGCCCAACCTTGTCTCATATACAAACCTCAAACAAAACAAAAATTTTTTACTTTGTGGCTCCAAAAGGATCCACTTATCTTTCAATGTTTGAAGCCTTTTCGTGTTCTGCTGAGGGCTTTCAAGGATTAAAGTTCCCAAGGGAGCCATTTTTATCTTGGGGATCATGTAGAAGGTCCATTTTCAGTCCAACCTATCAGAATGTGAAATGTTTTGACAATAGCACACCAAAATTTCAACAGCACACTGGCTCAATATGAAGCCATTGGCTTATGCAGTATGTGAATTAAAGCTAAGGCAGAAACAATTTAAATGGACAATATTCAACAACATAGAAAATTCTTTATAATTTGTGTTGTTTACATTGGAGTCTAAAAATGTTAATAGAAGTAGATTTACTCCAGCAATAATGCATTCAAAAATTTAAATCAACTCATTGTCCAAAATGGCTCGAGTCTCCAAGACCCATTTTCCAAATGAAAAGCAAGCAAATATATTCATTCTGTTTTAGGAATCAGCGGTGCATTCAAATAATATCAGTTGGATCAATACAATTCCAAAAACAGTGAGTTTGACTGGAGGTCCCAAATCTCAACTTTTCTTGCTATAGGAGGGAGAACCTTGGGCTATGCTTTAAAAAAAAAACTATTTTACAGTGAACCAAAGTGTCAAGAAATTATTGTGGTTCGTTTTGAAAGATCAAGTTTGGCTGATAACGTTTCTTTAACAAAACTGATCCATTTAGGAAAATAATATACAAATGCATGAATTTGTTACATTTGGTATATTTCTTTGCTTTGAGTACAATTGCATTTATGGGGCACGTTTCAGGGATTAGAATAATTTTAAGGCATTTGTTTATTGATATTAGGAAAAAAAACTCTGATTATAAAATATCCTTTCTTTTCTTTTGTTAAAAATTCCGATCATTGAATAAAACTAGAAATTCCAACATTCACGTGCACTGTTATAATTTGATTCTCCATGCTGCATGGATGCAGGTTGAAGCACTTTACAACTTGGTGGTAGCTGAGCATGCAACATCAGTTGTCATATGATAATACACAAGCTTATAAATGATGCGAATCTCAAATGTAGGAAGTAGTCTACAATTGAATCTGACATGTTTTATCTAGATTAAATTTCCTAGTTAATTCCAGTAAAGTCTAGAATCATTGCAAACAGAACCCATGATACAAGACCTTTAATTTGGGAAAGGAGTAACTCACTTACCCTTATTCCAATGTTCAGCTTTGCAGTTACATTGAGGCTCAAGTTTTGCTTTTTGTGGAGTCAGTGGTGGCTGTTGGTTCTGCCATTTTCACATCTCTGCAAGACAAACCTACGGTGTGGTCTGGAAGATGAGATGATCTTTAGCCATAGCATGTGAGAATGTAGTGATGTTAACTTCCCTCTTGGGTGATGTTTCATTCCTGTACTTCCAAGTCAGAGGCACTGATTGAGCACTTGCATTTTAAAAATGTGTGTTGAAGTTTTGCGAAAGACAGGAAACCTTTCACAGAAAGTTGAGGTATAAAAGCAGCCTTGCTGAACTGAAAGTAAAAGGAGCAAGAAAAAGTGCATACCTTCTCGAAAACAAAGGCTTTCAATAGTAGATATTGTTCTCAGTCCATCATTCAATTATGAATTGTTGTTTCGTTGCTATTGGAATGTTCCTTGAAATAGTGAAGTGTGGGTCTTGACGATAAAGGCTGATTTGGTGATACTTTGTAGGAACTCTCATGTGAAAGTGCAAATTTCTTCAGTGGCATCTGAAACACAAGACAGTGTTCTCTTTCATAGAGAGAGGTGACCCAAGATGGGTAATGATGGACAAAAGTGAAACTTCTCATTGCCAACTGTCTCCAGAGGTTACTGAAGGTAAATAAGAGCCTTCAAATAATAATTAATCATGTTAATTAAAATAGAGCATTGTATGTCACATAAAACAACACCCTTTCATTTGAGCATGGAAAAACTTCTCAGTCTGGTGCCAGTAGTGGTGTATATATTCAGTGCTCGATATTTCCATTTAAGATTAAGTGCAAGTGGGAGGGAGATGTGAGATCATCTTTAAGTGGACTGAGTCACATAATCATTGCATTATTGATTCTATGGTTAGATGATGCAGGGCACAAAAGGTATCCTTAGCTGTCATTGGGCCAGCAGTTCTAAAAATGATATTTGAGATGACAGTCCGTTTAGTCAAATAAAGCAAAAATATCAGCAAAACTACTTTTATGTAGCTTTACATTAAATTGGATGATGTAACATTTGGGGCCTAGTCTGATTGCTGGAAATTCTTGAGTATCCTGGGGACTAAATTTAGTCTTCAATATTCACGAAAGGCTTTTGAGAGAATGTAGAGAAATTGCTTTGGATTGCCAATGTAACATCAGTTATCTGTTATTATCGACTCCTGAAATCAGGCTTCCAATTTCATTTGACTATTGCAATGGACCCAAACATCATTTAAGCCACTTTTTAAAAAACTTGGGATTTAAAGGAACTCCTTTGTTCTCTTTATTGAAGAAATTCTAGCAGCTCAGGAACTGATTCAGTTGTGTAACCTAACCATCTTCAGATTGATGCTCGGAAAATAAATTAGGTTTACAAGGTTTGATTTTGCACATTTCCTCTTGCTAAATAAAATATGGCAAGTAGAGATGGTGCAGAAATTTGAGTTGATGTTCCTAATACTGTAAACATCTCCAGCAACTCGGTCTGACCTGGCAGTTTCCTTCAGATGTCATTACATCTATTCCACCACATCTTATACTACTTACCTCAACTTGGAAAAAAAAAACCATGATTTTGCAAGAGGTCACGATCACACAACTACAAGCAAAATAGAAGTCTTCATTATTAAGAAATAATAGGTTTGCCCAAATCTCTGGTATTCAAATACTCTAAATTTCTGATGCAAACCTAGCCTCCCTGCCTATTAATAATTGTGGCCAATAGATTAAAAAAAAAGAAACAAATTCTCTATCTACAGGATAAGGATAAACACATTTAATTTAAATTTAGACATATAGCACATTAACAGGCCCTTTTGGTCCACAAGTCCATGCCACCTGATTGCATTTTGAATGGTAGGAGGAAACCAGAGCCCCCTGGGAAAACCCATGCAGGAGAGAACATACAAACTCCTTAACAGACAATGCGGGTTGCTGTGGACATTTCTGGCAAGAGACTGGCTATTAGGCTATGCCAATGCACCATCCGGGAGTAGAATGTATCCATTTGCCAATGCAGGGTATTTGGTAGTGGGATGTTGCTGGGGAAAATACATTAGCTCTCACTGTCTCATTGTCTGCCAGAGATGTGCTTATTTTTGTCTTGCACCTTGAGAATGGCTGAACAAAGTTCAATCCTCTTTGTAATTTCTCGATAAATAAAACATCTACGTATGCCTGCTTGCAACAGAACCTGGAAACAATCTGACATCCTGCACAAATTATTAAATTATTTTTGTACTACCCTAGTGCCAGGTAATGACTACATCCTGGACATACAATCATATTACCAATATATTGGATGTTACCATTGTTCAGAATATCAAGTGGACAATCCATAAATTCTTAGGCTGGAACAAGTTAGAAGCTGAGGAGACTTGCCTTGCGACATCATTATTTTTCTCCCAATGTCTACATGGTTGCTATGGAATACTCCCCACCTAAAAAGATGGCTATCGCCTTAACACAAGATCATCAATAACCTATTGATTGGCATCCCAATCTTCCTCCAGTATTGGCAGTGAGTGGCAAAAGTGGATCCTATACATAAAATTCACTCATAACTTGCCAATGGATACTCCAAAAGTTTCTAGAAAACCTGGAATTCCAATTGCCTAAAGCTGCAAGCAGGTGCGCAAGAACAGTAAAACACAAGACACCATGATTGAAGTAAAAGCACTACTGGAGAAACTCACCAGGTCAAACAGCTTACCACTCCCCCATTCTCACTCTCTTTCCTATCCCTCCAGCTCTCCAACCCCTTCCCTCTCCATTCAAGAGCTCTCCACCCCTCTGTTTTCTGTCATGTCCTCCCTCCCTTATCCACCTATTACCCCTTGCCTGTGGGGCCTGTGCTGTTTCCCATGCCCCTCCCCCCACCATTTTATTCACGCACATGCTCACATTTTTCACTTACCTTGATCAAGCCCAAAATATATATTTTTATCTTTGCTATATAAAGTATGCTATTTGACCTGCTGAGTTTCCCCAGCTTTGTGTTTTCACTACCACCACCTGTAAGGCTGCCCTTCAAGTCACACATCACCTTGATGTGGAAATATCCCTGAACCATCATCACTTGGCCTGACTCTTACATCTTCACCCAATGAGTACGTGGGAATACCTTCTATTGCAACCATTTCCCTTTATAATCCTTAGAGAACATGCAGCTAGTTATTCGACTTGTTAATGAATAAGTCCATTCCAATAGCATTGAGTTTTCCACTGTTTATTTGCACTCTAAACAGTAAACTATACTCAAAACAATTAAAATATTAATACATTCAAAATTAAAAAGGTCAAAGAAAATTGTCCAGACTGACTCTATTTCCTTGATTCTAACAGTACAAAAAAAAAATTCAAAACGGACTACTTTGTTTCTCCAAGATGGTCAAAAAACACTATTTTAACCCTGATAAGAAACCTGTTACTATGGAGAGACTCAAAGGAATGGCAACAAACTTGAACAGACTGTTAGAAACTGGCAGTTTAAGTTTGCCAGTGATTTTCAGTCACTTTAAACCTTACACCCTCACCTAAACAATTGCAACAGTTCAAGAAAGCAAACAACTCTGAGAATTAGCAAAAGTATTAAATTCTAAACCAAACTGTTAATCTGAGGGAAAAAAAGATGCACAAGATTGTCTTCAGGTTGGCAAAGAATAGAGAGCGGGTACCACAAAGAATATTGCTCCTCTTTACTCATTTTTAATCTATAACTTGAGAAAGAAAAGCAGGGAACAATTAATGACAATTAAAAAATTGATGGGGTGCAAGCAGGCAAGTCCTCAGTGTTTGCGAGTCAGATGAATGGGCAATCAGGTAAGAGGTGGAGGGAGATGGAAAATAGAACAAAAGACAGCACTTTTTACCAGTATTAACATTGATCTTACAAGCTAATATTAATGAGCTGAACTATTATCCATCCATATTCGCACAAATCCCATAAACTAATATCGATGATCACAAGTCTTACGATCTTAGAAAAGGAGGTCTGGATGTCCTTACAGTTGAGGCATGTTAATCTGAATGTACAGTTAAGATTGGCATTTAGCAATCGTCATTCATTGCAAGAGTAAGGCAAGTAGTATGGTAAGGATTTTTTTTTAGGATTTGTATACACTTGTGTGACCTGTGCTATTTTGGCCTTGATAACTTGGAATAAGATCATGTAGTGATCCTAAAGATGGGAGATTAAATTATATTGGGCCAAGAACACAAGAAATAGGAGCAGGCATCACAAATTTGCTCTGTCATTCATCAAGATCACAGCCTATTTTCTACTTCAATGGCATTTCCCTGCACTGTCCCCATACATCTCAAATTTCTCCAACATCCAATAATCTCTCTTTTGAATTAACCATGTCCTCCTCAGATGAGAGAACTTCAAAGATTCAGCAGGCTTTTGTGGGTTGCTTTAAATACCTTTACTGTCACTTCCTTCAAGTTTTGGGATGCAGTTCATCTGGTCTTTGGGAATTTTCAGCTTTTGGTGTCATCAACTTCTCCCGGCACAGGATGAAAATGGATTTTCATTGCAATGGGCAAAACTGGCAGGCTAGAACCTCAAGCTGGATCCTTGAGAGGAGAATCTAAGTGGGGGTCACAAGAAATGCTGATAGAAATGGATCAAAATCAGTACACTGTTTTCTCCAAAATTTTCTAGTTTATTGACATATCGGTGTGCAACAGAAACAATCAACCCTTTGTCCTGCAGCAAATACATACACAAGTCTGAAATAAAACAATATACAATAAAGCACCATCATTCAAAGTAATGTCTATTTTAGTTAAAACAAATCGAACTGACTAGTACATCACAATTTACAGAGTTTGAGAATGATTATACTATTTCAAGTAGAGCTAAACTTCATAAACACAAAAATCAGATCCAGCAATTTTCAAGTCCTGAGTTTCTGTAGAACATTTATCATGCCTGTGAATATGACTGGAGCACTCCAGAAATGAAATGCTTGTTAAAAAAATGTTATGAAAATGTCAAAAAATCCTTATAAACCATCTGCCCATGACCATGTTCCACAAGCTTACATAATCTTTATGAAAAAAAAATCTTTGGCTTCTCTGCCGACATGGTTCTTGTTAATCAATTAGATTGTGTCAAATTTTGAACTGCATGTGAATTAGGAATAAACAAAACCTCAGAACACACTTTCCATTTTCTGCATTAGAAGGAAAGGCACTGCAATTGTATGATCAGCTTCTACTACAATCATGTTTATATTTATATTACCAACCAAATGATATTTGACAGGGATCTAAGACAAGCCACGAACCAGTCTTCTTCATTCATGGGTTCCCAATAAAACGAGAAACTCAAAGGAGTACGAGATTAATGGCTTTCTTTTTTTTTAAACTGTTAGGCACCGGACTATTGATCAGTATTAATCACTGACAAGTTGCAACTGAATTGACTAAAACAGCTGGTTTCCTAATGCCAACTATTTAACTTCAGTTATTTTCTCGTTTTTTGAGAAACATCACAATTCTTGTATTCCATTTTCTCATGTTCATAAAAGGTGGATGAAGAGTCTGAGGGTTTGTTAGTGCATCAATAGATAAGAAGAGTACATTGTAAAAATACTCAAAAACAATTCACTATTACAGGCAATAAATAATTTAACTTTAAAAAAAAATTGATCCAATGCAATACGCCCTGACAAAATCCATTCACAATGGAACTTCAATCTCTTTAAAACGGGAATCTCTAATAGAGCTGTGGCTGTGACTCTAGGGGTAACACCTTTTCTATATAGCTTATCTTGAAACCAGTATTGGTTAACCCTACCTCCTCAAAAAGAGAGTCAGTATCCATAAGAAATGTGTTCACCATCACACTAACATGTGCCTATGTTTCAGGTAAAGTGTTCTGTCTGTACAGATTCCATGTTGCTGCTTGAAGAAACTATAGAAGCTTTAAGCCTGCTGCTGAGTACAGGGTAACCAATATAATGTAATAACAAAAATATGGAAACTAAAATTTCTAGCTGCCTTAAATCTCTGGAATGCACCACATAAAATTTTGCTCTATGACCTTCATTACCATGTCAATACTAAAAAATGTTCTTGCATAGGCATTCAGTGGAAGATTCTTTTCTATACACTTTGAACTAAGCATGTACTAGACCAGCTTGATCTCCCCCAGCTATTCGTACTCTGCTGCTGTACCGAGTCCATTCAATCTGTCAGTCTCAAAGGCATGAAGCAGACAACCATGTTCTCCTTGCCCCGAGTAAAAGGGCACTATCTTTCGATAAATAAAATGCAGAGATGGCCAACCAGCCTTGCAGCTCCTATAGCTTGACCATTCCCTCTGATGTTTACCACAGCACCATTACCGACACATCAGCTTCATTCAACTTCGAGGTCACTGCATTTTACGTTGCATGCTGGAAGTCTCCCCATGGATTTTGTTGCTCTCTGAATTTGAAGAAAAAGATATTCTGTAATTGTCAATAACTTTTAGAAATCAGGAAAATACAAATTCTGGGTTTATAGACACTTACCAGAACATTACCAGAGGCTCTAAAAGTACAAATTGTTATTAAACCTGCTCAACACACCTCCATCCCAATTCATAACATGGCTACCAAATCAGGTGCACTGTTGGATGCAACAGGAATCTTTCTTCCTCCTTTACCCAGCATATTTTTCCTGTCTCTTTCTTTACTTGTCACCTGATTCATCAATCAACTCACAATTCCACAGGCTATTTTGTGAAGTTGTCAGTGTTCACATTGTCAAGATTAAACACTGAATCTACCTCCAGCTAGTAGGTAGATTGACTGGGAATCAGAAGTGAGAAGGCTAATTAATTGTCTTTTCCCTACCATACATGTAAAAACCATCACATCTATTGTTTGCCGTGTGCCATGAAAGAAGTTTCATCTTGAAGAAAGAATGTGAAGTCCAATTATTTTTTTAAAAAGATTATTCACATCAATTTCAAAATTTTAGGGGATCAGAAACATCAAAAAGTCTGTTTCTGTCATGATGTTAACTTAAAAAGAATTCCGTTCTCTTGATGGGTTATTACATAAATATTGAAGCTAACATTCTCACTGATAGAGATAAGCCAGATTGAGAAAGAGTTGAAAGATGCAAGGTCCTGGAGGTGAAGAGGAAGAAAAATGTGCAAATTAGAGTTTGGAATTGTGTATTCATTTCCGAAGGCATGAGGCAACAACACCAACATAAAAAGATTGGAGGGCAATGGGAAAAGGGCAGGGCTGGTGAACTGGTCTTGCCCAGAGCCAACATGGAATCTTTGGGTTAACTGGCCTTCTTTTATGCTGTAGCCGTTTTGTCATTTTGTAATGCATTATCCCTGAAGTCGAGCAATTCGTGCATCTACCTTTTTAGACAAAGGTCTACCTCCCTCTAAAATTAACTCATCTTTCATTTTTCCAGAAGTTCAATCGAAGATCATCAAATTAAACCAAGTGCGTGACCAACTGTAGACTGAAGATTTGGATTATGTAATAGTTTCTAGCATTCCAAATTGCTCATATTTCTTTGCGTCATGCTGCTATATTTAAGATTCTTGCTGATGTACGTACAGAAATACGAATTGCCACAAGTGTAAGTTCATTTCAAATTAGATTCAACCCAAGAAGAGTGACAGCCTGTTAATCCTGCACATTCCCCAGTAAATGACTTAGATAGCAGTTAAATCTGTGCTCCAGTTATTCATCAAATATGATGTTCTATTATTATAGAAGCCCTAGTCCAAATTTTAGAACAATAAAATTAATATCATCAATGTTAACAAAGTTGGGAACACAGCTTTCTGAAGGCTGATTTCTTAACAATATGATGCAAATAAGCAAGTTACACCCATTTTGGATTGTATAAAAACAACTTTAAACTATATTTACAAGTGCTCTACAGCTAAATTTTGTCTTTGAAAATTCTCTTCCAGTGAGACTGTTAAGGAATACAAAAGTTTAAAAAAAAGTTTTTTCCCCCTCTATCATTTGTATGAATGATAGAAACATCACAATTCTTGTATTCCATTTTCTCATGTTCATAAAAGGTGGATGAAGAGTCTGAGGGTTTGTTAGTGCATCAATAGATAAGAAGAGTACATTGTAAAAATACTCAAAAACAATTCACTATTACAGGCAATAAATAATTTAACTTTTAAAAAAGAATTGATCCAATGCAATACGCCCTGACAAAATCCATTCACAATGGAACTTCAATCTCTTTAAAACGGGAATCTCTAATAGAGCTGTGGCTGTGACTCTAGGGGTAACACCTTTAGTGCCAGTGGCACGAAACAACAACCCACAATTCACTACTTGATATTCTGGTGGGATATGTCAAGCAAAGAGACAAGTCGCATGCTGTATTACCTTGGAGAGACTGCTGCATGTGGGTGGGCAAAACTGCATGTGGAAGCTGTACTGCCTGGTGAGGGGTAGAATGTAAGCCAGCAAAAATACCTAGAGAAAGGGCAGAGAGAATAAAAGCCAGTGGTGAGAATGGAAAGCCACTGCTTTGAACCCTAAAGCATGCAGTTTAGTGATTGGTTATTCAGCAGAGCCACCTGCAATAATAGATAGAACCATCAGCTGAAGAGATGCAAACGGGCACCACACACTGTACACAGGATTTCAAAACCAGCAGGGCAGCCAAGGGAACAAATCAAAATTAGATACAAAGCAAAGAATAATCAAATATTTAATATATTTTTACAATAACTTTCCATAGCTCCCCAAAAGCGCTTAAGAGAATTTATGAGCATTTTGGACAATGATGTCGTGCCATGTCAAATTCTTCCTCTTAGAAATGTGCACTTTTTTAAAATCCAGCTTCCTCACAGACTCAAAACATGCTAGAAAATTTACATTTAATTTTATTTTTGAGAAACCTTGGACATAGAGAACGTGGGAGATGCTAACATCCTTCATCAATTTTTCTTTTAAAAATGCTATTGAGAGCAGTAAACAATAACCAAGCTGCAAGTTGGCAACTCCTGGATCTACTTTTGACATACAGATTGTTATGCTTTCAATGTTATAACTTCAGCAAATGTTCACTAGAATGCTCACAACAGACTCCAGGCTCAGATAAATCAGATGTAGCAACAGGTCCAAATCTTTTGTATTGTGCCTAACCCCCAAAAAGTATATTCACTAACCAGAAGGGAGGAGTGACAAGGGGAAGGGGAAGACCTTGGTAAATGCAAGGTCAATATAAAACAGGCTTAGGTGCTATAGCATGTTGAGGTTAAGAAAGAGGAAGTGCTGGATCTTCCTTAAAACATTCAGATTGATAAAGACTCCAGGACCAGGAAGTAAGGGAAGAGTTTGCGGGGGCATTGACAATGATCTTTGAGTCCTCCCTCACCACAGTGGAGGTTCTAGAAGAATGGAGAATGGCAAATGTAATAGGGAAAATCCTGGGAATTCTCGACCAGTGAGTCAGAGGTGGGCAAAGTATTGGAGAGGATTCTTAGGGACACAATTTATGAACATTTAGATAAATAGTCTTCTCTGGATCAGCCAGCATGGCTTTGTTCAGGGGAGGTCATGTCTCATGACCCTACCTGAGTTTTTTGAGGAAGTGGCAAAAGAAATTGATTAAGATATGGTGGTAATTGTGGTGTATATAGATTTAATAAGGTTTGCCATGATAGACTCAAATCAAAAAATCTTGAGATATGGGATCCATGGAACTTTGGCTCTGTGGATTCAGAATTGGCTTGCCTGCAGAAAGTATTAGATGGGACATATTCTGCCTGGAGGACAGTGACTAGTGGATTTCTGCAGGGATCTGTTCTAGGACCCTTGTTCTTTGCGATTTTTATAAATGACCTGGACAAAAAAGAAGGATGGTTTGCAAATTACACGAATGATGGAGGTATTGTGGATACTGTAGAACAGGGTTGGCCAACCTTTTAATTTAGACATACAGCACGGTTACAGGCCACTTTAGCCCACAAGGGTAGAGGTTAACTGAGCGGCACAGACTCGTGTCTAAATTAAAAATTAAAAGGTTGGCCACCCCAGCGTAGAAGGTTGCCATAGGTTACAATAGGATTTTAGAGCACGTCGAAAGAATCAAAGGCTTGTTGATCCAAACCAAGGCTTTTATTAACTAGAAGACTGGAGTATATCACATGCAGGTCGACCAGTCCAGAATGACCTGGACTGGCTAGGAACATCCCTTTAAGACCTGCCAGTAGGCGTGGCTACACTCTCAGCCAATCACAGTCATCCTACACTACCATCTGTACATAGACATATTGGTGATAGAATCTGTACTATCACAGGGATATAGACAGGATCAAAGTTGGGAGGAGAAGTGGCAGATGGAGTTCAATTTGGAGAAGTTTGAGGTGATGAATTTGAAGATGGAGTACATGGTTAATAGCAGGATTCTTAACAATGTGAAAGAACAGAGGGACCTTGGGATCCAAATCCATAGATCTCTCAAGGTTGGCGCATAGGTTGATAGGGTAATTAAAGCATATTATGGCATGTTGGCCTTTGTTAGTCAGGGGATTGAGTACAAGAGCCAGGAGGTAATGTTGCACCTCTGTAAAACACTGGTTGGAGCACACTTGGAATATTGTGCTCAGTTCTGGCCAACTCATTACAGAATGTTGCCTTGATTAGAGAATGTGTCTTGTGAGGCAAGACCAGCAGATACTCTGAGGTGGTTTTCTCTTTGAAGTGAAGGAGGATGAGAGGTAACAATAGAAATCTACAAGACTATGGTAGGCATAGACAAGGTGGGCAGCCAACACATTTTCCTCGTACAGAGTTTTGCTGCAACAGTACCAAATACCAGAGGTACATCAGTTTAAGGGGAAGAAACTTTGGGAGACATCACAGGTAATTTTCTTTTTTTAAATATACACAGAACAGTGGGTGTCTGGCATTCATTGCTAGGGGTGGTGGCAGTGGGTGGTACAATAGGGGCATTTAGAAGACTCAGACAGGCACATGGATGCAAGAAAAATAGAGCATTATGGGAATGAGGCAGGGAAAGTTTAGATTGTTGAGTAGGTTTATATAGGTTGGCACAAAATCGTGAGCTGTTGGGCCTATACTGTGTTGGAATGTTCCATGTTTAAAAAGAAAAAACTTGAAATATATAGTTTCCATACCTTGGCCCTCAATTAAAACACAGCATGGCCATGGCAGGAAAGCTTGTCCTTCTAAGATGAGGATGAAGTTTTAAGCACAAGACAAGTGATCCAAAAAGTCAAGCCTCTCATCCACAACTAGAAAATTTCTCAGATTTTACAGCTATTCCAGATTGGGAACGTCTGCCTCCCTGGCTTCCCCCATGATCACTTTATGTTCGGGTGTGTCTCCACCCCCTGATCTTCACATCAAAGACCAACTAAGGAACTTACTTCCACACAAATGCATTTCATAGCAGTAGCAGATTCAAATATCACTTTGCAGCAATTAAACTATTTGGTATCTCGGTCACCAAGTGGTTTGTCAAGCTCCCTTTTAATTTACCAGTGCCTACCATCACACATTGAGAATGAAGAAATAGTCAAGGATTTAAAATTCTGTTAAATTGACTGAAAATAACTGGATCGGTTTTCGAAGAGACTGAACACTTTTTCAGAAATCAATAAAATCAGTCATTGCTACTCTGTAAGATTACAAGTTTGTTCAAGATTCTTAAACTTGAATGAGTTTTATTTTTAAAGATATGACCTAGAATATTGACAGAGGGCAGAGCAGTAGACGTAGTTGGAGTAGACGGAGTTTAGCAACATTTTGACCAGTTCCCACATGGTAGACTGGTCCAGAAGGTTGGATCATGTGGGATTCAGAAGTAAGGCAACCCAACAGGAGACAAAGTTAACTTGGTGAACGGAGTCAGATGACATATTTTACACAGAAACTTCTGTATTATTCTTTTAAAAATTAGCATACTTACTTTCGGTGTGTCCTGATGTGATTGTTTACACAGGGGCACTTGTACACAGCCTTCCTGTGTTGCGGAGTTTGTCAGAGGGAGAATGGTATATTCATTAGCCCTGTTTCTTGGAGTGGCTGTGGTCATTTTACACTGCAGCCACTCCGCAAAAAATGTGTAGGGGTCCCAGTGGAAAAATTACAGAATGGAATTTACTAATAAATTCCACCTTGACCTTTTTACACTGGCGCCGGAGCAGAAAATTCCAAAAATTTTCTGCTGTTCAGCACCTGTGTAAAAGTACCTTCAGAGAGTGGCAGTGGAGGTTGATTTACCAGATTGGAATTCTGTGGCAAGGGAGTGCCACAGGATCACAGTCTCCTGTTGTTTTCCATGGAAATTAACAATCGGCTGAGAATCAATAGCACAACTAGAAAGTTTGAGAATGACATCAAAATTGATACTGTGGTAGACAATTAAAAAGGTTGTCTACAGTAACAATAGAATCTAGATCAACTATTGCCAGGTCAGGTTACATCTTACATTTTTGAGAAGGTGGTGATTGAGGGTAAAGCAGTGATGTTCTCCATAATGGATTTCAGTAAGGCATACGATGTTCCTTTTGATAAGCTGATCAAGAAGATAAAGGTGCATGGGACACACAGTGAATTGATAGACTGGGATTTAGAATTTGCTTGCTCGTCAAAGACAGGGCTTAGTGGTGGAAGGGTGTTATTTAGATTTGGATGTCCATTATCAGTGGCGTTCCACAGGGATATATATATATATATATATATATATATACATACACATACACAGTATATAAAAATAACTTGAATGAAAATAGTCATGGGTGGCTTATTAAGTTTGCAGATAACAAGATTGATCGAGTTGTGTACAAAGTGGAGAGCGATCAAAGGACACCATAGGATATGGATAATTTACAGATGTGGGCAGAGAAATGGCAGATGGAAGTCAATCCAAGCAAATATGAGGTGTTGCTCTTTGGGAGGTCAAATGTAAAAGAAAAGGACAGAGATAGTGGAAGGAGTCTTAATAGTATTTCTATGCAGAAGTATTTGAGGGCCCAAGTCGATGGTTCTCCAAAAGTACCCCAGCAAGTATATAGGGTGGTAAAGGTGCCTTCATTGAGCAAGTACAAGAGTAAGGAAGTTCACATTGCAGCTATGTAAAACTTGAGTTAGGCCACACTTGGTATATTGTGTGCAATTCTAGGTTCCCCATTACAGGATGTGGAGGCTTTGGAGAGGGTACAATCAGATGCTTGGCAAGTTTTTGATCTTTTAAATACAGGTTGGTAGGTGCTTGTAACAGGCTGCTAGGGGTAGTGGTGGGAGAAGATATGTAGAAACATTTGAAATGCTTTTAGATAAACACATGAATATGCAGGGAATGGAAGAGCATGGATCACATGGAGGCAGAGATATTCAATTTAATTTCGCATCATGTTCAGCACAGACATCGTGAGCCAAAGCGGCTGTTCCTTTGCTGTACTGTTCAATGTAATTGGGAAAGTGGGTAAAGGAATTATGGATGGAATTTAATTCAGTCGAGTGCAAAGTGATGCATTTTGGGAAGTTAAATTCAGGTTAGACATACATACTAAATGGGGAGTTCAAGATTCCTTTATAGCCATGTAATACTACAGAACATGTAATATTACATGAAATTTCCTACTGCCTGCTGCAAGTTACCCGACTCCCCTGACAGCAAGAGAGTTGTAGAACAGAGACCTAGAACATCATAATCTCTTGAAAATGGTTACATGGGCAGACAAGATAGTGAAGGAGGCAATATGACATGCTTGCTTTCTTCATTGGGCAGTGAGTACAGGAGCTGGGATGTCATGATACAGCTGTACAAGACGTTGAGACAGCAACTGGAATATTGTGTACAAGTTCTGGTCACCACATTATAGAAAGGATATGATCAAGCTGGAGAGGGTGCAGCAAGATTGTTGCTGGGCTGGAGTCCTTGAGTTACAAGAACCTGGATAGCCTGGGACTGCTTTCACTGGAGCCAAGTTTGGGATGACCTAAAAGAGGTTTATAAAATCATGAGAGAGGAATTGATGAGGTGAATGAGCACAGTATTTTTCCCTGCAGTAAGGAAGTCTAAAACTGGAGTTTGCAGGTTTAAGGTAAGGGTGGTGGTGGGGGAGGGAATAAAAGATTTAAAAGAAACTTGAGGGGCAGGTTTTTCCCACACAGGGATTGGTGGGTGCACGGAACAACCTTTTAGAGGAAGTGGTACAATTACAATGTTCAAAAGAATTTGGACAGATCTGTTGTTAAGAAAGATTAAGGGACATGGGTCCAATGAAGGCAAATGGGCCTAGCTCAGGATGGCACTTGGTCAGTACCATGCTGTACAATATTATTACCCCTATGAAAGTAACATCCCAATCCAGCAAATTTTGTATGCAATTCTTAAAACATTTAAATGATGCTTCATTGGCATAAATCTTGCAGGGAGCAGAATTGGCAGCCATTTTAATGGAAGTCCAAGTAGAATAAAAACCCAAGACTAACTAAGTGATAAATCATAGGATCAGAAGAATTTTCATCTTGGATAGCCACCATTTAGATCACTTCCAGATCTTGACCTTGTAGATTATTAAGACTTCAACCAGATACTTATTATAAAGTGAAGGTTTCTGCCTCGACAAGGCAATAAAATCTTGAACTCCTCTCTCACTTTCTATCAATAACTTTAGATCTATACACCAGTCCTCACTATTAAAGAGAGCCCCACCCTTTCTTGCAGAGGACAGGATTCCCTTTATTTACACTTTCAACCCAACCAACTTCCACATTCATCTTGTTTTAGTCTCTCAGTTTTATACAGCTAAATCTCCTTTGCTTCAAAGTTCAGTCTATTTTCTCCACTCTTGACAACATCCTCACTCATCTTCCTTCTCACTCTCTTCATACTTTCTGTGATCCAATGGCCAGAATTTTGCATCATCCACCTTGCACTTTCTGGTACTTTATGCAGTTCTAATATGACCTCCCTGTACCTGTAGCCCCTGGTTTATCTAATAAAGGGAAGTACCTCGCATGTTTCCTTATCCACCTGCCCTGCTACATTCAAAGAATATGCATATCAAGATCCCTTTGTTTCTCTGTGCACACCTACCATTCAACATTATCAAACATTTCCTTGTTATATTTGGCCTCCCAAAAATGGATCAACTTCCACTTCCCCAGATTAAATACCATTAGCCATTTTGGTGTTGAATCAACTAACCCACTAATACCTTTCTGTAGCCTAGATCTTTAACACTACCACTTTTGATACTACAAACCTCTTAGTGTAGAGGACACAATCAAGTCCAATAAAATATAATAACTAAAGTCTGTTTTCCTTTGAGGTCTTAGAGCCTATGCTTGCCTAACCTGGGCTAGCAGTATTTTTAAACAGCAGTACAGTGTCAAAAACTTCCTATCAACTCAACATCCACTTATCAACAAAACTACAAGCCTACAGAGCTGTGGTCATCCCTTTTCTCCTATATGGGTGTGAGACCTGGACTCTGTACTGACGACACATCAAACAACTGGAGAAATTTCACATGCACGTCCTCTGTTTCACCCTTGGCATCTGTTGGCAAGACTGTCGCCAACATGAAGGTCTTGGGTTGCGCAAAGTCCACCAGCATTGATTCCCTGATCATCAGAGCTCAGATACAGTGGGTGGGACACGTCATCAGAATGGACGACCACCATATGCTGCTCGACTGAAGACTGGAAGGAAACCTCAAGGTCATCCATGAAACGCTATAAATACACTGTGAAAGAAACCCTACGCAACTGTGACATCCAGCCAAGAGATCTAGAAGCTGGGACTGCTGACTGAACCCATTGGTGAGCCTGTGCTATGAAGCCTACAACAGTTTTGAAGACAGGCACTGCCAAAAACTGATGGAAAACTGTGAACAGCATAACAAAGCAGCAGCCACAGGTATCACAACAATGGATTTCCAGTGCCCCCATTGTACTGGGTTCTGAGCTTCCAGACTGGGACTGCAGAGTCACCTTCATGTCCACAGATCAAATGCACAATGTGTCTTCTTTGAACCGAAGGGCTACCAATACAATACAACATCAAAACCTTCCTATCCTCTGATAGGATGTAGCCAAAGAGAACTGGTAAATGAGTTGGAGCCTGTCTTATTTTGCTTCTATCGAGAAGGAGCATTGTCAACCTCTACACTAGGTGGCTGGAATTTCAAAAGGAAATTCTGTTTTGCTGCGATTCCCTAGTCACATGCTAGTAATGACTATGTAGATCCCAAGCCAGATCACAGCAATGTACTATTGGAACCACACTGACTTCGATAGGAAATTTATGCCTGCAGAAAAAGAGGCAAAAGATAAGCTCTTTAAAAATAAATATTTGTAATTTAGTTTACTGCTTCTAAGTACTTTGTCCTAATTTTTTTCAAAAACCCTCTTTTCAATTCCTTTACATCAATTTTAAAGTTTACACATGTCTTATTCAAATACTTGCAACTTTGAGAGCAGACAAACTCCATTCATTCTGTCACAGTGGTGTTTCAGGGAACAGGCCACGTGGAACCTGATTGCCATCAGGATTTCAATGCTAAGGTCTAGGTGTAGAGGGCCCTCTCTCTTCAGACTAGGTTAAAGACAGATGTGAAGAGACCATGGACTGAGATATTCATCAATGGATCATAGCATCTAGCAATACCCATCTCAAATGTATTTAAGGGAATAGATTGATTAAGTTACAGATCCCAGTATTCTAGTTTCTTGACAATTGGTATAACTGCTATAATATATCTAAAGGCATGTCTTCTTGAGAAAAAGTTTATTAATAGAATAAATTTGACTAACATAGCTGTTTATTAGTAGTTATGACATGCCATATTTGTGACATGATAATATCTTAAGGGCAGATTTGCTAATTACAGCAGCAAGAAAGAGATAAATCAGCAATACCATCCATAAAACATAACTTCATTTTGATACCAAACAATAAGTTTAACTACACCAACCTGTTTAAATTTATCACTAAAAAACATCCTCAATACAATATTCTCTAAAAAAAAAGCAATGCAACTTTAAACAAAAAAAATTATTTTTTTTTTAAGCATGCTCGTTACATTTTAAAATGAACAATTTTTGTGTTGCCTCTCCCATAAATACTCAAATAAAATTGTTTTGAACATGATTCCAAACAACCAGACAGACTCCTGATTCTTCCTTTAAAGATTCTACTATGTACAACTTACTATGTGCAAGGCCATGGTGGAATGTCCCTGGGGCAGGACCCGTGACAATTGCATCTGGTGAAACGGCTGATTTTGGTGCAGAGTCTGAGCCTAATGTTAAAACTGTAGGGAATGTAAAGTGCATAGGAACAATGCCCGGCATCATCCCAAGTGAGGCTTGGCTCAGGGTTGCTGAAGTTATTTTCTGATTTGTTGTGTTATAAGAAGGTGATAGAAGACTCATAGGTGAAGAACTTGCAAGCAGTGCTGCTCCTGTGGTAGCCTGCAGGGACTAAGAAAAAAAACCCAAAGTAAATGCCCATTATTTAAAAACTTAAAATTGTATAAAAGCTGTACTTCAATCCAAATTAAATAATACAGCTTTTCAGTTTGAAAACCCCTGCAACACAAACACATTTTATTTTCTATTATACTATCCAAAATAAGATACCGAGACAACAACAATTCTTTACAAAAGTAATTGGAGAAATTAAATTATGAAATTTTTTTTATATAAATCAGCTCGTTTTTTTTTGCTCATGTCTGAAAATATCATTAAAATTGAGCCTCTTTATAAGCAACATTTAATCTGCATTATTTCTAATTGTTCCATCACAGAATTAGATCCTTCAGCAATGATTCACGGTCAAAGAATGTGGGGATAAAATAGAGGTGGGGAGGAGTGGGGGGGGGGGGGGGTGGAAAGAAATAAAGGATCATGGCCCTGCTCCTATTTTTTGTTCACCAGAGTGAAACCAGCAGAAAGTATCCTATTCCTGAAAGTGGTACAATTAACCAAAAAACAAATGGGAATGTCCACTTTTGCACCATTGGTGTTATAATTTATTGTCAATTCCCTGTGCACCATAAATTTAAGTTAAAAAAAAGTCTATTTAGGGTGAGGCAGGACTGGACCTGACAGAAAAAAGGAAGCTATTAAGTATGGGAAGACAGCCACAAATAGCAACACATGATCAAGAAAGATTACAATTTAAAATCAACTAATTTACCAATGACCTTTAGGGAAAAATCTGCAACTGCTTCATGTAACTTTAATCCACATGATATTGCTGTAAATCCCTTTACTCCGTTATATTCAAATTGTACACTTGTACCTCTTCTTAAGTATGGGGAATAAATATGATGGCTGTCATGTTTTGGGCACTTCTGACAAGGGTTTTTTTTAAAGAAGTCAGAACATTAGCATTTTGAGGAAGCTTACCCTTATGTTATCTTAATCAACACACATGTTAGAGATTGCTTGTTTAACTTTTATGGTCAGATTTACAAAAATAATTTTAAAAAAGGAGCTCAGAAGAATAATCCCTTGCAATATTCACCCTGGTGGACATTTTTATCACCTCAAAAAGAGTTCAATTTGACAACTTCAAAAACATGAAGGACTAGTATAAGCTTTAATTTTCATAAGGGAAAAAATGCTCGTGTTAACCATGATTTTTTAAAAAAGATATTCTAGCATATACTTTGCTGGAAACCAACAATTTCTTTACCTGTTTTGGTAAATTAGATTGAACAATTCAACATAGTTTAAAAATCAAAATCAACCTTTCCTTGTATGTGACAAATATTCCAAAGCAATGACCCTTTCATGTGGAACAAATTGAACAGTTTAATTGAAAGTTTATACCACAAAGAACCAACAATCTCGAAAGACAAATTGAATGGTGCAATAAGTAGAAAGAGCTAAAATAAAGCAATTTAATTCAAATTCAATAACTGGAAGCATTAGTTCAATAGCATTAAATGCACAAATATTCACAAGAATGATCTCTGAACTTTCTCGACTGCACAGGCCAGTTTCATCCAATCATTGATATAGTTCCATTCCAGAACAATTAGTCTACCCTTACACAATAGGCAAAAAAATCCAAATCCACTATCAATAAGACGGTGCAAAATTAAAATATTGAACAGATTGAATTTTCCCTTATTGAAAATATACATGCACTTCAGAAAAAAATTAAAATCTGAATACATCAACACTTGCACACCTTTGTTACTGAGTACATGGAACTTGAAAGATGGTAATTAATGGAAAGCAATTGCTTGCTTTGAATGGTATGACTGATGGTATAATGTACACTTTGAGCAAAGCAGTAAATGGATCAATATTGTAAATTTTACGTCATAAAGGAGTCCACGGAGGATAGAAAAAAAACCAGCGTTAAAATATAACCTCCTTTCCAAGATATGAAAGTGTACTTTTAAAATATGGATTCTTATTTACACTCACCAGCATTGCTCCTGCAGCTGTAGAATTATTAACAACTGCAGGCTTAAGACAAGTAGTTAGCAATTTTGCTACACCCTGTGTCCCACTACTTGAATCTCCATTGCTACCACCAGGAGGAGCCACCAGCGTAAGTTTCTGAGAAACAGAGGGCTTCTTTACATTTATACTAGACGATTGCCGATTTAATGTCTGCCCCGGAGATGGAGATTGTCTATTTAGATGACTACTACTGGATAAAGAGCTTTGAACACTGGTTATATTCTGAATAGAGTTACTGGAAGGGGAAGAATGTTTAGATGCTGAGACCACAGTCATTGGCGACTTGAAAGGTTGATTTACAGAATTCTGTGCATTGCTATGTTTTGCTGTACAGTTAGCAGATGTAACTGAAGTGCCAAATGTTCGTTGAGGGCTGGGGGATGTTTGTATGTTACTCGCTAAAGATGAGGGGACAGTATGGAAATTCTGAGTCTTTGTTGAAGATTTTAGATGCTGAATTAATGGCCGTTGTTGCAACTGGCTGGTAGTTTTAGTCTGAGAACTGCATTGCAGTTTGCTTGTACTAAAAGATGGTGATGACATGTAGCTTTTCTGGTGGGACGTGGTCTGATGATACTGCTTGGCAGCCGGTGCCGACACCTGACTTTGAACATGGGGTAGCCGTTGCAAACCGTGATGCTTCGGCTTGTTTTGGAGTGTCTCAGAGAAAACTTTGCTGTTTGTTGAAGAATGGTTTTTAAAGGCAGTGATAAGTCTCGTAGCACTTTCTGAAGTCCTTTCCTGAGACAGTTGTCCCAAAGCTAATGCCTGTTCAGCTAAAAGATTCAGAGATGAATGCGACTGTGGAGCAGACGGTGGATCAGACAGGGAAGCTGGATTCTTCTGTACATGTTTCTTCTCTTCTGATGACACCACGACTGTTAACTTATCATTTAATGAATCTGATGTTAAAGGACTAAAATTCTTGGTACTTCCTGCTGCATCATTAAGAGCAGCCAATGCTTCAGACACATCTTCCAGAGACGGCTGTTTATTAGACAGATCCTCCTCAAGCGAATCATCTAAACTATATGACTGAGGAGTTGTTGTATTACTGGAACTCTGAGCAGCACTGGAGCAAATGGACACATTTACTGGGGTCACGGGTGAAGTGCACGATCCCTGCACAAAGGAGGCAACGTTCCCACTGTGAATCGAAGTCATCGGTTGCTGCAATTTCCGTTCGGTCTTAAGAATATGGTCCTGCAAAATGAATCAAAAATGTATTAATGTTTATATCTTTACAAATTGATTATGTTGCTTTTAATTCCCAATTCTGTAAATTAATATGTAAAGATCAATATTTCTTTATTGAACATCTCACTGCATGAAGAAATGTTTGTTCATGCAAGCATATGGTTTAAATCAACTGATCTTTGTGGGAGCCTATTAGTTCAGCAAAAATATTGCATTTTTAATTGGCTGTTATTTCAGTTATTAATTAAAATTATCTGCCCCAAAAATATTCATAGGAAAGACATTTATTTTAACTAATCATACAATTTGAATCATCATCCAAATTTCTGCAATTAAAATGGACAGCATTTTGGGTTTATATTCAGGCCTTTCAAGTGACCAAAAATAACCAACTTATTCTTGACATCTGCTTCAGTTATATAGGTCTTTGTTGAGGCCGCATCTGGAATACCATACCAGCGTCTGCCACCTTACTTAAAGTAAGGATATTAATGGATTGGAACCAGTGCATAGAAAGTTGACTAGCATATACTTGACTAATATCTGGTATGTAAAGCTTTTCTGAGGAGGAAAGGCTGGGTAGGTTAGGTTTGTATCCACTCAAGTTTAAAAGGGAGAGAGGAAACATAACTTGGAAATTCCTTAGGGGCCTTGAGCGGTTGGACATGGCTGAATATTTCCTCCTGTGGGAGGATGTAGAAACAGGTGCAGCCCATTTAATAAAAGTGAGGTCATTCATTCCTTCCCTCAAAAGGTGGTGAAAGAATAGTTTTTGAATACAATTTAAAATACTTGAATGCCATTTAAGACCATACAGAGACACTTGAAAAGCAAATAATTGGGGGAAGGAGTGATGGAAGAGAAAGGTAAAAATTTATAAATTGGCAGACATAGAAGTGAACTTCGACCTTGTTTCATGACACAGCAGTTTTGAGGAGCTGAGTAGCTTATTCCACCTCCTAACTTCAAAACTGGTTTGTGCTACTCATTATAGAGTTTACAGATGATCCAAGTGAGTGCACGAAATGGCCAATTTTACTATTGCAACTGTCGATGAAGCTTCAAAACATCAAAATTACTTACCACAGTGGAGTGTAATATCTACAAAATATTTTTTATTCCAATAAGGATTCCTTGCATTTGCTATCCAAAGCATGTGAATGCTGAGAGGTACATTTTCACATTTGGAAAAAAAAATTGGAAAATTCTGTAACCAAGATGTATGGAAAAGGTCCAGAGTTAACCAATTTTTATTGCTTTCTTTCACTTTCCCTTTTTTGAAAAAAATTGATCTTTAACGCAACTTTTAATTTCATGATTAATGATAAAATAATGGAACAAGCATCATTTTGGATAACAGAAGTCAAATGTCTGAAAATTTGCATTCCAATTCAATACTTCTCAGAAAGTCCATAATTGCCTCAATATGATTAATGGCACTTACCTTCATTTTAGACTTTAGGGGAGCAATGACCTTTTTCTTGGAACTAAAATCAAATGCAACAAATATTAGTACATAGTTATAGTTCACTAGATCACATTATTTCACAAAGCAGTTTCAACTATCACACAAAATTAATAAAAATACATGTAAAAATGCAATTCTGCTGAACAGACTGTTACAATTGCTGATTATGGATCTGCTTTTGATATTTCTTTTCCTGTATATGCTGGCCAGGAGAGTGCATTTTGTAGGCAGAATAATCAAGGCCAAGTGGATAAAATAATATTTAAGGCAGAAGTGGAGGGGAAGAAAATCAGAACTGTAAAGGAGAATTTCCCCAAATAACTCAGGGGGCCATGTCATCTCCATTATTGGTATGTGAACTGCTATTGTTTTAATGGGGTAAACATGACTTATTTTTTCAAATGTGCAATATTATAATAATACACATTTAAGCATAGTCTTTCTGCCTTCATAGTCAGGACGGTAATCTGAATTGCATATCTATGGGATGAAATTCAGACAGGTCCACTCAAATATTGGAAAGTCACTTTGCAAGATTATTGCCCAGGTAGTGAATGTAGAACTCTGAGACAGAATAGTTTAAAAAGAAAACATTTTCAAATAAATGTATAAACTTAATTTGAATCACTAGTTACCCTATCAGAAATTAGTTGATTCAGCTGCTTTTATAGGGCAAAATAGTACTGTAAATACACAAGGATACGAAGATGCATTTACTTACGGTGCTGAAGTGACATGAGCATGTACCTTCCTGCTTTCTTTGAACAATGTTCTGTTAATGAAAAATCAAAATATAATTTGCTTTTTCTTTCTACTTCATTAGTCCCCAAATCAGTTATAGTGAGTTTTAACAACACTGGCCTTAACCCAAAATAAAATGGCCTCATTTTGCTGGGTGCAGCCTGCTGCACAGATTCCATACTATCCCTTATTTATGGATCCCCAAGGATTAATGAGAGCTTGGAGCATCCTGGACCAACTGACCTCGGACAATGTAAATGGGTTAGTTGAACAAGAGTTAAAACAAAAATAAATCTACAAATGCTGGGGTCAGGTGCAATACATAAATGAGTTAGAGCAGGTCACGCACCACCCATAGGAAGTAAAAGGCAACCAATGTTTTGGGCCTGAGCCCTTCATTAGAAATAAGAAAAAAATACCTGAATAAAAAGGTGTGTTGTGATTGGTGGTGGTGGGAGGTGGGGGTTAAATGAGGAATGGAAAGGGCAAGCTCAGCCAACAAAATTACAAATGAGCAGTCATTGCAATGGACTTGCCATTGACCGAGAAAAAATTCCAAGGTTTAGTGATTCCTATGCCGACAATTTCAACGAATATTGCTATCAGGTATCAATTAAAATAAAAGGGGCGCCCTGGGGTTCAACAGTCGTGTTGACATAAGGGTAGCTCAGAAATCAGAAAGAATTTCTCACAGCACATCAGGAAGCAGAAAGATTGTTATTAATTTAATTTTATGATGCTGCAAAATCAAATGATGCATTTAATGTTTTTAAAATCTCTCAAAGTATTTGTGAGAAAATAATTTACACACACAAAAAAAAAAATCAGGCAGTTTGCTAGGAAGTAGATATGCTTTAACTACGCCTATTAAAACCTTTTTAGGCTTGTTGCACAGGCATTTTGCAGCAGGATGTTTCTCAATAGTTTGAACTTCCATCAGTTAGTGATTTCCCTTAATTGCGATGAAAGGTACCAATAGCATCAATTGTGGAGGAACACTGAAAACATGGCAGCAATTTTAATACTTCCGCATTAAACCATGTAATGATAATAAAGTTGGCAACAGATTCAGGATAACAAACTACAACAATTTTACCATGATTTTACTGTGAATTTGTGACATTCGTTTTTGTAGGGTTAACTTTAAATAGATGCATTTATAATTAGACGTTGAAAAACTGCAACTCCCCTCATCAATGATTGGTCTGGAGGGGATCTTTATTTACCAGCTCCCCATTTGTTAAAGCATGAGCAATATCATATTTCTTACACTCTTTTGCAATGTACCTTGATTGCATCCATCCTTTAGGCCAGAGTGGTTTGACCTCTGATTCAAGAAAAGTTTTCAAGTAGTCCTCTGCAGCCTGGCTTTTGTTTTCCTCCTGCTCATAGTAAACCATCTTTGTCCTCACTACACTGCACAGTAAATCTCTGCACCAAAACACAACAAAGTATTCACAAATAGAAAAGTGGTGGTTTAATAAAGTGGTCCCCACTCATCTGCGGTTTTGCTTTCAGTTACCTGCAGTCCGAAAATACCTTAGAGATCACATTCAGATCGATTATCACAGTATTGCAGTGCTGGTGCTCAGACCCTTATTTTTAATATTTTTAAAAATTACTTATTGTTGTTAATCTTTTATTGTGACTTATTTAGAAATTAAACTTTATCATAGGTGCATATGTGGAGGAAAAAACAGTACATATAGGGCTCGATACTATCTGCGGTCCACTGGGGGTCTTGGAACATATCCCCCGTGGATAAGGTGGGACTACTGTTCATTGATATTTCAGGAAGGACAGAATAACACGAGAACATTACATATAATTTCTCTTATGGCTGAGGGTAGTGATCCAAACACAAGGTAAATGGACGACACGATCCTGTTACAGTGCCAGTGACCCAGGTTCGAATCCAGCACTGTCTGTATGGAGTTTGTACATTCTCCCCGCGTGAATTTTGCCAGGGTGCTCTGGTTTCCACCCACCCTTCAAAACATACATGGTAGTAGGTTAATTTGGTTGTAATTGGGGGGGGGGGCCACAGGTTTCAATGGCTGAAATAGGCTTCTATCATGCTCCAAATTAAATTAGATACATAAATTCTGATCCATATAGAGAATATTTCCCTTTGCTCTATGTAAATAGAGTAATTTTACTGACAAACAAATTTAAAAATTAATGAATGACATGAACCTAGTTCCATTTCTTTTTATTTTTGTTAAATATGGAAAATGAATAGCTGCCCAAATCCAACCACCAGTTTTTAAACAAAGGTTACCAATTTCACATAACCAAATTTTTCACATACATTGCAAGAGCAAGGTTACATACTTTCCCTTAATTTGATTTTTTTTTGTTTCTGGTCTTGTTTTCGATTGTGTTCCCAACCGTAAAAGTACAGTAAATAATAGTTCAATGTGGTTCAGCAATTGCCTGCAAGGAAGGTTTAAAAAAATTGGAACTGCAGGACTGCTAAATGAACTGTGCTATTTTGGAGACGGTGGTTATCACATCAAGACTAATAATCTGGAGGAACTAAAACAAAAATGTTGCAGGTGGATTCCTTAACATTTGGTGACCGCACAATTTATTTCTCTCTGCCATCTTTATCAGTTCGCCTACTCTTAGAAGTGTTTGGAATATTTACAATATTGCTGAGAAAGTCAATCTTGCTCATTTTTCCAACGACTGACCTATACCAAAACTATCAATTTCTCTAAAGTTACAGAAACGCAATTCCCAAATTGTTTACTACTATAAAATTCTGAATTAATCCACCATCTCTAATATAGTTTCAACTGAACGATTCCAGCTCTCTGACATATTATTTCACACACAAATGAATAATATCCAATTATGATCGCTATTTTTATAATTGGTTATGAGCACCGAATAAAACCATACATCCCCCACTGAAGAAAATTATTTCAATTTCCTCTCAAATCAATCTGCACTACATGTGAATTCTGACCTGCAGATCTGTCCTCTGTTTTATCCTAATATCAACAATCTATTCCACCATTTAATCTTTCCCTGACAACTCTGCTACAATCAATTGAGAGCAGTAGGTGAATCGGAATAACATGACAAAGTTTTGTACTCATTGGGGCACATTTTCATTTAAAAACAAATCTAATCAATCAATTGCAAATGTGTAATTTTAAAGGGGGTATTGTCTTTACAGTTACCCTGTCGCATGACAAAAATCATCACAGCAAACCTGATCTCATCATTCCAGTGGAACTTCTTACGAGGTCCAACAATTCTTCTTCCCATCTTATCGTCATCTTCATCATCATCAGAGAACATTTTCTCCTTCTGGTCCTTCTCTTCACCCATCATCCTGCATTTCAGAACAATGAAATCAATTGAAAACTCACCAGCTGAACTATTTAAATCCATTAGAATTTATAGATCCCAGTAACTAGCTAACAAAATTCACACTTTGATGTTATTAATATTCCTTAAAATATTGGAATAGAAATGTTGCATTTTCAATATATCATCTCTATAAATGTAGAGAAAGAAACATTATTCTAGGCGATGATCTTTCAGAAGCACTTTTTTTTTGTACATACACACAGGTCATTCCAATAGTTTCTGTTTTTAGTTCAAATTTCTATTATATACAATATTCTGCCTTTGGCACAATGTGTTCTTAACCTGTAAAGACAGCCTTCCAATATTTCTCAATGGGAACAAATGCAAAAGCCATATCGATACAAAAAGAGAAAATATTGCATAGTTTAACTTTAATTGGAGCCAAAAGATGTTTCAAATTTATTGGGTACATCAATATTTTGGTGGCTTTGGATGTTCAATTTTGGTAGCATTTTAAACAAATTGTGCATTATATACAAAGTCACATTTCATTGGATAGTCTATTGATAATAAATACAATAGTAAATTATAGGATGATAATGGAGGATAGGACAAGAAAAATATGGTTTCGTAAAAGGAAACATCAGTCTATATGTGTTGATATTAATCAGTAATCATTAATATTTAATCACTAAACAATAGTTGACAAGTACTTTAGAAGAAACTATTAATGAACTATGCGAAGGGAAATGACATCCAAAAGTGTGAAAGTTGTATGAATAATTTAAAATTCTGATTTCATCCTACTTAGAGTACAGTACAACTCCAATTATCCAAAATAGTCAGGACTGAGCCTATGTCGGATAAACGGTTGTTTCAGATAACTGGTCATTTAAAAAAATATAGATATAAAGAAAACAGCCCAGTAGCAACAGCAAATCACTTCCATCAATGTTTAAACAACAACAAACAACAAGGGAGAGCCTTTTAAGCATCCTGAACATGTCCCCAACAGATCACCAAGACTTCCCATCCACTGCCGCTGATCACCAGGGAACACTGACTGGCGAGTCATCTGAGCTCCCGACCCCTGACTCGGAATCCTCTCCTAAGCCTAATGCACACACACACTGGGGAGTCTGGTCTGCGGGCGGTAGTAGTCCGAGGGGAGGGTTCGGAGTCAGCGTTGGGAGCTCCACTATGCCGAGGAGAGAGGGGAGCGGACACCACTGAGCCCAAGGACCCACTCCTGCCTGGGAGGCCACTCTCCTTGACAAGGGATCCTTCCGACTGCTTGCAGCTGGGAGACAGTGGTGCGTGGTTTGAGAGGGAGAATTGGAGAGAAAAGTTGATATGGGAAGGTAAATAAGAAATAATTAAGAGAAGGGGGAGGGAGTTACCTGAAACAAGGATAATCGTTGTACTAATTTCATGTTGAGTGAATTTTTTTTTTCAACCCATGAGGTCAGTTCAGCTCCGAAAAAATTTTGGATAAATTAGGATTTTGGAGAATCTGATTTTGGACAATCGGAGTTGTACTGTACTTCATTCAGTTCAGGACACTGCACAATGGTAATACATGGATTAAAGGAAGGAGAGCTGGCACAGATAAAGTTTGCAATACTGTACCTTGAATATAGAAAAGCAGCAATGTTTCTTTCTATTAAAGTATTGATTAGGGGTAAGCCAGAAAGAAAACATTTTCTTTCAGAAAAAGGAACAACCTTGAGACTTCGTGCCAATGCTATTTAGGGGTAATGCTAGAAAGTGCACCATCAAAACCTGAAATGTTAAAAGTCTCAAAAAACTGCTGAGGATGGACCATTTGAAAGAATTTCAAAAAGCAAGAGTTGTAAAGG
This sequence comes from Narcine bancroftii, assembly GCF_036971445.1. Classification (NCBI taxonomy): domain Eukaryota; kingdom Metazoa; phylum Chordata; class Chondrichthyes; order Torpediniformes; family Narcinidae; genus Narcine; species Narcine bancroftii. Next base: position 15,508,820 of record NC_091480.1, read on the forward strand.
AGTACAGAACCAAGAGATAGTGGAGGCAAATTACAGATTGGCTAGAATAATCATCAGACATAGGATGCCCAGCTTTCGTTAATATCCAAGACTTGGCTCTGACAGAATTGTAGGAAAAATACCTTACTGCTACATGGAACATACTTGGCAATTTTGGCTTGACTATGAGCCTGGCAGTCATCCTGATACTTCAACATTTGATTTGGCATTGCTCTTCCAATTGCTTCTTTTAGTTTCTGTATAGGTTCCTTCAGTCGACCATCCTGTGAGAAAACATTTATATGCATGATTCACCTCTCTAAATCAGTTTGGCACTCGCAATTTGCTACCTGTTACTTATCAGCAACATATCACTGACCACTGATCCCCAATTCCAGAGAAAATTAGGACAATTTATCCTGCACAAACTCTACTCAGCATTAGAAACAGCATACATTAGAAAACACAGTTGTATAATAAACATTGATGTGACTTAGAACTGATCTTCTGCCACTTTTAGGAGCTCCAACATTTCATAACAAATTTGTTAAAACAACATTTTCTAATGAAACTGGCAAAATTAACATTGCACATTTGATGGATGACATTTGAATGGTCCCATCTAGAATATTAAATGAAAGATTTAAGTGTTTTTTAGAAAGATATATCTGGACACAATCCTTTTGAAGCTTACTCACATGTATTTGAAGATTATATTATCAAAAAAGTACAAATTAAAAATGATTTTTGCTTAGAATCCTTAAAATACATGATAATGTATTAGCTCGTAAATTCTATATAAATGCTCACCTGCGTAAAACATTGACCTGTCTTTACCAGCCATTTCGCCCCAGTCTGTAATTTTGTTTTAAAAGGACAGAAAATAATTAGTTGCTTAAAAGAGGTCCTACAACAGAATCAACGGGGCATAGCAATTGTTCCCCACTATGCTCATCTTGTCTGCATGTACCAAAGCAAGGTATACTTGCTGAACTAAAAGGTACTTTATATGCAGGCATATAAAACTTCAATTTTTGTGGAATTACACTGGTGGATCCTTTTCACAAATTCAGGACTCCACTTGTCCAAATTGCTAAACCCAATTCAACAATATTTCAATACAATAAATAACTAAAATTCTATTGCTTAATTTAAATGATATAATTTAATCTTTTAAGAAAAATGAGTATGAATGATGAGAAAAGTTTACAAAAATGAAATGATAGATGTTGCACTGCCAAACATCCCCCTTCAGAGCTAAAGTTCCCTGTTCAAGCAAACAGCACAAGATCCCATTTGGAGTCTGTTCCAATATTTCTCTCTGTACACTTTCACCTCTACCTCCTCCCTCAGCACCATTTGGAGGCCCAACCATTCCTTTCAAGTGAAAAAACACTTCACTGTGAATCTGCAGGGATCATTTACTGCATTCAGAGTTCCCAATGTGGCGTCCTCTACATCGGTAAGACTGGGAGATCGTTTAAGATTCTGAGAGGCATAGATAAGGTAAACAGCTAGTGCCTCCCCCCCCCCCCCACCAAAAAAGGCAGGAATAACAAACACCATGGGACATTTCTATAAAGTGAAAGGAGGGAAGTTTAGGGTAGACATTACAGCCAAGTTTTTTTTTAATGCACATAAAGAGTTGTGACTGCCTGGAATGCCTTCCCTGGGTGAGTTGAGGGGCACAATGTGGAGGCTGAAACATTAGGGGCATTTAAGAGACTCTTAGATAAACACATGGATGAAAGAAAAATAGAGAATTACAAGGTAGAAAGGGTTTAATACTTTTTTTGGTAGAAATATAGAGGCATACATTGAGGGCCTAAGACCTGTACTGTGCTGGATTGTTCAATGTTTTATTGAGCATCTTGAGTCTTTCTGCTGCAATAGCAAGGACTTCCCTTCCCTTCAGCCAGGTAAGGCACTAGGACCGAATGATTACACAGTGGAGATTTTTAAAAAAAGCCTTCGATGAGACTCTCTCCTTTCATTTATGTAAAGTCTTCACTGACTCTGGGACTTTAACCAAAGCATTTCGAGGCATCTATTTCATTAATTTCTAAAAAGGTTAAAGACCTAACTGATTGTGCCTCCTACAGGCTGATATCATAATTAAATATATATTCTAAAATTCTTTCAAAACTTTTAGCCAACAGACTAGAGAATATCCTAACTATAAGCGATTCCGCGGATTAACGAATCGCATTCTAACGAGGTTTCACTGTATTTAATTGCCCTTCGAGACACCAATGACGTTCAAGGTATCAAGACGGGTGATACGATACGTAACGTTTCATTATAAGGAAATGATTTATTAGATTATATTTTTGGCCCTACTTTCTGAATTCGGTAGTTTTATCAGGATACAAATTAAATCTTTATGAGTGAACTTTTTCCTATTAATAGGAGTAATTATACTATTAAATATTCTTTAAAGTTGTTAAAAACCAATTTACTTATTTGGGTGCAAAGTTAAGGTAGCCAACTTTAACTCATATGTTCTGGTCATGTTCAAAACTAGATAATTTCTGGAAAGGTGTCTTTGAAATCCTAACAGAAGTACTAGGATTAGAATTGCAACCAAATCTATTAACAGCGGAGACTGGGCATATGCCTGTTTCCGCACAGCGAATGAATGCCTTTTCATCATTATTGACTAGAAAACCCATATTACTTAAATGGAAGGATCCTAACCTACCTACGCTACTTCAATGGCTCTCTGTTATCATGTCACGTTTAAGTCTGGTGAAAATTAGGAGTCAGACATTTGATACATCTTTTAAATTAAAGGTTTGGTGTCCGTTTATTCAATATAGTACAACTCCAATTATCCAAAATCAGATTTTCTGAAATCATCAGTAATCCGAAATTTTTTTAAAAATTGAATAAATGAGGATATCCGAAACAAATCAAAAATCCTCATTTATCCAAAAATCTTCAGAGCTGAACTGACCGAGACCTTGGTGGAAGTGGCAGTGGGGCCAGCATTTTTTTTGGTGAGAATTAAACATTATTTTAATGCTTAAAAAGCTGTCCTTTGTTGTTTGTTTGTTGTTCAAACACTGTTACAAGTGATTTGCTGTTGCTACTGGGCTATTTTTAAAAAAAAAATTACCAATAATCCAAAAAAAGACGTTTATCCGAAATAGGCCCGGACCTGACCATTTTGGATAATCGGAGTTGTAATATATTTCCATATAGTTTAAGAATCATAATTTTATACTGGATTCTCTCTTGGTTCCTTATGGTAAATTTGGTTTTAACCTGGAAACCCTTTGTTTTCCTACTTTACTCTCAGAATGGACTGCCTAGTCCATTTTTTTTTGATTAGAGGGGATTTTGCAATAAAAATTAAAAAATTTTCTTTTCTTTTGCAAGAGGAAAAGGAATTTACGGTTAATATATATTTGTTAAATACTAATGTGCTCTTTTTCTTATACACTTGTAAATACATGACTGTAATGTAACCGTCCTCATTTGATATAACTCAATAAACAGATTGATACAGAAAGAAGCAAGGACTTCGCAGTAGCCAACCATTTCAATTCCATATACCACTCCTACACCGACCGGCATGTCTGTTCCTGGCTTCATGGACTGCCAAACTGAAGCCACCTGCAAACTGGAAGAACATCACTTTGTATACCATCTGGGCACTCTCCAACCAGATGGCATTAACATTTGACTTGTCTAATTTCCATGAACCTCTCTCCAAAATTTCTCTCTCCCTATCTATTTCCTTTTCTCCAACTCTCTATCCCCTCCTCTTCTTTTCCTTTCAGAGAGCTACCCTCTCCCCCATCACTTCTCACTTTTTCTTCTCTTCTCATCTGCAAGCACCTATAATCTGATATCCTGTGCTCCTTCCCCTGCCTCTTCCTTTCATTCTTCTCTTTCCCCACCTTTTTTTCCAAGCACCTGTCTATTTTTGCTTCTATCTGATGAAGGGTCCAGGTCCAAAATGTTTCCCCTTTACTTCCTATGGATGATGTGTGACCTACTGAGTTTCTCCAGCATGTCTGCATATTGCACAGAGTTAGCGGAGTTTTGGGTGATGCAAGTTTCAAAAAGGTATCGTAAAGATCAATCAGAGTAATGACACTGAAACAAAAGGTCTCCATGAAGGTTTCAGAAGCTGATGAGCAGCGGCCATGGAGGAGTTCAGTGATGCTCTGGAGGTTCTTGTTGACAAACATAGATCAATTTTTGCTAGTTGTATGACACATTGGATACTTAGAAATTTATAAACAAATGAAACTAGAGATAAAGATTTTTGTTAAATACGGAAAATATTAAACAGTTGTAATTATACACCTTTAGTAAGTTGCAGCTTCTAAAGACATCATGCAACCTCTTTTCCTAACCTCAAAACACAAATTATAGTTCCATAAATAGACTTTATAACTAAAATACAAGTTCCTATATTAGTTACCTGCTCATTCATGTGCAGTTTTTTTGCCCTTTTGACCAGTGTGTCCTTACTACATGGCAAGAAGGATGCCAGGTGCGCATAAACCCCAGAGCGGGCCTGACTATTCAATTCACGGGACTGTAGTTCAATACTGAAAGCACAAACACATTATAATCAATTAAGAGTGTGTACACGAGTATTCTAGATGGAAAACCTTGTTATTAAAACCAAAAATAACTCAAATTACAACAGCATCCAATTACAGGTGTAATGCATATTTCTGACACGAGAGGATTTTATTTTATTTGTGGTAGTTCAAATAGCATGAAGGTAGAGGATGTAAGAACTCTCAATTTATAACCTCTGGATTACAAACTATTACCTTTATTCCAAACACTTAAATAGCAAGAAACCACTTCTGAGACTCCAACAACTTCATTATTTTTAAAAACATATACAAGTGCGACTGGGTGATACACTGTTAGATTTTGCTGATACCTGTTCCTTGAGCAGCAGGATTGCGATTTGACAAATGAAACACAGGGTGTAACTGTATAAAACAGAACTCCAAAGTGAGTAGGTTACCCTGTAAACTTCTCCTGCAACTACACAAAATACATGCAAAAAATATCCAGCACACCGATGTACATATCCATATTAGTGACGTGGACTTTGAACGCATGATTCTGTTCACAAGTCTATCTATCTATTTATTTTAAATCACGTTTCCAAGAAAAATTTTTAATGAACAAGCAAATATCTGCCAAGCAAAGTCTGGAAATGGAAAAACATCATCACTTTTGTTTCTGCAACTAAACTAAATGTCTCCTTGGATACTGATGCCCTTGCAGATATCACTAGACAATCAAGATTTTTCTTCCTGAACACTTTGAAAGTATTTTATACATCATCTTAAAAGTTTTTTATATCTTAAAAGATATAACCTATCTTTCAGTCATATTTTAAGTCTACTTCAAGCATACAAAGCCACGAAGTGCAACTTATCATTGAAAATTTATTTTCTGCATTCATACTTGGACTTCTTCCCTGCCGATCGTGGTGGAGTCAGCGACAAACATGGTGAAAGGTTTCACCAGGACTTGTTTGTGACCATGGAAAAGCGGTATGAGGGGAACTGAAATCCATCAATGCTGGATGACTATTGCTGGACACTGATACAAGAGACATCAGAAGCTAAGTGCAAACAAAAATAAGTGGCAAAACATTTTTAGGTCAGCTGACCTAAAGCAATATGCCAGCATCATTATGTGATTAAATATGCTAAATTCAATAAAAGTTAATTTAATGTTTCTCCAACTTCCTACGTGATACAGAAAATCAGAAATGATCTTTGTGTTCTGCTTGAGGTTGATATCATAATCCTGATTTTTTTTTCAGGAAGCAAACCTTTTGAAAAAACCTGTCCAGAATATTTTGACATGAACAAATATGGCAAATCAATATTATATATTGATAACATCGAATCCACGCTGCTGAAGATCAAACTGCGCTGGGTAGGTCACGTCTCCAGAATGGAGGATCATCACCTTCCCAAGATCCTGTTATATGGCGAGCTCACCACTGGCCACCGTGACAGAGGTGCACCAAAGAAGAGGTACAAGGACTGCCTAAAGAAATCTCTTGGTGCCTGCCACTTTGACCACCGCCAGTGGGCTGATCTCGCCTCAAACCGTGCATCTTGGCGCCTCACAGTTCGGCGGGCAGCAACCTCCTTTGAAGAAGACCACAGAGCCCACCTCACTGACAAAAGACAAAGGAGGAAAAACCCAACACCAACCCCAACCCACCCATTTTCCCTTGCAACCGCTGCGTCCGTGTCTGCCTGTCCCGCATCGGACTTGTCAGCCACAAACGAGCCTGCAGCTGACGTGGACATTTACCCCTGCATAAATCTTCGTCCGCAAAGCCAAGCCAAAGAAAAGATTGATAACATTATATAAACGTTTACTTTTTTTAAAACTGAAAATAAGTGTTTCTTGTAAACTTTCCCTTAGAAAATTTTAATTTTAAAATGGTTAATTTTAAGCCAGTAGACTGCAAGCCTCAAATTGAACACTATTGTTAATCTCAGACATTTTCCAGTTGTCCTTTCTAATTTGGTTACAAAGAGTTGTTTTTTTCCTTTCATTTTTGATAAGAAACAACTGCAGTGAAGTTACAGCATAAAAATAGGCCATAAAATGCAAAACTTCCTCCCACTCTAAATGATTGAATAGGATTAGCATTAGCTTTGATTTCCTTTCTCCAATGTACTCATCAAACTTTCCTTTATAAGCATCACCTGTATTGTTCAAGGACGTACTGGTGACCATCTTCAATAAATTTTCCAGTTTTAAGCTGTTCAAAGTGATAACATATTATTTGGATATTATTTAAACATATTATGTAAAGCCATCCAAATTTTAACTGATTAGGTCAAACATTTTTTTTAAAATGAGAAATGCATACATTTAAAAAATATATAGCTGATTTCCACAGCTTTTTTTTTTAAAACAAAAATATTAGATCACACTTACTTTAACAGAATATTGTTGACATCCTGCGTGAAGAATTTCTGCTTTCCCTCTCCTTCCGAGGCTTTGGCAGCCTAGAAGACAAAAATAGCACCAGCAAATTTCCCCCATTGTTACTTCCAGTCGCTTCTAAAGTCTATTTTTATTGAGTAAAGAATTGGAGCTTCTGACTATCCTCCGTACCAGCTTGTCATATATGAAACTTCAGAGCAATCAAGGAACATAGAAGGGAAAGAAAAATGTCAATTTAGAAGCTTCCTAGTTACTTGACTTCTAGAAATCATCTCAAAATAAAAAGAATGCATCTATAATGATCAATTATCTGAATTATTTGAACCTTTGGTGCAATTGTTTAATGAAATCAGAAAAGGTCGACACAATCCTGCAGTACAATGGACCAATCAACTTAACAGCCCCATGAATACCCACTGGATTTGAGCACTTGACAGCAGTACAGTTGGCGCTAATAACAAGAGCAGCATACAATATCCCAGGTGACACACACAAAAAAAATTGCTGGAAGATCTCAGTGGTTCAAACATCTCTGGCAGTAGTTAACCTTTCCTCAAGTAATCATTTACTAACCACAAAGCATCCTATACCGTAGGTATTCTGTGGTTCGTGAGGGATAACTTCAGCTTAGCTGGCATGTGGAAAGAAAAAGGTTGAGAACCACTGATCTATGGAGCAGGTGTAGTAAAACTGTCAATGTTTCAGGTGGAATTGTCAAAGGACGATAGGTTAGTACAGTAAAAGATGAGGAACAGAGGAACTCTATGTTCCATTTGGAGGGAGGGAAGTTGAAAGCAGATATTCGAGAAACAAAGGAACTACAAAGGTGGGCTCCATCAACCCTAGGAGATGGGAAGCTATGCTTCCTGAAAATGTCCTGGAATGGAAGGCCTCATTTTGAAAACAAATGCAGCAGATGGAGTCAGTAGCTTTACAGCAGATGTCAGTGGTCAGTTTGTCTTCCAAGATGGAGAGAGAGAGATCTTTTGGACAGTTAGACAGTTTCAATTGGGTGGTTCTTTTATATATGGAATAAATTCTTTAGATCAACTTTAAAATGAACATCTCATTCATACTATATGTATATGTATTTAGAAGCAACCACAGATGGTGGCGTCAACATATCCCAAACGCATCACTTCCTCCACAACCTTTCACAGCTAAATCAATGGAACTCCTGACTCAGTTGGCAGAATGCTTCTTGCAGACTTCACAATTCAAAACAGTGAAGGGGTGGTAGAAAGGCTATTATATAGGACACAGCTTTCAATCACCTTAGTATCTGAGAATAAAGCACAATCCTGACCCCATGCAAAGATATATCACAGTATATTAAAACTTGCATCACATTTTACCCAAGCCTTGGTGATCCAGTCCTCAAAACTAAGGTGCACAATTCTACTCCTCTCCCCCCCCCCCCAATTGCCTGTGGGACTGGAAGCTTTAAGAATATTTCCGCGGCAACATGATGGTGAAAACATAGCAGTGGAATTACTAGAGCTGGTTAGCGTCCATAACTTGAAATCTAATTTCGCAAACTATGGATTCATGTGACATGCACTCCCTTACAGTTGTGGACATTCACAGGATTTTCTTTGAAGGTGCAAGCTTGGACACATTGACGTAGAGCATCTCACATGCACCAATTTCTTTTGTGGATGAATTATTTCTTCTTTCCCCATATCATTATGATCTTACCCGCGTTAGTTCTTTGATGCATTTTTCTAGCAGCCAAGGAAGTCCTTCAGGCAGCGTGGGGACCTGCTTCGGTAGCTGTCCCGTGGTTGCCTGCTGCAGAAGAGGATCACTGCCGTCGTCAAAATCATCCAGGGGACTGCCTGGGGGCGAGTCATTCAAAAAATGGTCAAGATCTATTTCCAGGTCCACAGTGCTGGCAACATGCAGAAGATCAACATCATTAGAAGATCCAATAAGTGAAAGCAAAGGGTCCGAAACATTATTCATTGAGCTGCTTTCCATTTTGTGAGGAGCGACAGCTGCATTCTGTAATAATGGCCAACTCTTCACGTCATCTCGTCTCTTCAAGGCTTCCTTCTCCTTCTCAAATTTTTTTAACATTTCTCTCACACCCAATGCCCCCATGTACTTTTTCTTTTTCTTTTCTTTATTGACATTCAGAGGCGTAATCCTGCTGATCAGAAAACGTTAAATATCAGCGAGTAAAATCAACAAGGACACCCAGCAATGTTTCAACCCGACATCGCTACATACTCAGCAACAGGAATTCTCAGATCAAAACACCGATCGATTAAGGAATCAAGAAAAACATTTTTTTTTACATGAAGCATTGCACGACGTGAACAGTCAACATCTTCAAGCTCTTCAGGAGTTCTTTCATTCAAATTGTTTGTTATTTATGGGGAAGGAGTGGGTATGAAGTGTTTGCATGTGTCACACTGCCTCACAAAATTCTACTTTTGCCACCAGAAGAAAATTTAATTCTGAAGGCAAAGTACCGTCAAAGAATTTCCACCCATATAATGCTCATTGGTAAAATTTGGATAACTGAATTAAGTTTTGGAAAAAAAAAAGTACCTGTTAATTTAACTTCTTTAGATAGATCTCTCCGAGGTAGGAACAAAATGCTTGTGATGAACATTTAATGCCCAGAGAATTTTTTTTAAAAAATGTTATATAATGTTACAGTATATGTAGGCTCCATTATACTGGTCATTCTTCTGAACAGTTAATGGCTTAGCTGCAAAAGTAAATTCCACTTTTGTTCATCTTGCACCCGAGTTTGAGATAATGACAACAAAATACAAACAAGTTGGGCAGCACTGTTGGTTAGTGCAATGTTTTTACAGTGCCAGTGATCGGGACCGGGGTTAAAATCCTGCTCTGTCTGTAAGGAGTTTGTATGTTCTCCCCATGTCTGCGTGGGTTTTCCCTGGGGTCTCCGGTTTCCTCCCCTCAATTGAAACATATTTGGTTGAAAATTGGGCAGCATGGACTCATGGGCCAAAATGTCTAAATTTAAATTTTCAAAAAGTTATTGCAACAACATAGAAGAATAACTCTTGGATCTTCAAATTAAATGATGACATTACTAATTCTGTGAATTGTTACTACTGTATTGCCTCTTTGATATCATATATTTTAAAAAAAATCATTATCACTTACCCAGCCTGTTTAGAAATCTTTGATTTTTGAGATTTCTTGTCTTTCTCATGCCCATCTTCTTTTTTTCTTTTCTTTATTTTTTCATTTCCTTCTTTTAACTTCCGTTTCTTTTAAAAAACAAAAAAAAACGAGACAGTGAAGTTACTAAGTGAACCAAGATGAAATGATTGAAATCCCAATGCAATGATTTTGATGTGTGTGCTAATAGCTTCAAGAATTATGAATCTTGTGTTTTGCAAAGAACACAAAGTATCAGTCTTTATTAGTAATTTTGAAATGTACATCTCGGATAAATATGATGCATACTATAAATACAATATTAATTCTTGAAAAATATTTTAACTTTCATTCGATTAACAAGTTTGGTCCTAAAAATTGGTGTTCTCAACATTTAGGTAATATACTGTTTCAAGGACTGGATAGGAAGTCAGCTTGTTAGGGAGCAAGGGTTTGCAAAAGAAAAATTCTCAGGTAATGAAAAAAATTCAATAACTTGCTACAGAGAATTAAGATAATTTTGTTGCATATAAACTTTAAGTTATTCAATGAAACTCCAGCATCACTTAGAAGTTTTATATATGGTTACAAATTACTTAGTTCATAACTCAATGTACACACTGTCCCTTTGTTTATCTAATTTTGCTTGACAAGGAAAACTAGGTTCAAAATTTCTAAGTGCAAATAAACCAGTTTTAAGACTTTAGCCCGGGAAATCCTTTTGCTATTTTGTACAATCTGGGTATATATTTGTATTTTTATCAATAGGATGCTTGTGGTGCTTGACAATAATAGGTTGAATCAAATCCAGGTAAACTAAGACCATTCTCACTGGAGCAGAAAAGCCACAGTAAGAAGCCATTTTTTAAATGTACAAATGTAGATTTAAAGTTGGTGGGATTATTTATCCATTTACCTCCCAAAAGCCACTCAGACACAATGATCATAATCACCTCCTTCTGTGCTCTGAATTTTTATTATTCGACATTCAAATAGATTCTTTTAATAGTGATATTATAGGATACAAACTTATGCAAGGGAAGATACGTTTATTTAGAGCTTTTTAGCTGAAACAAGAAATTATATGGCTCTTTCATCATACGTGATTATTGATCAACCTTTATTGAAAGACTTGCATGTTCTCCCTCTGAAGAAAGAAAGTTAACAATCCAAGGAATGACAACAATCTTACTTTAAGGAATACATCATGTAATTTATTTTATCTCACCTTTGGCAATTTCATCTTTTTCTTGTCCATTAAAAAGTCATCATCCCCATCCGATTCAGATGCTTGACGGAATTGTAACGTTCCACTATTAATGTAAAAGCCACCCAGCTTAGTGGTCAAGGAGGCTGGAACAAGTTCATCGTACTAGAGCCGGTAAAAGAAAAAAAAAAGGACATTAGGTTGCCAGGCTATTCAAATCAAAGATAAACTTTCCATTTCCAAATTTTTTTGAGTAGAGACTGTTTCAAATCAATGAATAAGCCTCAAAATTCCCACAGATTTCGATAATGCAAATTTCCATATATGCCGGTGTATAAGGCGACTCTTGTACAAGACGCTCCTGAGAATTTCCATTTACAAGTGTATTGATGCTGTCACAATATTTTAAAAGCAAATTACACAAGTAAAGGTTTAAATTCTATTAGCAAATTTCAAAATAAACCACCGTTAGCTCCTTTACCAGGCCGTTTAAAGCCTGCACCGAACCGACGGCAATCGGATGATCCCCAGGGGGAAGCACTAAGACTTTGCTGTCAAGATTTGGATTTTATACTTGGTGTATAAGATGGCCCCTGGTTTTGGGGTGACATTTTTAACTTTTAAGTCTCATCTTATGCACTGGAAAATACAGTACTTTTGTAATTTGAGAAAGAATGGAGAGAAAAAAAATTCTTTATACATGTTCATGATGGCAGAGTTTATTCAAAGTTACAGTATTTATTACATGCAGGCTTTGGAATCTCCATCAGTACTGGAGCACCACAGGGCTGCGTTTTTATAGCCCCTTGCTCTACTTGCTGTACACCTATGACCATCTGGCTGGATGACAACACCACCATCTACAAATTCGCTGACAGTACCATAATAGCAGGTTATATGAAAAGTGGCAATGAGTCAACATACAGGACAGGAGGGAGACTGAAAACTTGGCGGAATGGTGCATCAACAACAACCCCAGTCTGTCACCAAAACAAAGGAGCTAATTGTTGACTTCAAAAGGGAAAACCAGAGGTGTACGATCTAGTGATTATTGGCGGGATCAGGGGTGGAAATTTAAGTTCTTGAGAGTAACCATCTCGGACATTCCTTCCTGGACCCAACACACTAATGGCATCGCAAAGAAAGCACATCAGGGCTTCCATTTTCTCAGGAGCTTGTGGAGGTTTGGTATGACATTGGAAATCATGGGAAATTTCTACTGATGTGCAGGAAAGTGTGCCGACTGGCTACATCACAGTCTGGTGAAACAAATACCCCCTGAACGTAAAGCCCTACAAAAAGTAGTGGACACAGCCCAGGAAATTTCAGGCAAACCCTCCCCACCAGTGAGAATATCTATAAGGAACAGTGCCGTCAGACAGCAGCACCAATCATCAAGGATGGACGTCACACAACACAAACTATTCTTTCTGCTACCATCAGAAAAGGGTATAGGTGCCACAAGACTCATGCCACCAGGTTCAGGAACAGTTGCTACCCTCTGCACCGTCAGATACCTCAACAATAAATTAAATCAGGACTCATTTAAGGACTTTTCCACTTTACTGATTTATCCCCCTCTCTGTATTGCCACTTGCTTACATTTCTTTATTTGTTACATGCATACGTTGCATACAGTTTTTTTTTTTAACTACCTCGGTTGCAGAATAAAGAATCTCAGGGTTGTATGTGATGTCACAACTGTGTTTATTTTTGAAACGTGTCAATCTTCTTGGCCTTTGCACTTACGGGGAGGGTTTAAACGTCACATGAACATAGTAAAAAATATTGAAAAGAATAGAAGAGACCACATAAAAATATGAAGTGATTGCTCTGGGAAACTGACCCACTGTGGCAGAAGTGAAGTCTGCTTCAAATGTATTTTATCAAATCCAGAGTAAAGAATTCAATTTCTTTAGTGCTTTTTATCTCCTCAAGCAATCTTAAAGTACTTCAAACCTAGTTAATACTTCTGGAAAACTATCTCTGTTGCTCACAATATTAATTAATAACTTATACTTACAGCTTCTGAGTTATCTATAAATGGATCTGTTTCATCATATCCATAACCCATGTCGATAAGATCTTGGATACGATCCTTCCTACGTTTTTTGGGGCCCTAAAATGTAAAAACTATACATGAACAGACATCATTAATTGTAATGGTGTTCATTTGTTAATCAATCAGATTTCATTGTTACTTAATATAGTTACGGGAAAACCAAATTTTGAATGTAGTTCTACTGTAACCTAACAGTTCACAGACTTTTGAAATGAGATTTTGTACATCTAGTAACAAAATACACCTAAGTTAGAGTGCAAGTTCAAACCACACTCTAGTCCTGGCAGCTGGAGACCATAGTTCTGAATTAAGGGTGGATATTCAGCCCTAATAATACAAAAGAAATCCAATTTAAAATGTGGGTTGCAAAAATCATTATGCTTATGTCACATTAGTTGATACAAGATTAGGGTGGAATATAACAATAACCTTGCAGCTTGTTAATGAGGTTGTGATAACTTTCAACTAATTAATGGAATCTCTTTAGGAAAAACTTGATAACACAATAATTCAATAATAACTGGAAGGAAGATCGAACAAGTTTAGAAATAACCATGGAAGTGAAATGACACAGAATTTAAATTTATCACAACTAAATAATTTTAACTAAACTAAAATAGTGCCTTTTTTGTTCTTATTATTTTTTTAATTGGAGTGGACTTCTAACAACTTAATAACAACTACGGTCAGAGAAGCAATTGCACTTTTGGTTGGGTATTTCAAGAAAAATTAAGGGCCACTTTTAAACATGCAGTTCAGAAGCACATCACTAGAACTTGACAATAAGTTACATTTACATTTCAAGAAAACCAAGTTTCAGTCTTTACATTGTTTTATTGCCGTGAACAATAGGCCACATGTGCATACTCTAAGAGCTGCTATACCTCAGGAGTACTTGGAATGCTTTCTAAATATTTTTCCTTTTCATTTTTTCTATTCTTTTCTAAAAGCTGGGGGGGGCGAAAAAGCAGCATTCATTATTCATCCCTAACTGTGATGGCCACTTTTATCAATCGAGTTACAAATTATCCACATTAAGAACATAAGAACACAAAAAATAGGAGTGGGAGTAGACAACATTCCAGCCCATCAAGCCTGCTTTGCCATTCAGAGATCATGGCCCATCTAATGAAGGCTCATTTCCACCAACCTGCCTTTTCCTTACATAATTCTCCGACTGCGCAAAAATGTATCCAACCTGGTCTTAAATATTTTTACCGAGGTAGCCTTCACTGCTTCAATGGACAGCAAATTCCATAGATTCACTACCCTCATAGAAAAGTAGCTGTTCCTCATCTCCATCCTAAATCTACTACTCTGAATCTTGAGGCTATGTCCCCTCGTTCTGGTCTTCCTCACCAATGGAAACAACTTACCTACCTCTATCTTATCTATGTTTTTCATATAAAATTTCTACAAGATCCCCTCTCATTCTTATAAATTCCAGCGGAGTACAGACCCTAAAGACTCAATCTCTCCTTATAGGCTAACCCCCTCATCTCTGGAATCAACGTGGTGGATCTCCAACAAACCTAGTACATCCTTCAACAAGTAAGGAGATCAGAACTGTACACATTACTCCAGATGAGGTCTCACCAGTACCTTGAGAAGATGCAGCATAACCTCCCTGCTCCCAAACTCAATCCTTCTGGCAATGAAGGCCAACATTCCATTTGCCTTCTTGATCGCCTGCTGTACCTGCAAACCAACTTTGACACTCCCATGTCCTCCTACATGGCAGCCTGCTGCAATCGCTTGCATTTTTCCTTCCAAAGAAGATAACCTCACATTTATCAACATTGTCTCTCAGCAGACTTTCCGTATTCTCTATACAATTTCTTTTTCTACTCAATGTAGTATCATCAGTAAACTGAGATACATTGCAGCAAATCTGGAGCAATAAAGATCAAACAAGACAAGGATACCCTGTCTTTAGTAGACATTCACAAACCAAATAAGTTTTACAACAATTTGAATTCTCCATCTGCAACAGGTGAATTAAAAACATCTCTTGGACTCTCCATTATCTCCCCACTACCACAATACCACTAAACAAAAAACATGGGTCACTGGATTCAGACCTGTAGCAGGCCAGGTTAATACAAATTTGTCTTTGTGTGGCTATATAGTAGCCCTTATGATGGGGAAAGAATGTTTGAAGGACTGGACAACCCAATATATGCATGAGCCTGTTACGTCATGGAAAACATGTACAACTTAAAAGACAATTAAAGTCATTCCACAGTGAATGGCACAGAATCATTACTCCCTCTCTTTCCTCCTTCCCCCTCTCCCCCCCAAAACAGTGGCAGAGGAGCAAAGCTGGTAGAGTTGCTGCCATAAAGCACTCCAACAATCATGGTTCAATCCTGATCTCTGAAGCTGTGTGGATCCAACTAGTTCTCCTTGTAACCATATGTACTTTCTCCAGGTGTTCCAGCTTCCAACCACAATCCAGACATGTGATTTGGAAAGTTGATTAGTCATTGTAAATTTGCTTTCATGTAGGTGAGAGTTAGAATTGGGAATAGACATGTGGGAGGGGAAAGATGGTGGCTTGCTGGGACTGTAGGAGAATAAAATGCAAATAGTGTAGAGAGGGGATGGATTATTACTGGGTACTCAGAGAGCTGAAGAGCCATTTTCTTATACATTACCATGACTAATTGTTTCATAATTAATGAGTTTATTATACTCACAAGAATATTGTATGTATACTCAAAATTCTTACTTGTAAACAAGTATTTACAAGCAAAAAACTCTAATGGTAAATGTAAAGTTAAAATATGGAAAGAGATAAATGCAAGATATAGATAATAAATATTCGCAATGACAAGAGTGTAAGAAAAAATGGTGTTTCAATAGTGCAGATGTGTCTTTGTTGTATCAGAGTAGTTTATTAGCATAGTAAGGGGTGGCTCAAGAGCTAGATTGCCATAAATAATCCATTTTCTCTCCTTTTTAGAAAGTGGCATGCCCTGAATTTGCAAATGATGAGCCATGCAGTAACAAATTTAGTTAACTTTGTATTTGATAAACTGATGAATATTACCTTTAAATTCCCCAAATCCTCCAAATAGAAGTGAAGGAATTACCTCAAACTCTATTTTGTTTACTTACTAGCATTAATACATGACACAAGGAAACCAGAACTCACATATTTTTCTTCATATTTCTTTGCCAAGGTCTCAATTTCTTCTTCTTCCCTTTTGCCATCATTAAAAGGGGTACCAAGATACTTAGCTGCATCTTTCTACAATTAAACAATATCAAAATCAACACTCCATATAGAGCATGGAAATATGTGATGTGTCATAATTTTACAGGATTAAGACTTTTTCCAAATTGTTCTAATGTTCTGCACTTTATCATTACTGTTCATGATGAATTTCCATGGCCAGTGGCTTTCTGGAATCTGCCACTAGATGGGGCATGAAGAAAATTCAATATGTTGTCGAGTCAATTGCCATTAAAAATGAAAAGGATACCACATTCGCAACATGTGACGTCAGCCACCTTGTGCATGCACAGGGCATCATGTATACACATATTTAAATTTGATGATTCTTTATATTTCAAAGACATGTTATATATACAGGTGAATATTACCAAAGCCAAGGAGCTGATTGTTCACCTCACGAAGGGAAAACCAAAGATGTACGATCCAGTGATCATTGGGGAATCAGAGGTGGAGAGGGTGAGCAAGTTTTAAGTTCTTGAGAGTCCCCATCACTGAGGGTCTTTCCTGGACCCAACGCACAAATGGCATTGTGAAAAATGAATGTCAGCGCCTCGACTTCCTCAGGAGTTTGTGGAGGTTTAGTATGACGCCGGAAACCATGGGAAATTTCTACAGATGTGTGGTGGAAACTATGCTGACCTGCTGCATTATGTTCTGGTATGGGAACACCGATAGCATTGAACATAAAGCCCTCCAAAGGAAGTGGACCCAGCCTAGGACATTACAGGCAAAACTTTCCCCACCATTAAGAACATCTGCAAGGAACACTGCCATTGGAGAGCAGCAGCAATCATCAATGATCCATTCCACCTAGCACACATTCTGTTCTCACTGCTACCATCAAGAAGTCTAGGTGCCACAAGACTCACACCACCAGGTTCAGGAACAGTTGCTACCCTCTGCATCATCAGATACCTCAACAATAAATTCAATCAGGGTCTCATTTAAGGACTCTTGTACTTTCTTGATTTCCCCCCCCCCCCTCTGAATAGCACAGTTTGTGTTATATTTCTTTATTTGTTTACACGTGTATCTTGTGAATTTATTTTGCACTACCAATAAGTGGTAACTCTGCCTCACTTTCAGGAAAATAATGCTCGGGGTTGTGATGGCCTGTATGTACTCTGACAATAAATCAGAAATCTGAACTTATCTAGGATTACTGCATAGGTTACTTAAACTGTACATAGTAGCACTCTGCTTGCACCTCCAAGTCGTCAGAGGTAGGAGAAAAGCCACAAAATCCGCAAAGCATTGTCGGCTTTTCTGGTCACAAAGAAACTGAAATATTGCTTTGTCAACAGTCCACTAGTTGCGATTATTTCAGTGATCAGATTAGGTTGAATAGTTTTGTGCTCTTATTTTCAATCCACTTTTGTTCTTTATTACTGAAATGCTGAATAAACATCTAAGTGAAATGTCCAAGCAAACTAAGAACCAGACAATAAATGCTCACCAGCAAATTACACAGCATATTTTACAAAAATAAGATCAAATACTGCAAACAGCAAGATTCACAAATTTGGTACCTTGATCAAATCACCAGATTATGAACATTAAACATTAAAAATTAAGCATTATTTTCAGTTTGCCATACTCTACTTCATGACAATGTCACTGATTCAAAGCAAGGTACCACAATATGTAACTACATACAACTCATAACTCAGCCAACACAAAACTAAATAAGGCTTTGGAGCAGACAAATGATAAAAGTAGCTGTTTAAAAAGCAAGCAGTATATTCATCAAACAATTTACATAAAATAAGTGAAGCATTTGGCATTGCACACCTTTTTCTTCTAATATACCTACACTAACTTCTAAGACTTCCTCCATTTCTTGGAAACAAAAGTGATTTCACCAAGGGAAAAGAAAAATAATCATTGTGCACTGTCAATATAAAGTTATTTTTACTTCGCTGTAAAAATCGACATGGATTAAAGAGAAAGTTTTCACTCTTTTTACAAATTTCTTCAAGTTTAAAACATATTTTATATCCACGAGTATCTGTCTCAACCTTAAACTGCACGGTACTACGAAATTAAATTCAGAAAAATATTGTTCTTAAAAGAGATCATAATCGAGATGCCTTCAAAAAATTAAATAGCTATATTATAACATATCACAACAATGTAAATAGGAATAGGAGTTGGCCATTTGGCTAACTCTCTCTATAATTATTGATTTAAAAATATCGGAGTTTTGAATACATTCAAGCATTCAATCCCCAGAGCCTTCTAAAGATTCAAACCTTTTGAGAAAGAAATTCTTAATCTCTGTCTTCAATGGACATACCCTTAATCTGACACTATGTGGTCTAAATCAAGACACTAACAAGTGGGAAAAAGCAATTATCTTGTCATAACATTCAATCTTGCACATTTTGGCATCATCCTCCTTCATTTGACTAAATTCCAGGAAGTACAGATGCAACTTTCAATTGTTCTACAAAAGACAATATTCCATATCCAGGTTTATGCTAGTGAACTTTCACTGATCTGCAATAAACAATTTTCACACAGCATTTTTGATGCAATCTCATTAGTGTCTACTACAGTCGTAATAATTCTTCCCTACTTGTATACTCCCAATAACCTGTTGCACACTTATTCAATAATGTCGAGGAAATGCATTGTATTCAGATTCTACCTGAATCTCCACTTAGCTACTTTTATATGTAACCTCAAGCAGCAATGGATCTATGTTGTTCACACATTACAGTCTTTCACTTACTGGGGAAAACAATTACTGTACTTAAACTGGTAATACGTAGAAAATGTTTTAACGTTAAAATCTGATGTTTCAATCAGTGGCTTGAAAAGGTCTGTGATTCAATAGACCTTAATGTCTGAAAATTGGCCACAAATTGCATCATTATAAAGATTCAGTTATCAATTGAGATCCAGTGTTTTATTTACACAGTTCTATCTCATGGACCACAATTCAGTTTTATCCTCAAGTATTTAAAATCTGTCCTTCAAGATGCTAAAAGCCACATTTACATTAATAAATAAAATATACACAATCATAAGGAACAAAAAAGTGATCTGTTTTTTTTAATACACCATCTACTTAGTACTATTAACACTTAAGTTGTCAGGTGAAATAGTGAGTTCTGAATGCAAAGACCAGCAAAGATTCTTGCAACTTGTGACAGTTTATGAGCTCCTCAACAGGGATAATGTCTTGTATTTCACTGTAAGCACAAATCATCTAACATCAGAATTGGGTTTTAAAACTACTGTGCAAGTGCACAACTTTTCATTGGTTGATTATTAATACAAAATGCTCAACAAATCACAATCAAACAGTAACAAAAGAAAGCTAGTTATTACTTTTGCTTGCATTTTCCAAATTTGAAGTAGGTGGGTGAGATGACAGTAGTTGAAATATAGAGAAAGTATCATATCTAATTAAACTAGTGGTTCTCAACCTTTTTCTTTCCACTCACATAGCACCTTAAGTATTCCCTATGCCAAAGGTGCTTTGTGATTAGTAAGGGATTGCTTAAGGTGGTATGTGGGTGGAAAGAAAAAAAGTTTTTAAAACGCTGTTTTAATCGAGCTGTTTCATAACTCCAAAGGAAATGGGCCAATGACAATTTTTCTCAAGCACAATATTTCACAACAATTGCGTCTCGAGCAGTGATTCTCAACCTTCCTTTCCCACTCACGTACCACCTTAAGCAATCCTTTACTCATCAGAGCACCAATGGCATAACGATTACTTAAAGTGGTATGTGAGTGGAAAGCTAAAGGTTGGGAACCACTGAATTAAAGTCTCAACTTGTTTTAACAATATACTTAAAGAGATTAGCTAAACAGTGAACTTAAAAATATAAAATCAGAACAGAGAGCATACAATACAGTATGGGCCCTTTGGCCCACTGTGTTGTGCTGACCTCCATATACCTACCCACCCTTTCCCCCCCACCCCGCAAAACTAAACTCTCCTTCCTCATAACCCTCTATTTTTATTTCATCCATATGTCTGAGTCTCTCAAGCATGAATGCAAAGGAGAACTTAAAAGGGAGAACATTTTTCTAATTGTAGCTGGGGAGATGTAAAAGCAAGAAACATCTTTTCATTCACAGATGAGGATTACAATGGTATATTCATTAAAGTTCATAAAAATCAGATGGTTAAAACAAATGTGAAAGATAAATTCCCAGATCTGAGGAACAACTCAACACCGTTCAAACAATATGATTTTTTTTGTTGTCCACATGGGATGCTTGCTATTATTAAGGACTCATTTAATTTAACTTTGAATATCAATTACCAAGCTTATAATGAATTCAAAGCCATTACATTTTATAACACATTCTTCATTTCTGTGAAAGGTGCTATTTATAGCTTGTATCATAGTGTCAGTTCGAAGCCCAAGCATTAAGCTCATGAATGCAGCTGAATGCATGCAATTATAGCTTGCATTATCTTCTTAATTTTGTTTAACTTGGATGAAAAAAAAACGATTCCAATTCTGGACTTTTAGTGTGGATCATGCCATTTGACATTGAAAATTTACTCACTAAAGTGTAGCCTATTAGAGGACTAATGAAGTAATACAGATTTAGTAAGATAATCCGAATGAGTTATCATACAATCTTGAACAAATGTTCCATGATGAACTAGCTTTTACCATTTTGTTTCTACAAAATTAATAATAAAACATAATGAAAAAGAGGATACATTGTCTTGCTTTTGGAAAACACTGATGCAGCTTAATGCCTCCTGAATTTTACCCAACGTATTTTTCAATGTGAAGACTAGAATGACACTAAATTACAATACTGAAATTCTAATTACTTTGATGCATTTTAAACCCAGTGCAATGAACCTATTTTGTGCATTTTATAGTATTAGAAAGATATTAATTTGAGCAAATCTAAATGCAACAATTATCACCAATCACAAAGGCAAAAATACCAGAAAGATCCAAGGAAGAGAGTGACAAATAGTATTGTGAGAAAGAACTGAGAGTGAGAGACAAAGGTGGAGGATGAGGAGGAAATAGAGTATGGAAAGAGATTAATATCTTGTGATTTAAAACAGTATTACAACTTCACCATCATAATTCTACTGTATTTATTTAGTTCTAATTTAGGAAACCAAAATTTCACATGACAGTACTTACCATATACCTGTACTACGACCAATGGAATAGAAGGAAAGAACACATTTCACCTCATTTGGTCAAAAATTACTATTTTTTTGTACTGTCAAAGATTAAGCATATACCAGTTACTTGAGACCCAAAGGCAGAGAGAGAAATCTGCTTGCTGGTCAAGCAATTAAATTTACTAATTTTCATTGTAGTGAATTTGATAACCAAGGTTCATTGAATAGAAACATATTAATACACTTTCATCACATTTTCTTGCACAAGCAGCATTTTAAGATTGAGAATGTCTCATTCTTTTTGGAATTCAGGCGAGGGCAATATTCCAGATAAATATAGGAGAATCAAGGAGAAATCCATGTAATCTCTTCAAGATGCAGCATGTCAAAGCATTATTTGGCATTAAAAGAAAATATGATTCAAGTTCATATTGTCATGAAGTTACATTGCAAATCATTAAAAATTCTAAAACTAAACTTTTAATAAATCTAATTTTTAGGAATTGCTGAGCTAAGAATAAAGGCAAATTATCCAAGGAGTCCAGATTGACGGTGGAAGAGAAAATGTCTTCCTTAAAATCAGTTTCTTGAAAGGAGAAACGTTCTTTGCATCAGACCAACTCAGGATCCATTCCTCCACATGACTCAAAAGTTTCATTACTACCTTTTCTACCTTGCACTCAGTTTCCTACTCTTACCTTTATTTTCTTGATGTCTCCACATCAAGAGATGAGTCAATGATAAACATCTTTGTAAGCCAATGCTACTACAGCTTTTCTTCTGAGTTGTTCCACCTTTATGGTACCTTCTTCAGTGATGACACTTTCCACACAAATGCATCTGAGAGGTCTTCCTTCTCTTTGAACTACAGTTTCCACCCTACCCGGATTAATAAAGCCCTTGATTGCATTGCGTCTATTTGCTTTACCCATTCTCATCCCCATTCCTCAGGATAGAGCCCTTCACCCCAAGATCCCCACTTTCAATCCACTGCTCTCTGCATTCACAGCAGTTTTACCCTTCTCCTCTTACCATTCACGACAAAAAGTCCTTTCTGGAGAAACTACAATTTACTTTCACTTCTACCCAATCGAGCAGACTGGAGAAATCACTCTGTGGAGCATCTGGGTTCAATCTACAGAGGTGACCAAGAACTTCTCCTTGCCAGTCGCTTTAATTCTCCATCCCACTCTGGCCTCCTGCACCACAGCAAACATGAAGAACAACCTTATTTTGTATCAGGACATACTGTAACCTTTCAGACAATATCGAATTCCATAACTTCCTCTCTTAGAATTTACTAAAACTGGCCATTTCTACAGTAAATCATCCACTGTTGGATGACTCAGTATTTCTCTCTCCATTAGCAACCCAGACTTGTTGAGCATGTCCCAAAGTCCTGCACTTTACAGTTTTCCTGTTCTTTTTCAAATTGCTTTCATTGATTTATCAACCTGATGACTTCTTCAACCATTTCCAGAGCATCTCTGGCCATACCCAATCAGAGGGTTTCCCCTTTGCTTAAAGAACCCTCCCCCATAACTTAAAACCAATTAATTTTCTCTCTATTTCCAATTCTGATTAAAGGTCCATGATTTGAAACATTAACTGTTTCTCTTTCCACAGATGCTGACTAACCTGCTGAGTCTTTCCAGCATTTTCAGTTTTATTTCAGATGTCCAACACTCCAGTTCCTTAAACTGTAGTCACCAAAGATCAAACTACTTATGTGAAACACAAAGCTAACATACAGAACACTGTATAATCACTTCTACAGACAAGAGATCAGACACTAGATATAGTATTCATGGTGAAGTAGTGAACTGGATTTGACAATAGCTGGATGGGAGAAGCCAGAATCATGGTGGAAGATTGCTTCTCGTATTGGAGGCCTGTGACTACTAGTGTGTGTCAGAGATTGGTATTGGAACCACTGTTGTTTGTCAGCCATATCAATGATCTGGATGATAATGGGGTAAATTGGATCAGCAAGCTTGCAGATGACACTAAGATTGGAGGTGTTGTAGAGGGATCTGGACCAGCTGGTAAAATGGACTGGAAAAATGGAAAATGGAGTTTAATGCAGACAAGTGTGAGGTGTTGCATTTTGGAAGGTCAAATCAAGAAAGGACATACACGGTAAATGGTAGAACAGAGGGATCCGAGAATCCAGATATCTAATTCCATGAAGGTGGCATCACAGGTGGATAAGGTTGGAAAGAGAGCTTTTGGCATATTGGGTTTCATAAATCAAGTACAGGAGTTGAGATATCATGTTAAAGTTGTACAAGACATTGGTGGGGCCAAATATGGAGCATTGTGTACAGTTTTGGTCACCTAACTGCAGGAAAGATATCAATAAGATGGAAAGACTGCAGAGATTTACTAGGATGTTGCCTGGTCTTCAGGAACGGAGTTACAGGGAAAGGTTAAACAGGTTAGGATTTTGTTCCCTGGAGCGTAGAAGAATGAAGGAAATTTGATAGAGGTATGTAAGACTATGAAGGGGATAGATGGTGTAAATGTAGATAGGCATTTCACACTGAGGGTTAATGAGATACAAACCAGAGGACCTGGGTTAAGGGTGAAAGGGTAATGTTTAGGTGGAAGTTCTTCATACAGAAAGTAGTGGGAGTGTGGAATGAGCTTCCAGCTGAAGTGGTAAATGCGGCCTTAATTTTAACATTTTAGAAGAATTTGGACGGGTATGTGGATGGGAGAGGTATGGAAGGCTATGGGCTTGGCGCAAGTTAGTGGAACTAGGAAAAGAGATGGTTTGGCACAGACCATCTGTACAGTAATTGTTCTATGGTTCTAGGTCATACATAACAACAGCTGTTATGAGCACTGAAACTAGCAAGTAATAAATTACTTTGGGTGACTGACAAGAGAATCAGGGAGATGGGCACATGAGGAAGAATAGGTGCCCTTCTTCTAGATTGTAAGGAAATACAAGGCTAAGATTATCGCTGTACTGCCCTAAAATGTTTACCTCATTCCTAGGAGTGTTTTATCAAGCTTCTTAAGGGTCGAGTTCACTAAAGCTTACTGGCTAACTTGAATGAGGTCATATTTCAGGTCAAGGGCAAGAATTTAGTACTGAGATGAAGAGAAATTATTTCTGATGGTGGTAAGGAAGTGGACTTGTCTAATTGCTTAACAGGGAGAACTCTAACAGACAAATTGCTTCATATTTTAGAATGATGGAAAATGCATCAATGGGATGGCAGAACATGGCATTGAAGTAGTTAATCAACACAATCACATGAATGGCAAAGCAGGCTGAAAGGGCCAAATAGTTTATTTTCTATGGTTTATGTCTACATTTCATGGTAAAAACAAAGTCCTGGAAATGCTCTGCTGGCCATGCAGTATCTCTGGAAAGAGAATCAGAGTAAATGAGAGAGCGAAACAGCTAAAGTTGCAGAAAGGCAAGGAAGAGATAGGACAAATATCTGACATGTGAAAATTAGTCACTGGGGATCTTCCAGCATTTATAGACCTAGCTAGCTCAGATTATTGAAGGTGGCAAGAGAGAGAAAAAAAATCAAGAGTTGCATGAAAAATAAAGTGAGATGTAGGACAGACATGCTGCCAATACTGAATCAAAAGAAGATTGAAAGTGACCAAATAAGATGAGTCTTTAGATAGATGATTACTCCTAGGTGAAAGATGAAGTAGAACTTGTTACTTCTGAGACAAAGTAATCTAAATTTGTTAAATTGGCAGGCTGCATCATGCTCACACAGATGAGGAAACAATTTCTTGACCTTATCTTGGTCCTTGATGAAACAATACATTGGGCCAGAGATAGAAAAGTCAGAGAGAAGGTAGAATGGAGAATTGAAATAACATGGAAGTTTCAAGGAGTCTATAAAAAGTAAAAATTCAATTAATAACACTAAGTAGCAAGAACATCCAAACATTGATTAAAGATATTGCACCTGGCAACTTGAACCATAACAGTTAAAAAATAAACCATAACTCAAAAAAATTTTGAACACTATTTTGTTGTCATAAAACTTTGTTAAAAGCACTAATCTTTTCAAGAAACTTATAGAAAAATACAAACGCATGTATGCTTTAAAGTTGAAACATCGTTCTCACCCTTTTTACCTGCCAACAAATACTCAAAAAATCATATTATAAATCGTAATAAAATAAAAGACATGTGAAAGACTGTTTTTGCATCAGATTCCGGTACCTGCAATCTGCCGAACGAACTCAGAGTAAAGCATATATCAGTTGGAGAACAATGGTCCGAACCCTTCAAGAGCAAAATGACGTACTTTTTAATATGGGATAAGTCGAAGAACACGGAAAATAACCCCTTTAATGTCCATTTCAAAAGTTATCGCATAACTTATAATGAGCGCCAAAGATCAATTCCTCATTGAAAGTTTCCAGTTCCGAATTCAAACTTAATGGGATGCTTAAAGTTCTGAAACAAGGCCACGGTTTTCCATTGGTCACGTCAGCCAAGTCAGTGTCCACAATCTACCCTTCCAACTGAACCTATTGACGACCGTAATATAGGAAGAATGCATGGGTGAAACACGCAATAGAGAAAACAAAACTATTAATTTTATGGATCGATCGGAAAGTTTATGGAAGATTCCAATCGATCTTTTTTTGTTTGATAGGTTTACAAAAAAAGTCTTCACAATACATGTTTCAGGGGTCGGAGATGCAGCACCTCCGAAGTGAACCCAACTCCGATACTTAACCAAACTATGCTGCGTGGAGTACAAACGCCTCCTTACCTTTCGCACTCGCATTAACTCGGGGTAATAAAACTCGGGGCAACTCTTCTCGCTTGACTCGAAGAGAGCCAGAGTGTGGCGCGACGTGATCGCGACTATTCCACTTTTCTTCACTTTCTCTCCCTCCTCCTCCTCCTCCTCCTCCTCTTCGTCGTCCTCTTCTTCTTTCTTTTTCTTTAATAGAGGAGCCGAGACGGGAAGCGTAGTCAGAGAGACCCGCCGGGGTTCGGCCATGTTATGAGACCTACAGACTTCTTTCTCGTGGTATCGCCGCTTCTCGCCCGTCCTTCCTGCTCGCCTGCCGCTGCTGGCGCCGGTGTCGGCGACAAACGTGTTCGAAACGATCACAATCCCCGTCAACAGCAACAAAAACAAACCCCACAAACTTCGGCCGCCGCCATCTTCCCGACTTGCGCGCCGTCCTGCGCATGCGCACCCACCGACGCCGGAGGGAATTTTTTCAAAAGCTCCCAGCGTCAATATTTTCTTTTCAAAAAACTCGCCGGATTCCACTAAAGTGCCCGAACACATTTTGGAAGCTGTCTGAATTATCACAAGAATAAAAGAGAAGGGATTGGGGTTGACCTCTGACCTGGAGTTGGGAGCACGTGAGAGGGTGGGGGCCGGCGCTTCTCGGCGGGCGATGGGCTGCGAGTAAGATGGCGACTGTGGGGTTACGGGTAGGCGATCTGGTGTGGTAAGTGCTCGTTCTTTTATCATCGGAGGTACTTTTTCAATTTAGATCGGTACAAATTGCCGTTGTTTTCGAGAAACCCTGACGTTATGATCGAAACGTGTTTCCTTCTCTTTACTTTATCTAGGGGGAAGCTCGGTAGATATCCGCCTTGGCCCGGAAAGGTGAGTCAGATGCATATGAATGCGTTGAAAATATAATCTAAAACTTCATACGCAGAATAACGAGATTCTAGATTTCCTGATGCTTAAGAAAGAGGGGAGGGGAAAAAAAAGTAACGTCGCTGTTTTGCTTTGGATTGGTAACTGGCCCAGAGAATCGTCTTCAAACAGAATTCGCTGGTCGTCTCGTTCTCCAATAAAATAAATCCTTTTGTTGTTACATTGTGATTTTTTTTTTAGGTATCATGAAAACCCTGTTTGATATTTGAAGGAATTGTTTGTAGCGGAACTTGGTGTTTTCAGTGATTTTAATTTCTAATGGCATTTATAGATATAAACAACTTGATCTAAATTTGAGTATTTCGTGCAACTGGATGCTTGGCTTCCTTATTGGAAGACCACCGTGCAGATTGG
The DNA here is from genome assembly GCF_036971445.1 of Narcine bancroftii. Lineage (NCBI taxonomy): Eukaryota > Metazoa > Chordata > Chondrichthyes > Torpediniformes > Narcinidae > Narcine > Narcine bancroftii. The sequence goes on from NC_091480.1 coordinate 15,536,564, forward strand.
GAACAACTTCTCACTGGCAATCAACACAGGTGCACCTCAATGAACCTCACTGTTCTCTCTCTCTCTCTCTCTCTCTCTCTCTCGAGACTCCCATCACTTTGTGTCGAGGCACCATTCAAATGCCGTCTACAAATTTGTGATGACACCACAGTTGGTAGAATCACAGACTGCAATAAGGAAGTGTACAGGAGTGAGATAAATCAGCTGGTTGAGTGGTGTCGCAACAACAACCTTGCATTCATCGTTCACAAAACTAAGGAATTGATTGTGGACTTTAGGAAAGGGAAGCCAGGAGAACACAAACCAGTCCTCCTCAAGGGGGGTTGACAGTGAAAAGGACTTCAAATTTCTGGATGTCAGCATCTCTGAAGATCTATCCTGGGGCCTTCATATCAGTGCAAATATGAAGAAGGCTCATCAGCAGCTATATTTCATTGTGTTTAAGATTGTTTGGTATGTCATCAAAGACTCTTGGAAATTTCTGCAGGTGTCCTGTGGAGAGCATTCTGACTGGTTGCATCACTCTCTGGTATGGAGGTGCCAATGCACAGGACAGGAAGAGGCTACAGAGAGTTGTGAACTTCCACTCCATCGAGGACAACTACAAGAGGTGGTGTCTCAAGAAAGCAGTCTCTGTCAACAAGGAACTTCACCACCCAGCCATGCTCTCTCTCACTGCTACCATCAGGAAGGAGGTTATAGGACCGTGAAGGCAAATACCCAATGGTACAAAACAACTTCTTCCACTCTCATCAGGTTTTTGAATGAACAATGAACCACAGACAATACCTTGCTTTTATTTTCTCTCTTTGTGCACTAATTTATAGATATTGTTTGCACCTGTAATACACAATAATGTTGCTGCAAAACAACAAATTTTGAAACCTGTTCGTGACCTTTCCATTTAAGTTGTATAATACGTTTCCTGTTGCTTTGTCCCTTTTGTGTAAGCCATGTTGTTATGTGTGTTTATCACAAAATACTTTATATAGTGAGTAGTTTTCGACTGCAAACAATCAAATCTGTAACATTCATACAGTTGGTTTCAGTGAACTCCTGTTGCTGTTTTATGTAAAATAAATTATAATGATCTAAACTGAAAATGACTATCCCTGTAACAAGGAGAGAATCAGTTGAACCTTGGAGTTACTGAAAAAAATGAGGAACTATGGAGTGAGCATTGACTGAAGCAGGAATCATTCAAATGTGTATGATGTAGTTTCAAAAAGAACATAAACATTTAAATTGGGATCCACATAATTGTTACAAGAAGTTAAGGAACATAATGCCATTTATGTTTGGCTACTAATCTAGATATGGAATCTTGGAAATGAACTGTCCCTTTAATTTTTAATGATCATCAGAACTGAGATTTGGAATGAGTTGGGAGTGTTGAAATAAAACATTATACAATAAAATAGCACTCAATCAATGGAAACTCAAGCAGCTGGCAAAAGTTGAGAAAATAAATATTTTTTTTTAGAAAAATACAGTTTTAAATAAAAGTAAATGATCTCCGAAGAAACACACATCCCCTTGGGAGCAAACATTCAGCCAGCGGAGTGCCCAGTCATGCTACACAGCATCTGTTTGAATAAAGTGTCAATGTTTTTTTAAAATAAAATGAATGGAGAGCTGGCTGATGCTAGTTGCCGCTGGAACGACTCTCCCAAAGTGTCTCCCTATCCCTGCCTGGTAAGGCTCTATCTTTGTTAGTATTAGGTATATTAGTAAAGTTTTTATCTTTAAACCTGGGGGAGGGCAGGTTAATTATGTTGGTGGATCAGTTAGCACAGTGCCAGTGATTGGGGTTTGAATTTAAAGGAAGGTGCACTGAGGGTCTGACCAGGACACTGGGAGGGAGGTGAGTCAGGTTGCGCTGAGGGCCTGACTGGGATATCAGGCTGAAGAGCCAGTTGATGCTGCTAGGGCGACTCTCCCAAAGTGTCACTCTATCCCTGTCTAGTAAGTGTCTTTATTAGGATGTAAGGCTTGATCTGTAAACTCGGGGGTGGTAATTATGACAGCAGCGCGGCTAGCGTAATGCTGTTACTGTGTCAGTGATTGGGATTTAAGTTTGTTATGGGAATTATTAAAGTGAACTTTACATAATTAAAGACTACAATACTGTTTTTATTTTCCCTAGTTACTTTATATTTTGCACTGCCTTTTGTCTTTTAAACGGTGGATTCTTAAGCAGGTGTATTAGTTTCGCATTGTAAGAGTGGGTCTCAGTCCACTAGAAAATTGGCATTTTCGGCATCCACGATCCCTGGTGCCAGATAATGGAGATTTTTACTCTATATGCCTCTAGTCAAGATGAATAATTCTCATTAAAATACATAAGCTGGATTCATTGTCTTGTACAAAATCTGGATCTAGAAATGCTGAATTTATTCGATCTGTTGTTTTCAGGGAAACAGGAAATTTGGTCCCTGTGACAAAGAAATGTGGCCTGTAAGAATTTTTAATGTACTCAAACTGCACCTCCTTTCCTGATTTAACAGCCTTGACACCTTTTCCAGTCCATACTGTTAGGGTAGGGTTAAAATCCAGCAACAAAAGTAGGAAGAACTGGACCTGGCAGTTAATGGGATAAAATATGAAAAATCACAGAGTGAACAGTTTGATTCAGTGATGTAAAGCAGTTGTGATGTGGCTTAAGAAAAAAACCTAATAACTAAATATTTAAGCTTGGTCCATGTTCAGCAATGTTAAATATTGGAGCATCAGTTTTGTAGAAAATATTTCCAAGTTGGCTATTAGGAGTTGAGTGGGTGAATGACAATTATTACTGATGCCAAATTTGTATAACTAAGCAAGTTGCAGAAAAAATAAGCCTGAAGTATGCTTATTTGTAAAGTTACTTTAGAAAAAGTATTGATGATTTATTTAAAAGGAATTGGGTTGGTTTGGAAGTTAATATTTTTTGTATTTAATGTGAAGCATGGATCTGAAGATGTTCTGTGGAAAGAAAGTATTTGCAACATCTACTAAATTATAATTCTGGTAATTCTGTAAATTACTTCAAAATCAGAAGATCAAGTTGCTATAAGACTATAGGCTCAAGCCCGAAAATATTTATCTTTGCATAAAGTACACCGTTTGACCTGCTGTATTTCTTCAGTATTGTGCTTTTACTTCCCTCAAGGTATCAGCGGACTTCCATGTTTCACTCAGAAGGCATTTATTGCTTTATCTTCATGAACTATTGTAGTTATGGCCAAAAGTTTTGATGCTTTACTTTCTCTTTATTGTGAGCAGTTTTTTGTTCTTTTTATCCAATTTAAAATATGTAAACTTTTTTTGTTTTAAGATTGTTAATCCACCAAAAGATCTAAAGAAACCACGGGGGAAAAAATGCTTCTTTGTAAAATTCTTTGGAACTGAAGACCAGTAAGTAGTTACATTTTTAAGCAAGAGTTTAAAGCTGGAGTCTTTTTTTTAAAAAAAAAGACCATTTACTGGTTGTTTTTAAGGATAAGGTTGATCTTTTGATGGAACAAAGTAAAAAAAAAAAAAAAAAATGCTCTTTAAGTGTACTTTAAAAAGATTATTCAATTTGTGCTTGTCTGTTCACTTGATGTCCAACAGTATTTAAGTTTTGAATTGCATTTCAGTATTTTTCATTTCATTATAGTTAATTTTTTTTCTGCAATTGTGGCTAAAGATTTGTTTTAAAAATTTGCTTTGGGAAATTATGCTAGAACTACAGAAGAAATTTACTCAAAAGTATTTCATGTAGGCAATTTGTTTTTTGCAGCATCAGCAGATTTTGGAAACTAGCGTAGGCCCTGGTGAGCTGTCTCATGAAATTCATGAGCTGATTTATGGAACTAGACAGAAAAATGTAGCTCCACCCTCCCCAGTCTCTTGTGCTCTTTAATTATTTCTCTGTGCATCTAAATTTTTTGATCACGCTTGTATAATTCTGCCTTCCTGAAATATTGCATGTTTTAACAGTAGGACACGACAATGGCTAATGGCATTGACCTGATGCATACAATATAATTGAATGTCATCAGGGCAGTTGCATGTTGTATTGAGGCACAGTAAATGCTGAATGTCTATCATTTGCTCTTTAATGGGGTAACTCAATAAGTCATTACTATTTTAGATTTTTTTTAAAATGAATTCAAAGGATATGAATCTGGGAATTAAATTTTGTTATAGTGCATGGATCAAAGTCGACCAACTTAAATCCTATCATCTTCACAAAGAGGAAATGATAAAAATTACCAAGGGAAAACGTTTTCAACAGGCAGTGGATGCAGTTGAGGAATTCATCAAGTCCAAGGTAAAACTGGTGAATTAAAAATTGGTTTTTGATTGGCTTGAAGATAGGGTAGAGAACCACAGGATGCATTAGATATAACTTCAACATTTAATGCTAACTGATTTCTATCTTAATGTTGCTTTCTTCTATAGTTCAATTGGGAACTGCCACTTCTGGTGTAGTTGTGATAAAATTTCCCCTGCCTAGTTTTCGAATCTCTGCACAGTGCTGATTATGCGCCTGCAAGCTCACACCAAGACAAAAGAGCAACTTGTCCGTGAACTACTCTTTGCAGACGATGCCGCTTTAGTTGCCCATTCAGAGCCAGCTCTTCAGCGCTTGACGTCCTGTTTTGCGGAAACTGCCAAAATGTTTGGTCTGGAAGTCAGCCTGAAGAAAACTGAGGTCCTCCATCAGCCAGCTCCCCACCATGACCACCAGCCCCCCCACATCTCCATCGGGCACACAAAACTCAAAACGGTCAACCAGTTTACCTATCTCGGCTGCACCATTTCATCAGATGCAAGGATCGACAACGAGATAGACAACAGACTCGCCAAGGCAAATAGCGCCTTTGGAAGACTACACAAAAGAGTCTGGAAAAACAACCAACTGAAAAACCTCACAAAGATAAGCGTATACAGAGCCGTTGTCATACCCACACTCCTGTTCGGCTCCGAATCATGGGTCCTCTACCGGCATCACCTACGGCTCCTAGAACGCTTCCACCAGCGTTGTCTCCGCTCCATCCTCAACATTCATTGGTGCGACTTCATCCCTAACATCGAAGTACTCGAGATGGCAGAGGCCAACAGCATCGAATCCACGCTGTTGAAGATCCAACTGCGCTGGGTAGGTCACGTCTCCAGAATGGAGGACCATCGCCTTCCCAAGATCGTGCTATATGGCGAGCTCTCCATTGGCCACCGAGACAGGTGCACCAAAGAAGAGGTACAAGGACTGCCTAAAGAAATCTCTTGGTGCCTGCCACATTGACCAGTGCCTGTGGGCTGATCTCGCCTCCAACCATGCATCTTGGCGCCTCACAGTTCGGCGGGCAGCAACCTCCTTTGAAGAAGACCGCAGAGCCCACCTCATTGACAAAAGACAAAGGAGGAAAAACCCCACACCCAACCCCAACCAACAAATTTTCCGCTGCAACCGTGTCTGCCTGTCCCGCATCGGACTTGTCAGCCACAAACGAGCCTGCAGCTGACGTGGACATTTACCCCTCCATAAATCTTCGTCCGCCAAAGAAGAGATATAAATAGAAGCAAAAATAGGTCAAACTGACCTTGAAATCTGTTGAGCAATTTCTTTAGATCAAGGCTGGAGCCAATGTCAAGTCAACCCATCTAATCTTGGTATCCATCATCTATTTTTACCATAAATAATTGAGCCCCTGAAACTTTCCGGAGTATATAATTCCAAGAATTATACAGCCTTGGGATAATGGAAATTGCTTCTTGAGAACATTTCAAAATAATGAATATTTTGAGTGTCTCAATGTGATTACGTTCTTCTAACAGTCTTTTCTGCCTCAGCTATCCTAAATATTCCAGGAATCTCAACGTGCTGAATGTTCACTCCCTCCATTATGAGTCTTAGCTTTTTTTTTTTAGAGAGACAAGATCCAAAAGCCATATTCCAGATACCAGAGCTCTATCTAATTTGAAGTGAGATTTCTTTCATACAGAATTCTCAAGCAAACTATCATATACCCTTTTGGTTTCTTATTGAATTTTCAGTGATTTGTGTACTGCAGGTGCAACACATTATCAAGATGACAAATGGAAAGTTTATAGCAGGATGGAATTTAAGAGCAGGGAGATTCTGCTGTAACTGTATAGGTACCCCTGGAATACGGTGCAGCTCTGATCTCCTTACTTGAGAGAAGATGTACTGCCTTTGAAGGTGGAGCAGAGGAGATACACCCGGTTGATTCTAGAGATGAGTGGGTTAGCCAATGAGGAGAGTTTGGGATTGCTATTGCTCGCTAGAATTGGGGGGGCGGGGGTGAGATGATCCTGTAGAAACAAATTAAATTATGAGGGATTTAGATAAGATAAAAGCTGGAAAGTTGTTTTCCTTGGTAGGTGAGTGGAGCTAGGGGGCAGAGACACAAGATTCAAGAGAGTAGGTTTAGGGCAGAGAGGAGAATCTACTTTCCCCAGAGAGTGGTTAATATGGAATTTTCTGCTCAGGGAAGCAGTGGTGGCTATCTCATTGAAAATATTCAAAATGGAGGTAGATAGATTATTGCAAAGTAGGTGAATTAAATGTTATGGGGAAAATGCAGGTAGGTGGAGCTGAGTCCACAACAATATCAGCCATGATCTTGTTAAATGGCAGAGCAGGCTTGATGGGCTGAATGGCCTAGTCCTATTTCTTGTGGGTGATTTCATTTTCCATCTTTTAAGCCCTTGCTTGTTCATTTAAAACTGTCTATGTCATCTTGAATTCTGTCTTCTTTAGCTCATGCTGCCACCCAGATTTGTATTGAGAAAAGTTGGATGTATAACAATTGATTCCATAATCTTGGGGTTGTGATGTCATGTATGTACTTGACACAGTAAATCTGAACTTTGAACAATGCATATCATTGATTGTGACCCCATTGTATCCAACTGATCACAGCACTTTCAACCCAAAAATAGCTTGTTAATACTTGCTACCTTCTGAAATATAGCGTGTGTTGGACACTGGTATATGGCTGTAAAAAGAAGTGATCGTATAGTTGTACTTAGAGGCGTAAAAATGTCAAGTGCAAGAAAATCCAATATGGGTTCACAAAATGGAGGCATTGATTGGTTTAACAGGAAGGGTGTAGAAGAATTGGTTTACTTTATTAAGGCAGGTGATTCTGAAGCCTTTCTGCTTCCCAATATTACCAGTTTATGGAAGGAGGATGCACAAAAGATGCTGGATTTGGAAGAAAAAAAAGGAGTGTGCAGGAGGAACTCAATGAGTTGAGCAGCATCAGAGAGAAAGAATGGTCAATGTTTTAGACATGCCTCTTTATCAAGGCATGGGTTTGTGCAAGTGTGGGTTTCATAAATAAAGGCAGCACAAAAAAAGGTATAATTGAACCTTCATAAAAATGGTTAAACCACAATTTTATTCCATGTATTTTAGGATGAGCAGGGCTATGAGTTTTGAGTATGAGGGTTCAGATATTCTCTTTGGAGAAGCTTGAGAATGATTGGATCTTAACTGACTTATGGAGGAAATGTGGAGGAGGGCGGAATGTTGAATTTCGCTCTGAAAATTCACTTTTTTTAAAAAATGGTGAATAAAACTCTCATCACTTTGTCTCAGAGGTATTTCAAATTTTAAATTGTTTCTCAGCTGTGCCTACTGTACTTTTGCACTGTCTCAGTGGGCTGCGATATTGCTGGCTGTTTACCTGCTGACTTTTGTGCCTGGTCATGTTCTCAAAATTTTTCTGATTTTTTTTTTTTATCAAACTTGTTCTATTGGTTATGTTAACTTTAGGTAACTAAGTAACTAATATGCTGGCACTTAAAAAAACTTGACTTGATACCCATAAGGAATCCTAAAGATGAGCACCTTAATTTCTATCTCTGAAAGTATGAACTGAAAAGGCCTTGTTTTGAAATGTAATTTAAAAAAAATCATATTGAGCTACCTTCAATAATTCAAATGGATAAGACTATGTTCATCAGGGGTAGAGTTGTTGAAATTTTTTAATTTATACAATCAATCCTTCACAAAATAATTATAATAAATTTCTTGATTATTGGGTTATCTTCTTTTTAACCCGATTATGTTTTAGGTATCTGCACTAACCTCATCAGAAGATAAAAGCAAACAAATTTCAACTGAAGATAAAAGACAAAATACCACCACAGCAGATGTTTCAGAGCACAATACAAGGAAAAGAGGTCGACCACCTAAAGAAGAAAAGGTCGGTAGAAGGATAGAAAGTTTTTTTTTTAAGTCTTCTTTTGGGAAGGGTGTTTTGATAATATTTCACTTTCTCTACACGTTAATTGTTCCTCTACGCCACACACATCAAACTCAGGCCCGCGGGCCAAATTTGGCCCGTGATATAATTATATTTAGCCCGCAAGATCATATCAAATATGTATTAGAGCTGGCCCGCTGACCGCCGTGCCAGTAGAGCGCATGCACAGCGAATACTACAAATCCCAGAATGCTTTGCAAATGCATTGTCATCAGCCTGCTAATTGCCCCCACCTCCTCTGTTTACTTTAATTAGCATCTGCGACCTGTCACCTAACTCACATGTAATAAACCCCTTACGAAAAATGGCCAAACGAAAGACAGAAAACAGGACCTTTCAAGACAGGTGGGAGGCAAACTGACCCCAGAGTTTGATGAACTTGCATCTAAGAAGAGATGCCAAGTATCTGGTTTAGACCCAGGTGCATCAGAGTAAATCATAGTGTAGCAAGCTAAGCTTGGATTAATATTTTCTTTGGTTAACTTTGGACTGTTCATAGTTGAAAGATTGGATTTTCATTGAAGCAAGTTGTTATTTTTTTGACTTGTTGGCTTGTGGAAAAAAATACATTTAAAAGGAGCTTAAAGGCTATAGAGAAATATTATTTATTGAATATTTTATTTCTCATTTGTTAATGCTTCTTCTGGAAAGAGTTTAACTAAAACTATTATTGAACATTTATTTTAATAAGAAAGTTTAATATTCCATATGTTGAAAGAAAGAGAAAACATGCAGATGTTGTTGAAAATTTTCAATAAATATTTAGTTTGGCCCACGACTTAGTCCAAGTTTTTAATTTTGGCCCTTTGTGAATTTGAGTTTGACACCCCTGCTCTATGCCTTCAGTGCACCCATGAACTTGTTATTTGCACACAAAAATAGCTTGTGAGCAGATATTCATACTTCAACAAATAGAGAAATTATATGATGCAATAAATTCACCCAAGTGCCATGCTTGGAAAGTATTTGTAATGTTTCTTTTTTGAAAATACAGGATGCTTTCCCTGAGCCATCCACAGTAAAGAAATTGGATACAAGTCCAATTGAAGGCTACAAATGGAAGGTGAGGTGTAAATAGTATTTTTAAAGATATTAACAGAGCTTTGCCACTTTGGCTCTAATTGATTGAAGAGTGATTTCATCTTTTAATACCCCCACATCATCCTGCCAAAACACCTGAGTTTTTAGCTGTGATTCTGGGGAACGGTGGCACTGATGGTTTAACTTGTGAAATTTCACAGGGTTAGAACGGTGCATTGAATGTCACTGATTTTATTTGGGGAGAACATCCGTGTGATCATTGTCAAGTACTCCTTATCCAAAATGCTTAGGACCAGACAATTTTTCAGTTTTTGGGCTTCTTCAGATTTTGGAACAATGGAACTAAGCATCAGAGCATCACCAGAATACCTGTATCAGCGGTCAAACAGCAGCAGGCTTTTTGAGCGCCAATTTGACACCACATGTGGAAATATCACATGAAATCATGTTTAGTACAGGTACTTAGCAAAAAAATTGATCTCTGTTTACAAAAGAAGACCACCTCCCCGCCGCCACCGGTCCCTGACACCTCCCTGCTGCCACCAGTCCCTGCTACGGTCTCTGCTTCTGCCTGGGAGCCCTCAACGAGGTCTTTGGTGTTAACAGCACCACACCCGATGTTCACAATGGAGTTACCAACTCCAGCTGCAGCTGATGCTGAAGACTTGGACCCAGCTTCGTTTGCCATCTTTGCAGCTTTTTTACTGTTATTGTAATCAAACTGGTGCCAACAGTGTCAAAGCCCCACATGGCAAGTCAGGTGTTGAATTTTTTTCCACTTCTGACATCATGTCGGTGCTTTAATAAAAAAAATATTTTCAGATCTTCGGATAAAGGGTACTTGACCTATAGTGAATTGTTCACAGAAAAGTGTAGCTATTTCACCAATGTGTCTGTGCCAGCCAAAATCGAAATGTTACGATATAATACATCTGGGACCTCATTTAATTCTATCATTCACCTAAATCTGTGTCCTATGGAGAAACTTGGTCCTTCCAGATCTTTATATAAATCACCCACCTGCTTCCTTTGAAAATTATAAACAGTCGAGGTATTTTTGACATAACTGAACTTTTAAAACAACTTTAAATATTCTTTAAACACCTTTGTGCTGCTCTGGAACATGTATTCATCTCGTACTTGCTCCATAGTGGCAATAAGCCATGATGTTGACAAGTGAACCAGAACCATTCTTTAAGATTGGCGTCAAGCAAGACATTTTCTCTCAAATCTGATTGCCTCCAACAAACTTTCTGGATGAGTGAAGCTAATCTTCAAAATTAATGGTAAACTATTCAATTTATGGCAACTACATTTGAGAACCAGTTACTCCAACTTTACTAGTGGAGTTGTAGTATGCAGAGGATATTTGGTTTGAGCAAACTTAAATTTAACATCCACACAACAATGGTTCTCTACGAACTTCGTCTTGCTGCTTTTCCTTTCAGCAATAAAGATTTGTGGCAAGAGCCTGGAAAAATGGCAACATTATGCTTTTGGCAAAGGCAGATATTGATCATGACATTTTTCATTACAAGGTTTTCAATCGGTTGAGACCTTAAACCTAAATCTCTGGTCCACTGGGCAGGAGTGATTTCTGCTCTATTTTGTTTCTGAGTCTTGGTCTATCAATACCAGTCATCTCAAGATACTGGATACCATAACCATTGTCTCTGCAAAAACCTCTATATTCACTGTATCATTGTCCTCTTCTCGTCCTATATCCTCAGTATTGAGTCTCTAGTTTTACTGAACACCAGATTCATAAAATAGACACCATTATAGGAAGAGATGACTATGCAGTCAGTTTGGGGGGGGGTGGGGGGTGGGGGGAGAAATTTAAGGGTGTTCTCAAAGCCACCTTGAAGAAAAACAACATTCCCACAGCCTCCTGGGAGCTTCTCGCTCATGACTTCTCAAAGGGGTGAAAACATTCTGTTCTGAATGGTGATGAGAATCTTGTCTTGAGATTATGTAACCGGATACAGAGATGCCTTGCAAAAGCAGTGAAGAGCGGACCACCTCACTAATTACTCATACCACATCACCCATGACTTGCCCTGTTTGTGAAAGAGTCTGCAATCTTTTACTGGCTTTATAAAGCATCTCAGAGTTTGTTCCCAAAGTGTCTGAGAAGACTTGTTGGAGATGGGAATATTCAAGTATTTGCAGGGCTGATCAGTAGCAGTTTATTTGTCAGCTGGTATTGATAGTTGGAGCCATTGTGCTTTTGTGAAAAGGCAAATACAGTACAACTCTTAATTATCCAAAGTCGAATTCTCCAAAATCCTCATTCATTTGAAAATTTTCAGAATCGAACTGACCTCACAGGTTTTAAAAAAAATTAATTCAAAGTGAAATTAGAACGATTGTCCTAGTTTTAGGTAACTCCCTCCCCACTCTCTTTCCATTTCTTCTTTACCTTCCCCTATTGACTTTTTTCTCCAACTCTCCCTCAAACTGCATACCAGCCGCAAGCAGTTGGAAGAATCCCTTGTCCCAGCGTCATCAAGGAGAGCTGCCTCCCAGGCAGGAGCGGGACCTCTGATTCAGTGGAGGTCCCTCCCCTCCTTTTCCCTCCTATCTCCTTTCCTCCTTGGCACACCAGAGCTCCCATCGGCAACTTCCTGGTGTGTGGAATGCCGGGGAGGATTCAGAGTCAAGACTCGAGGGTTTGGTGATGGGAGAGTCAGAAGCCCGCCAACTCACCAGTGAGTGTTGTACCAGCCCGGGAAGCCTCCCAGGGATCATTGTCAGGAGTGGGGACGTGTTGGGGATCAGTGGCAGCAGTTGGTTGGTCTCAGTGATCGGTGGCGTGGCAGCCAGCATTTTTTTGGTGAGTATTAAACATTATTTTGATTCTTAAAAAGCCTTCCCTTGATGTTTGTTATTGTTTAAACATTGATACAAGTAATTAGCTGTTGCTACTGAGCTGTTTTTAAAAAAAATGACCAGTTATCCAGAAAAATTTTTATCCGACATAGGCTAGGTGCCAATCGTTTCAGATAGTCAGAGTTGTACTGTATATGCAATACTAATTCTATTGATAAACTTCTCTTCATTGCTGTACTTCATTTTTAAAAATTAGAAGCGGTCGATTTTAGAAAAGAATTTAAACATACATTTTAAAATGGGTTAAAAGGAGAATTGAACAAGTCAGAAAGTGCAGAAACAGCATTGTGGTATCTAGAAAGGTGAAAAAAAGTTAATGCACAGAAATCTTTCAACCATTAAAAGCCTTTTCAACTTTCAAAAGTTTAATTTGCAGCGCTAAAGAGACAATTTAGAAAATTACAGTATTTGTGGAGGAACAAAGGGATCTTGGGGTCAATGGAAACTTGTGGTTAAACTTGGAATTTTGTGTTCAGTTCTGGTTGCATCATTATAGGATGGATGACAAGGCTTTAGAGAGGATGCAGAGGAGATTTACCAGGATGTTTCCTGGATTGGAGAGTGTTTTGATGCAAGATCCACCGAGCTTGGCTTCTTCTCTTTGGTGCGTCAAAAGATAAGAAGACTTAATAGAAGTAAAAAGATTGTGAGGGGCGTAGTAAGGAAAGCCAGCATCTTTTTGGGGTGACAGTGGTAAATGCCAAAGGACAGCTTTTCAAGGTAAGTGGAGAAAAGTTGAGGAGAAAGTCAGAGGTAAGTTTTATTACACAGAAAATGATGGGTGTGTGGAATGCACTGCCAGGGATGGTGGAGACTGGTGGTACAATACGGACATTTAAAAGACTTAGAAATGCACATGGATGTGTATATTTTTTAAAAAGTGTATGCATGTATATCTCTCTGTAGATATATATTATATAATATATGCACGAAAACCAACAAGGTCGGGTCAGATACAGCAATGAGCTCTCTGAACCCTTCTCCATTAACAATGGCGTGAAGCAAGGCTGTGTTCTCGCACCAACCCTCTTTTCAATCTTCTTCAGCATGATGCTGAACCAAGCCATGAAAGACCCCAACAATGAAGACGCTGTTTACATCCGGTACCGCACGGATGGCAGTCTCTTCAATCTGAGGCGCCTGCAAGCTCACACCAAGACACAAGAGAAACTTGTCCGTGAACTACTCTTTGCAGATGATGCCGCTTTAGTTGCCCATTCAGAGCCAGCTCTTCAGCGCTTGACGTCCTGCTTTGCGGAAACTGCCAAAATGTTTGGCCTGGAAGTCAGCCTGAAGAAAACTGAGGTCCTCCATCAGCCAGCTCCCCACCATGACTACCAGCCCCCCCACATCTCCATCGGGCACACAAAACTCAAAACGGTCAACCAGTTTACCTATCTCGGCTGCACCATTTCATCAGATGCAAGGATCGACAATGAGATAGACAACAGACTCGCCAAGGCAAATAGCGCCTTTGGAAGACTACACAAAAGAGTCTGGAAAAACAACCAACTGAAAAACCTCACAAAGATAAGCGTATACAGAGCCGTTGTCATACCCACACTCCTGTTCGGCTGCGAATCATGGGTCCTCTACCGGCACCACCTACGGCTCCTAGAACGCTTCCACCAGCGTTGTCTCCGCTCCATCCTCAACATTCATTGGAGCGACTTCATCCCTAACATCGAAGTACTCGAGATGGCAGAGGCCGACAGCATCGAATCCACGCTGCTGAAGATCCAATTGCGCTGGGTAGGTCACGTCTCCAGAATGGAGGACCATCGCCTTCCCAAGATCGTGTTCTATGGCGAGCTCTCCACTGGCCACCGTGACAGAGGTGCACCAAAGAAAAGGTACAAGGACTGCCTAAAGAAATCTCTTGGTGCCTGCCACATTGACCACCGCCAGTGGGCTGATAACGCCTCAAACCGTGCATCTTGGCGCCTCACAGTTTGGCGGGCAGCAGCCTCCTTTGAAGAAGACCGCAGAGCCCACCTCACTGACAAAAGGCAAAGGAGGAAAAACCCAACACCCAACCCCAACCAACCAATTTTCCCTTGCAACCGCTGCAATCGTGTCTGCCTGTCCCGCATCGGACTGGTCAGCCACAAACGAGCCTGCAGCTGACGTGGACTTTTTACCCCCTCCATAAATCTTCGTCCGCGAAGCCAAGCCAAAGAAGAATATATATATATATATAGACACATATATAAAAATATATTTTATATATAAAAGAGAGAGTGGGTTATGGGTGTGAGGTAGGGAATTATTACATTGTAGTAGAGTAGGTTTGTATGATTCGGCACTACATCATGGGCCCAAGGAACTGTTCTGTATTGTAATGCTCTATATTCTTTGTAAGTGATGAATATTTGGCTTTCAAAAACCAAGTTGCATTCTGAATATCTCATTTCATTTTGCTTTGTTTGCCTTTAGAATAGCTGTGTTCCATTTAGTTTGTATATTTTATAACTTTAGCATTTTTGCACCTATGGGCACATGCCTTGATATTTTGGTTGAATGTTTGTCATCACAATTGTAGGTGGTTGTAAATGATTGTCTTAACTGCATTGTTCATTGGAAATAAAGCTTTATACGTCTTCTGAAGAAGGGCAGAAAAATGAAAAGAGAATTGAGCTTCAAAGGCTTTATCATTGTACGGTGTTGCAAATGGTAGAATGCTCGTGTTTTCCCAAGTCCCAGTGCTTTGCAATTTCTTGTAGTTGTACAAAAATGCTTCCATAGTGATCTGTATAATACAGGGTTTATGAAAATTCAATTGCCGAATGCAATAATTGGTCTTTTATCAAGTTCCAACATTCACTGACTTGTTTGAGCATATCCCAGATGTCATCTTTCATCTATCCTGTGCTTTTCATTAGTTAGAATTGAAATCATTTTGGCAGACTACTTTGAGCATTTGTTCTTGGAAATGACTGTGTAAATAATATGAACCAGTTGAGGATTGCTGAGTTGGTGTATTTATTTTTACTTGAATTCAAGTCCAAAGTGACCATAAAGATTTAGATTAGTTAAGACAGATCTCAGGGGCTGTTATCCCATCCTCACTCCAAGTACTTTGATAAGAGGAATTGTACAAATTAAGTATAGATAGTCCCCAACATGAATTTTTGAAGTTACGATGGTTAGAATCCGTACTTTCAGTTTTGAGTTCCGATCTGTCCACATGCTTGTGATATGCAGTACAGGAACGCTACTCTCTCGCAATGGTGACTCAACCACGCTCACAGTCTGAGGTGATCACGTGAACGAGTGCACTGTTAACAACCCATCATGCCACTAAACGCCCATGTGTGTCTCCTGTTTCTGGTGAAAAGTCAAACCCCATCATGTTTACTGCCCATGTGTGTCTC
Source organism: Narcine bancroftii (assembly GCF_036971445.1). Taxonomy (NCBI): domain Eukaryota; kingdom Metazoa; phylum Chordata; class Chondrichthyes; order Torpediniformes; family Narcinidae; genus Narcine; species Narcine bancroftii. Next base: position 15,552,135 of record NC_091480.1, read on the forward strand.
CTAGTTCTGGTGAGAAGAAAAAGAGGAAAGCATTTACTCGAGACGAAAATCAAGATACTTGCTCAACATGAAGGTGGCAAGCCAGTAATGGCTATAGCACATGAGTTACAATTTTTGCAAAGATCTCAACCATCTTAAAGGATAAAAGGCAAATCACTGATGCAGTGAAATTGTCATCATCAGTGAATTCCACTATTATCACAAAGAAGAGGTGGGCCAATTGATGATATGGAAAGATAACGTCATGTGGATGGAAAATCAAGAACATACGTGGATGCCGCTTAGCCTACTGACGATACAGATGAGGCAAGAAGTCTTTTTGATACGCTTAAAGAGCACGCTGCTGATCCTACGTATATGCAAACATTTACAGCAAGTCATGCATGGTTCCATTGATTCAAAAGGTGTTATCATTTTCATAATGTGAAGGTTAGTGGTGAGGCAGCAAGTACCGATGCTAAAGCTGCTGGCTTTTAAGGAAGAGCTGCGTAGGATAATCGTTGAAGAAAAATATTTGCCAGAGCAAATGGTCTTGTTCTGGAAGTGTATGCCAGAACGTACCTGTATTCATCAAGAGGCTAAGACAATGCCAGGATTCAAGGCATTCTAGGACTGTGTAATGCTGTTTTTAGGTGGAAATGTTGCAGGGTTCAAATTGAAGCCTTTTCTAATCTACCACTGAGAACACTAGAGCATCCAAGAATGTGAACACACATATTCTTCCTATTTATTATTGCCATAACAAGAAGGCTTTGATGATATTAGCGTTATTTGAGGACTGGTTCTTGAACTGTTTTATTCCCTAGGCCAAAGAATATTGTTGTCAAGACAACATCCCATTCAAGATTATCGATTTTAGACAATGCTTCAGGGCATCCAAGCATCTTGGCAACTTGCATCCTGATGTAAAGGTTGTGTTCTTACCACCAAACACGTCACTCATTCAACCAATGGACTAAGGCGCAATAACTGTGTTCAAAGTATGCTATCTACGCCAAACCTTTGCCCAGGCTGTTCAATCAACTGAATGTAGCTGAGTGCTCTGAGAATTTTGGAAAGGTTTTTATATTCTATATGCTATCAGGAACATTGCTTCAGCATGGGAAGAAGTCACAAGGCAATACGTGAATGGCATTTGGAAGAAAGTTTTGAAAACTTTTAACAAAGATTCTGCTATTAATGCTTGGGAAACAGCTGGAAATGGATGAAATGGGGACGTTCATCAGCTTGTTGGCATTGAGGCTGAAGAGCTTTCCAATGAAGAGCTGATCGAACTGGAAGAAGCAAGAAGGAATAAACTGAGGCGGAGGATGCAGAAGTTGTACCCAAGCACCATTAATGTTCACAGCAAAGAAACTGGCTGAAGTGCTTGCTGCTATCAGTAGTGGCATACAGATGTTAGAAGGAATGGACGTCAATTACGAGAGACTTGCAAGAGCTGACCGGCAGATACAGAATGCTCTTGCTGCAGAGAAATTTACACTGAAAAGAAGAAACACTCCAGTCAAAAATTGATATCTCCTTAAAGACTGTGCCTGTTAAACCATCAAGGTTTGATGCCCCTGTGCCTTCTATGAGCTTTTCTCAAGTACTATAAGGAGAGTGAAATAGATGACCCTGTCACTTTAGCATCCCTACCATCCAGCAATTAATTTTAGATCAATTCTTTATACATCCTTCAGACTGAGGGTGCTTTCAGCTGTATACGTTAATGTTTTTTTTTCCCAGTGTGAAATAAAGGTATTCAACATTTAATTATAAAAATTGGTAGATAACAGAACAGAACCCCATTGTAAGTTGAGGACTAAGTGTATTGAAGAAAAACAAGTTTTGAAATTCTGGTGCAGTAATTTTAGTGATTGTAATAATTGTGCCCAATGAGAAATATAATGGAAAGCCATGATTATGGAAGTGGAAACAGGTGATCTGATATTTTTGTCCAAAAGTTGATGGTGATAAGTTTGCTTTGTTTCTCCTTAGAATTCCAGCTCATTGCAAAGCTTCTGTTATATTTTGATTAGGTTCTCCGTTAAGCTGACAATGGCTAGCACCTGTTCTGCTTCTGAAATCACAGATCTTCAGTTATAGGTTCAGACTATGATTACCTTGCTCAGATTTGGTTTTTCTAATTGCAGCAAGTAAAGGATGACCGTCACTTCTATCATTTTCTGCTCAGTCAGTCTGAGAAGGTAAGAAGATGCATTTGGTGTGCAGTCCAGCAGTGAAGTTTCTTCCAACAATAAGCTGAACTCAAAAAAAAAAAAGCAGAAAGCAATAGTCAACCTTTTCAGTTTTGTTTGTCTTCCATTTTCATGGTTTTTCTCTATTTCTTGTACTTTTCCTCGAGAAAGTCCTGGTGTTCAGTATTCAGTGTATTGGAATTGCAGTTAATCTAAATAGCTAACGACCAAGCAGCATCTCACTTGCGTTCTTGGCCTAAGCCACACTTTGGTCTGCTGTTAGGAAGAGTACAACACTAAAAGGGCTCTTTGCACTACCTTGGTCTTGCTGACTATCAGGAATCCATACATATTTATCCATTTATTGGTGCTTTGTCTCTATCTCTGTAAACCATTCTGATTCAAGTGTTTGTCTAGGTACTTGGGAACAAGCCTTCACCCACAGGCAACCACCATTCCAGATTCCAATCACCAACTGTAGGGGAAAGGTTTTCTACTTTCAACTCTACCCTTGTAACAAAGAATGGTGTACAAACATTGTGTAATATTACTGGAAGTTAAAATGGCTATTTTGTATACCCATGAAAGCAGAAAAATAGCAGTGACTCAAATTTTGATGCCAGATGTATTTGTAACTTTTCTTCCCTAATAAAAGGATTGAAACAAATATTTTGAAAATTTTGACTTGCACAATTTCTCCTACTCCTCTCCCAGTTTTGATTTTTTTTGACTTGAACTGGATTTAAATTTGAAATTTCTAAAATTTTATACAATGAGAAATAAGTATTTTTTTTAAAAATTGCATATCTGCTAAATTTTTTCAAGCCATATTGCAATTGATAACTGTATGGCCTGTCTAATGGATTCATGATATAAACTTGTTAAAGATTATAACTCTGTCTTCATTTTCCCTTTCCTGATTTCGTTTTATTACCATTTTCATTTGGGAAGTTTGAAGCATACCTGAACCTGTCACACTTGTTCAATCTGTGAAGATTTTGCCCTTCCCTTAACATTATGCCTAATGTTACCAGGAATAATCTGTTCTGGGACTCGGCATTGAAATGTAATTGTATCATCTTTTCGCAATCTGAAAGACAGATTGTAATTTTTTTTTTTAAAAAAGCACAAAACTAGGAAATCTTCAACTGAAAATTACGCTGCACATTTTTTAAGATTTAAATTTTAATGCCTTTTTTAAAAAAAAAATAGATTTTCCCCAAACCCTTGAGTCAGTGTTGGGTAAATCATAAGTTACAAAACATAAACTTATCCATAAAATAGAAACAAACATGCCAGCAATAAAATATGTAATAATAATGTCTCTTTAGACATCTAATAACAGAAAAAACTCCTGTTCATTAATATGCTTCACCACAACATCCACCACTATTTCCCCCCCTGCCCCGGAAACCTAGATATTTGCCCCATTCTTATGTATAGATGTCCAATTTATCAAACTGTAAGATGTGTTCAAACGCTGTGCTGCAGATTTTAATATTTTATGCTTGTGTACCCAACACACCTGTATTGGTATACAAGGTAAGTGCTGGGGGTGGGGGGGGGGGGGTTGATTTTATTTTAATATTTAAATAACAAGCATTTTGAGTCTAATTATCAAATTAAAGGTCAGGAAGAAGATGTCCTATTGAATATGTAACTATAAACTACTTGAAAAAATAACTGGAAATGAGATAATTTCATGGATATTCATGGGGAAAATGAATCTTTGTTAGTGTGGCATTATTTTTAATGTTTAATGCAACTTTCTCATGTTTTTTTTCCAGTTGATTGTGATTGGTTAACATTTGGGGTGTATTCTTCAGGCTATTTCCAAACTAGTAATAACCCATTAAATCTAATACATTAAGTTGGTTTATATTTATTAACACACTGGGGGAAGAATTGAAATAATTTTGCACATAATGCAAGTGTTAAAACTTGCCAGACACAGCAAATTTGAGAATTTTATTCTGTTGTATTCAAGCTGGGGTATTCTATACCTCTATTTCAAAAAAAATCTTAATTTTCAGAATTTTATTATGATTTATCAAGTTGCTACTCCATTTGGCCCATGTTTAATAGTTTTGTTAGGGAGCATATTTTTAATTCATTCTCCTTGCAGGCTGAGCCAGCATATAATTGCCCATCGCTAATTTCTCTTGAGAGGATGGTTGCAAGGTGCCTTTTTAAACTCAATCAATTTTGGAGGTTTGGGAATACCCTTATTGCTGAAGAGTTCCAGGAATTTGACCCAGTGATGGTGTAAGAACAATGATATATTTCCAAATCAGGACCATGTGTGGTTTGGGCAACTTCCAACTGATGGTGTCCCCATGCTTTTGCTACCCTTGTGGGTCTGGAAGGTGCTTTCTTAGAGGAGTCTTGTTAAGTGACTGCAATGCATCCTGTAACTAGCTCAAATTGTTGTAACTATGCATTAATGGGGGAGTAAATAGTTTTGGCTGGATACCAATCAGTCAGGTTGCAATATTCTGAATGGTGTTGAACTGCTTGAATGTTGATGGCATTACATCAATCCAGTCAAGTAGAGATTATTCCTTCATACATCTTTCATTTTCAATATTTTTATTAAGTTTTCAGTAATAATAAACAAGTAAAAGCCATTAAACAATGTAAGCACGTAAAAAGAAATATATAGGTGTAGTAATTATATGTAGGAAAAAACTATATATAAACCAAGTACCTTAACAAACAGACTAAAATAAAGACAAAAAGTATATTATGCACTTGAACAAATATAAAATGCCCAGTTGAAAAAGATTTTTAAAAAGTATATTACTTATCTACAAAATATATCCCCTTCCTTTCTAAAGTTGTTGGTAGTTGCATATAAGACTAAAATCACAAACAAAATCTGAATTATCTCATAAATTATGTAAGTAGTTGATAAAAGTACCCTATAAATTTTAAAAATTCAAACCCGTTACATTGGTAGAGCATCTGATTTTTTTCCAAAGTTAAACCTGCCATCATATCGGATAGCCATTGAGTATAGGTAGGAGGGACAGCATCTTTTCATTTAATCAGTATTGAATATTCATCAATAAGGGAAGCAAAAGAGATTACATGGGATTGAGAGACCGTTAAATGCAGATTAGTTATTTTAGTTCATCCAGATTGGGCAATTTAGGGATTTCGTCTTAAGTTTACATTAAGGACGAAAGATAGGGTACAAAAAATATTTTCCCCAAAAAAAGAAAAGAGAAGTACAAGACCAGAATATGTGTAACTGAGTACTTTCTTCAGTCCTGCACTTGAAACATTGCAAAGAAACATTGGGAGTAAAATTTAGCCAATTGAACTTCAGAAAAGTAGGCTTGATGTACTACCTTAAATTGTAAAATTGAGTGATGGGCACAAAGTAGAATCCCAAGTAATCTGAAAGTGAAAGCTGAAGATCTTGCTTCCATAACTTTTTAATCCTTCTGACTTGTGCCTGTAGATGTTGAACAGTTGTTGGGGGACAGGAGGGGAGTTTCAGCCTCTGAACTGGCCTTGTGAGGCACATTTGGTCTACTTCTGATCAAGTTCTGGTCAAAGGTAAACTCCTCAGGATATCGATGTGGATTCGATGATGGTAATACCATTGAATGTAAAGGGGTGATGGCTGGATTTTCTCTTGGTAAATATTATTGCCTGGCACTTGTATGGGTCAAATGTTACTTTCCACCATCAGCCCGGTCCTATGATTTGGTTCGGTCTGCTGCATTTGGTTGTGGATTATTTCAGTCGGCCGACAGTTTTAAAGCAACTCCATGTACTGCATTCTCATTGATTATTTTTAGAAGTTCCCCAATCTAAATGTGCCCTTGATTGTGTGATCCTCCTGAAAAGTCTTTGTATTTCGTGCAAAATTCATTGGGGCTGGTCCACAGAATTTTTACTTGAGAAAATCTAAACCAGCCATTCTCAATGGGGGCCATATACCACCCCTCAAACCTTTGTGGGCCACAGCTCTTTAAGGAGGGAGGCAATGGACTGAAATCATTAAAAAAATGTTTTTTAAGTCATCTGTGGGAGAGAGGTACAGAAGAAACGACTGTTTCATGGGTAAGGGCCCATAAACTTTGCTCAAAAGGGGCCAGAGCCAAAAATAGGTTGAGAATAAGTGCATGTTGGTGGTAGAAAGAAAATTCCTTTGTTTCCAATGATTACGTGGCTGAACTGTACTGTATATTTATATTTAGATATGTATCCATAAACTTTAAATGGATGAAAGCCATTTTCTGCCCAGATGTTCACACTGAATAATATACCTTTACTCAATAATTATCAATTTAACATGGAGAAATTAAGTAAAAGGTTCTTCAGACTTGTATCCTGTTGGATTTGAAGTGTTGTACTAAGAGGTCAATATTTATTCAAACCTGTTATCAATAGTTTATAAATTAATTAACTGCACTTTACTTCTTAACAGATGGGTTCATGTTCTGCCATAATTCAAAAGCTAAAGGTCACGGCTGAAGAGGTACTATTACTGCTTTTTTAAAAAAATTTCTCATTCTTTGAAATATAAGGCTCTTACTCTCAACACAAAATCCTACAATATAACAACAAAAATATGCCTATTTGCCATTATTTCTTTCCAGAATAAGTTACCAAGTCAAATCTCTCTACCCCACTTTTTAAAACTCATTTTGCAAGTGACTATTTTCCTGAGGAAAAGGGTTCTTGGAGAATCGCACATGTCGAAACATTTAAAGTTTTGTAAATAGCTATCTTTTAGTGAAAATGTCCAAGCTTCTAAATATCCTTAAATAACTATAATCCTCCCTGTCCATATTGCATATTCTTACTTTATGTTGTGCTGTACACACAATTCTGATCAGTGTTCATCGATACTGGGAGAAACTCTTGGATAACCAGGATTCCATTTACTTTGCTTTATCTTCCTGCCAATCTACTTTAAAACACATCAACGTAGGAAAAGGAGATAGCAGGTAATACTAAAATTACCAATTTACCTGTATCAATGAGGAGAAGGAAAGTGTAATTTTTCTGTGATTTGAAAGTGATTTTGGAAATGTATCGTATCCACTTTAATCTCCCATTAGAACTTGAATCTTTTTGATTAGCCAAGTGCAGCCTATTTTCCAGAATAACCTTGATACAATCATTTCTTGGTCATTCTAACTTGTTCACAGATCAATAGTTTACCAGCAGCCTTTGTGTAAATAGAATAGGCCTAAATTTTCTGACTGTCACATTTGCCATGTTGTAACTTGTGGGGTGTTCAATTTTTTATAACCACTAAAATTTTCAAAGAAGTGGCAAACTTAAAACTATGCAAATTTACCAGCAATATTGCTTCGTGACTCTTGTAATATTTACTATTTCATTTAACATTTCTTGATCTAATATTTAACTTCATTGTTATGTAATCTAATTATTCAAGTTGGCTCTAATTTTGTGTGATGTCACAGAAAGCAGAGTCAACATCCATCCAGGCAGCTGACAGTACAGCAACCAATGGCAATGTTACTCCGACAGATAAAAGGTAAGGATCTAAAAATAAAAATGTCTTCATCCATTAGGTAAAAGTAAAGAACATCTTTTTTTTAAAATAACTAGTTATCTGAATGATGTCAAAAATAATGAAGATGTCAGATCACATCTTTGGAGGGATTAGATGTTAACATTTACGATCTGGTGAGAAGTTATTGATGTTAATATCAAGTTTGTTTTAAATAATAGTCCAATTTACTATTTTTTCTTTAAATGAGATGGCCTCACCTTTACCAATCTTGGATTTATTCCATTTGCCAGATTTTTGTCAATTCACTTAGGCAGAAACTATTGCAATGTTTAAGAAATAAATTGGACAGATACATGGATAGGATGGGTTTAGAAGGATATGGGCCAAACACAGGTGGGAATTGTAATTTTTGTTGGTGTGGCAAGTTGTTTCCATGCTGGATGATTTTAACTGTCAAAACTTCACAACACTATTCCATCTGACGGCAGCATCTTTTTAATGTTCCCTCCGTCACCACTATTTGCAAATATTCCTTTTGTTTTTCAATCCTCTCTTACTTTCCAACTTCAATCATGATTGATTACTCATTTGTCACAGTTCTTGTGAAAGGTCATCAATTGGAAAAATTAACTCACTTTCTCTCTTTTCATGAGCATGAGGCTACAGAATATATCCAAAGTTTTTTTTTATTTGTAGTGCAACACTATTTCAGTGCCAGGGACCCAGGTTCAAAACCAGCACTGTATAAAAGAAGTTTTTATGTGTTTCCAGTGTCTGTGGATTTCCTCTCGGGGGGGGGGGGGGTCCCCACCCTTCAAAAACGTACAGGGTTTATAGGTTAATTGGGTGTATTTGGTCGGCACAGACTTATGGGGTTGGAGGACCTATTACAATTGCCATCTCTGTTAAAAGAGGTATAATGTATTTTCAGTACAATTATTATATCCTGAATTTAAGAATACATAAGTAGCGACATCAAGGGGTGTGGGGAGAGAGCTGCAATATAGTATTGGGATAGGATCAACTGTGATCTATCCATGCGATATGCATTGAATTATAAAACAAGTTATCTATATAACCTGGATGAATTTTAAATATTTGAGGAACAAGTGATTTGCATTTTGTAGGATAGGTTTCCTTGGCTTAGGCTTAATGGGAAGTGGAATTGTTGCAAATCTATTGAAGATGGGGCACATTGTCACAGTGTGGAATCGGACAGGAGAAAAGGTATGGCTTTTTGAACCTTTTTTTAATCTTTTGCTTCACTTAGTTAATTGTATGGTGGCCTTGGCTCAGTGAGTAGCACTTCTACATCTGAAACAGAAATGTGGCTCTTACTCCATAGATTTGGGCTTATAATCCATGCTGACACTTGAAGATCCTGTGTTTTGGAGTTTTAGAAAAAATAATTCCATGAAACAGCAGAAAAGCTCTGTTTCCTGAGCCAATCTTTTGAACAATAGCACTGAAAACAGTCCAATTAATGGTGAGAGCTTACAATGTGTAAACTGGGTGTGAACAGTCATACTGAAATTTTAGAATAAGTTTCAGAATCAGGTTTATTGAAATGAACATGTCACAAAATTTGTTGTTTTGCGGCAGGAGTATTGAGCAATAAAGGTGCAAGATTACTATAAATTACATTTAGAACCATAGAACAATTACAGCACAAAACAGGCTACCTTGGCCCCTCTAGTCCATGTCCAACCATTTTTTGCCTAGTCTTGTATTTATAATGATTTAAGATCAGCCTCAATGGCTGGGATTAAGAATGATTGGAAGCATGATCTCAATATAACATTTTCAGATGAAGACTGGTACTCTGCTCTTAGTTTGATTAATGATTCTTCATTTTGTGCAAGACATTGTTTATTGTAATTTAAGGTGGTACATAGAATTCATATGTCCAATCTTAAATTATCTTGTTTTTATGCAGATGTTGATCCATTATGTGAGAAGTGCAAAGTTTTTGATCCCTATGTTTTGGGAATGTTCCAATTGAGGAAATTTTTAGGAAAACGTTTTTCAATCTTTATCAGTAATTTTTAAGATGAAAATAGAACTATGGCTTTTAATTGCCTTGTTTGGTTTTTCTTGTAAACTGGATATGCTGTGTCTGCATCTCAAGAGAAAGTTTTAGCTTTTAGCAATGTTGATAGCCAGACGAGCAATTTTAATGAAATGGAAAGATGAATCTTCATCTACTCATGTACAGTGGTTACATGATGTAATGTCATATTTAAGCTTGGAAAAAATTAGATACAACATTATAGATAAAGTGTCAATTTCAAAACGGGGCCCATTCATGGAGTACAATCATGGCAAGCTGATTTAATTATTTGGATGCCCTGGCGATTCTCTATCTCGTTTCTGAAGTTCACTAATTGATCTATATCTTTTTTTTTTCTACAAAGTAACTTTGATTAGAGGGATGGGGTCGATTATATATAGTCAGGTTTTTTGTTTCTTTTCTTTTTCAGATTAACTGGTTTTATATATGGGTTTAATTATGGTTGATCAGATTATCACATAAGACAGATGTTACTCTGTTATGACCAAGGCTTGGTATAATGTAACTCAATTGGTTTCTATTAAGAATTATTTTTTAAGAAATCTTGTTAAATCAACAAATATGGATGGATTTGAGTTACATTTATATTAATTTGATATGTATATGATATGACAAGCTTTTTCACTATATTAGTAGACTTTGTATGTAGTATTAATATGATAAACTCAATAAAAAATATTTTAAAAAGCAAAGAAACTTGTACTATTGCTAATGCAACAAGCTAATAGTTGATCATGAAATAGACTGAAGCCATGGCTGCAGTGAAAAATTAATCAGGTCATATTATAATTATTTTGTGACATAAGATCATTTATATCATGAAGGGGCTCGTTATGAGATATATGTGAATTATTTTCTCTACAAAGTGTACATTTATAAAATCTCTTCCATTTTGCGATAGTGTGACCCTTTCCTCCAAGAAGGGGCACACTTAGGGCGGACACCTGCCGAGGTGGTTTCAACTTGTGATATCACACTTTCATGCATTTCTGACCCAAAGGCAGCTAAAGATGTAAGTAAATTTAATGTTTAACTGATTAAACTTAATTGGTTTAATTTGATTACATCAACAAATAGCTGTTACGATATTAGCCATCCCAAAGATTTTTTTAAGCACTGCTTCATTTTTATGTGGAGCAAACGCAAGAGTCTAAGGCGATTGAAAAGGTCTTTTTATTACTCAGGGCAGAACCTCGGTGGCCACCTGATTGAAATAGAATTCCGAAAGAATTTTTCGGGGATTGAGAGTTTTTGACATCTCCATCCCAGAGGTTTGTGGACACTGTCTTCATCAATCTCAGCCTTGAATATATACACATTTTACCTGGATTGAAGTCAAAGGCTGAAAGGAAAAAAGTGGGAAAGATTAGCTGAGGCCAAGTTCAGGTCACCGCTGATGATCTCGATTAAACTTGGTGGGCTGGAAGACCTGCTCCTATTTCTTGACTTTGTGAATGTAAATCAAATTTCAGTACAGTACTGTTAATTTAATCTTAATTGAAACAAACTAATATTTGATTAATTGTTTTATTTGTCCTTTCAGTTGGTTCTGGGCCCCAGTGGGGTACTGCAAGGGATACGACCAGGCAAATGTTATGTTGACATGTCCACAGTGGATCCCGATACGTCCACAGAGATCTCTCAAGTAATGAGATTAATGTATTTTGTACATTGGGTTTGTACCATTTTTGAATTCAGTTGGTGTGAAATGTATGTAACAACACAAGAGGCTTCATGCAATGCACATTGACTTGATCTGTTGAATTTGCTAATATAAATAGAGCAATTCTGTAACTGAACAATTTTTGATTGATATAGGCATCATCTTCTAGTTAACCACAACATATTAATTTTTGTGACAAGATTAGCACATTGAAAATTTGAAAATAAAAGTCAGTAGGAAAGTTAATGAGTAAAATTTAGAACTCTGAGACTAAGCCAGTTAAAAATGTAAACGCAATGAGTTTCTGGAGGTACTTATGGAAAAAAATTAAAATCTGCATTGATTGAATAGAAAATGAATCTGGGGAATGAATAATAGAAAGTAAAAAAAATTGCCAATGAACGAGGTAATCATTCTTCATTGTTAAGGAAATATGTAACATTGCACAAATAGTTGTAGGTCAAGTATTGTAAGGAACTCAGGGTGAGGGGGGAAGGGGTGGAGAGAGGGAAAAGGGGGTAATACAATCACCAAGGAATTCCTGAGATTTGGAGATGATCCATTAGACTGAAAATGGTGAAATTAATTCATTTATTTGAATGAGAGAGAAACAGAAATGAATAAATCTGCAGAACAACTAAGTGTAACATCTGTCATTGGGAAAATATTAGTTTATTATTAACTATGTTATAATGAGGAAACAATGATTAGAAGGTAATAGTGCATAGGTGTTTTTGAGGGATTGTTGAATAGGTTTGACTTGTATCCTTTAACTGTTTTAGAAAAAGTCATAAATGGTGTAAATAAAGGGAATTGTTAGATATTCTGAGATTTCCAGAAGGCATTTGAAAAAGTGTTGCATCAAACGTTATGACTGAAAATAAAAGCTCATAGGGTAGAATAGAAGATTGGCTAGCTAAAATGAAACTTGAGAGTAAGCATACCGGTCGGTAATTGAATCCTTTCTAAAGGTAATGATTTAACGTGAGTGCTGGGATCTCAGCTTTATACTTTCATCCAAGTTATGATCAAGTGGTGGATTATACAAAGTGAAGAGGAAAAACTGCCAAATGAATCAAAAAAATGCAAAATATCCCATTTTGATAGATCTTTTTAAAGCATATAGTATTATCTAAATACAAAGACCCATGAATCACGAAGGCATAATAACGAATTGGGATATCTAACAATGTATCTATTCGATCTACTAGCAAATAACAGAAAAATTAGGTTAAATTTCAGTTGTATAGCATTGAGACCACATCTGAATACAACTCTATATTTGTGTATCTCCTAGTTAAGGCAGCATGTAAATATTATACAGGATTCAGAGATGGCTGTTGACGAGGAAAGATTCAAAGACCTGACTTGCATCTGCTGGATTTTGATGAGTAAATGATGACCTGATCTGAATATAAAATCTTAGGGATTTTGATATTGTGGGTATGGAAAGGATGTTTCTGGCAGAAGCTCGGACAAGTGGTAGAAGGGTATTCATTGTTTTTAAAAATAAGAACTCATCCATTTTTTGACTTTTGAGCCTATCATCTAAGAATGATGGAAGCAGAGCCTCTGAATACTTTTAAGGCACAGTTGGATGTCAAGATTTTATTTTATACAAGAGGATGAAAATTCATCCTGGATAGGCAGGAACATGGGGTTACGCCACGATCTTATTTAACAGCTGACCAAACTCGTTCTCTGAATTTGTATGTTTGTAATTCAAGTAGCTTCTAGAAATTAATATTTTATTCATGACTTGGGTCAGTTGAATCAAATGTCAAGCTGTGAAGACCAGTAGCAGTTAATTTCCTTTAATAACGTACAGTAGAACACATTCTTTTCTTAGTATTTAGTTCTGTTTTATTTCAGTTCAGTTGGCAATGAATTAATTTGGTGCAATGCTTTGCAGTTTCAATTTAATATTTGAGGGTTGATCTTGGTTTGCTCTGAATCAGAACAACAGAGTATTGTTTTTGTGTTTGGAGATCCACAACTCAGCTGTGACCATTCTCAGTAATTCTTTCTGGGAAGTGAATGGAACACTGACATGCAGTTGCTTCAAATCAAACAGCTGAAAATTTGAATCACTTTTTTTTGTTAGGTTGGAGGGTTGTCCTGCCAGGAAGTATATTTGCATGAGTGAATTTTAAGATTTTTTTAATTTTAAAAAAATTCCCAAATTGGTGATTTCTGCCTGCTGGCCAAATTTTCAGAATAAGTAACTGAACCCTTGTCTGGGACTTCAGTGAGCACTGCGTCCCAAATCTCTGATTCCAGTGCTGGTGTCTGGTGCTTCGTTAAGATTGGTGGGTCTTCTCACTGCTACCTTCGGGCAGAAGATACAGAAACCTGAAGTCCAGCAGCTGCATGTTCTGAACAGATTTAATCCAACAGCTATCAGGCTCTTGAACCTCCCCGTGCTACTCTAACCTAACCATCTCAATTATCTCAAAAGAAAAAGTCCTTAGCTTTGTTAACTTTGCCTCTAAAGACACCTTCTCAATCCAGGTAAATCTCTGCACCTTCTCCAAAACTTCCAATCCTTCTTGTACTGAGGCGACCAGAACTGAGCATTATATTCCAAGTCTTGACTGACCTGAGTTTTATAGAGCTGCAATATTACCTCACAACTCTTGAATGCAACTCCACCCCTCACCCTCGAAAAATGATGGTCAGCATACAATAAGTCTTATTAACTACCCCATCCGTAAATAGTTATATGGTTATCAGCCTGTGTGGCAGCCTTGGATCTGGACCCCAAGGTCCGTATGTTCTTCCACACTCTTAAGTATCCTGCCACTAACTGACGGTGTGTGGATTTATATTGTGAAAAGGGAGGGGGAAGGGGTTGTTGTATTTGTTCTTTGGTAAGAAAAAGTTTTTCATATATATACTTTGATATTGGAGAGTTTACTATGTATATTTATGAAAAATCACAAAAATAAAATATTAAAAATGATTGGTGGGTCTTATCTAAAGTACTCTTTGTGCTACCAGCTGGCACAATAGCGAAAATTCATCTCTAAATGAAATGGTTACTCTGTTACATAGGTGATTACTTCCAGAGGGGGGCGCTTTCTCGAAGCGCCAGTCTCAGGGAATCGGCAGCTATCGGAAAATGGAATGCTGGTGATCCTTGCAGCTGGAGATAAGGCTTTGTTTGATGATTGTGGCAGCTGTTTTCAGGCCATGGGGAAGAAATCTTTCTATTTGGGTAGGTCTGTGGTTATAGAATCCTCCAATTATTTCTCTTTGAAAATATTTTTAAATTACTCTCCTGGGAGTTTTGTTGTTGCCAAATGGAAGGGCAGATTTCATATTTTCAGATTTATTGTCAGAGTACATACATGACATTACATACAACCCTGAGATTCCTTTTTCCTGCAGGCACGGCAGAATTACCACTAATTGGTAGTGCACTAAGTAAACCACACAGTTTAAATATATAATTAATCAAAAGAATTGTAAATGGGAAACTAATGTAAACAACTATGCAATACCAAGAGAGCAAAGAAAAATCAATGAAGTGGACAAGTCAGAGTCCTTAATTGAGACTCTGACCTTGTCGTTAAAAATTCTGACAGTAGAGGGGTAGCAGCTGTTCCTAAACCTGGTGGTGCGAGTCTTGTGGTACATATACTCCTTTCCTGATGGCAGCAGCAAGAACAGAGTGCATGCTGGGTGGTGTGAATCTTTGATGATTGCTGCTGCTCACTGACAGCAGTGTTCCCTGTAGATATACTCAATAGTGGGGAGGATTTTGCCGGTAATGTCTTGGGCTGTGTCCAGTACCTTTTTGGAGGGCTTTACACTCGGGGATATTGGTGTTCCCATACCAGACTGATGCAGCCGGTCAGCACACTTTCCATCACACATCTGTAGAAATTTGCCAGGGTGTCTGGTGTCATACCAAACCTCCGTAAACTCCCGAGGAAGTCAAGGCATTGACATGCTTTCTTCATGATGCCGTTGGTGTGTTGGGTCCAGGAAAGATCCTCTGAGATAGTGACTCCCAAGAACCTATCTCCACCTCTGATCCCCCAATGATCACTGGATTGTATACCTCTGGCTTTCTTTTCCTGAAGTCAACAATCAGCTTTGGTGACGTTGAGTACAAGGTTGTTACTGGTGCACCATTCAGCCAAGTTTTAAATCTCCATCCTCTATGTCATCCCCTTCCTTTATACAACCCACTGCTGTGGTATCGTCAGCAAATTTGTAGGTATTATTGTAATGCTGGGCTGCACGATCGTTGGGATAAATAGAGCAAAGTTATATAATGTATAAAAACATTTGATCAGAAACCAAATGATATTCAATCAGATTTAAGTTGTTTTGCAACAGAGTTGTTTTAATTAGTTGGATTCTCAATTACTGGATTTTTAAAATATGCTTACAGCATCGATAAACCTGGTCTTCAGATTTCCATGTTGTGTCTTGTATGTATCAGCTGAAGTAACTGGCCATGTAAACCCACTCCCCACAACATTTATCCCAAAAGAATCATCTGTAATGCTACATGTTCAGTCCTCACAACTTAATAACATTTCACATGCACAGATCTAAAAAAAAAAGGAAATAATAAGTATCCTATTGGGAAGGCCTGTTTTCTAAACCAGCACCTCTCATCTTGCTATTGCCCAATTTACATGTTAGTTTTCCTGGTTAGTACTGTGGATAATGTTGGCAATCTCAGCAAGTTGCGTTTTTTTTTTCCCCACCGTGAATGCTGCTTTTGCTGAAGTAGGTGGAGCCACATGAATTACAAGCCTAAATTGTTTTCTTTTTCAGGCGAGGTGGGCAATGCCTCGAAGATGATGCTGATTGTAAATATGATCCTGGGCAGTTTCATGGCTTCTGTAGCAGAAGGATTTACATTGGCTAAGATAGCCAGCCAGTCGCAAGAAGTTTTGCTTTACATCCTCAGTCAGGGACCCTTAGCGTGTGCTTTTTTGGATCAGAAATGCCAGAGTAACTAACTTTTGTCATTTTTAAGGATATTAGAGGGCAATGGATTTTTTTGTTGTATCATTAACGTTGTTGACCTGAATTTAGTTCCCAGATGCCAGTGCACTTTTGCAAGAAAACTGGGAGTCTGGAAGGTGCTAAAGTTTTATTTGCATTGACTGATTTTGTACATAAGCTACACATGTTTAGATACTGGGAAAATATATCATGAACATTAATAATATTTACATTAATAGATTACTTTTGCAGATTAGGATGGCACAGTTGGGGTAGAAGTTAGCGCAACGCCAGCAATGGAGACCATGGTTTGAATCCTGCGCTGTCGTTGAACAGTTTGTATGTTCTCCCCATGTCTGTGGGTTTCCTCTGGGGGGGGGGCTCTGGTTTCTTCCCACCGTTCAAAACCTACCAGGGGTGTAGGTTAATTAGGTATAAATTGAGCCGCATGGACTTTGTGGGCCAAAATGTCCTTTTACTGTGCTGTATATCTAAAAAAAAAATGTTTAAATTGGCATATTTATTGATACTTGTATTGTTTCTACCCATTTTATGGAATGATTTCAAACTTGTTCTGCTTGCTTCAAATTATTTCAGCAAGTAGGAGTTCCATGGTGTCATATATAGTATTGTAAAATGGTTCGAAGAGTTCTTGTTGAGCTACCATTAGCACTAGTAGTGGAATTTACAAGTATATTTTAAAATCTGGAAATGTTAGTGCAGGACACTAATGATTAGTGTTGAGATTTTGTTGTTTTTATGCCTGATTTCTTCAATTTGTGACCGTTCAATTTAAGAACTTTTGTATAATTCCACTGATTCTCTGGAATGCACATCTTTGATTTGTTACATTTTTTTTATATACACAATATAACAATCTTAGTACAGTAGGAGATTCTTCTTTGGCTTGGCTTCGCGGACGAAGATTTATGGAGGGGGTAAAAAGTCCACGTCAGCTGCAGGCTCGTTTGTGGCTGACAAGTCCGATGCGGGACAGGCAGACACGGTTGCAGCGGTTGCAGGGGAAAATTGGTTGGTTGGGGTTGGGTGTTGGGTTTTTCCTCCTTTGCCTTTTGTCAGTGAGGTGGGCTCTGCGGTCTTCTTCAAAGGAGGTTGCTGCCCGCCAAACTGTGAGGCGCCAAGATGCACGGTTTGAGGCGTTATCAGCCCACTGGCGGTGGTCAATGTGGCAGGCACCAAGAGATTTCTTTAGGCAGTCCTTGTACCTTTTCTTTGGTGCACCTCTGTCACGGTGGCCAGTGGAGAGCTCGCCATATAATACGATCTTGGGAAGGCGATGGTCCTCCATTCTGGAGACCTGCTTTGCGGAAACTGCCAAAATGTTTGGCCTGGAAGTCAGCCTGAAGAAAACTGAGGTCCTCCATCAGCCAGCTCCCCACCATGACTACCAGCCCCCCCACATCTCCATCGGGCACACAAAACTCAAAACGGTCAACCAGTTTACCTATCTCGGCAGTTACAGTAGGAGATTACTCATCATGCAATTCGCTTGGCTTTTACGATTTACCAAATTCAGTTTATAAAACATTTTCCAGGAATGCATCCCTTTTGTAAACTGAAGTGCGGCCGTTATGGGTTCTTGTCTTGATCTCCTTACTTGAGAAAGGATGCAGGAGACATTTCAGAGGACTTAAGCCAGACTGATTCTGGAGATGAGAGGGTTAGCCTATGAGGAGAGATCATTTTGCCTGAAACTATATTCTCTAGGGTTTAGAATAAAGAGAGGGACCTGGATTTAAAAAAGTGATAGATAAGATGGAGGCAGAAAGTTGATTCCATTGGCAGGTGAAACTAGAACTGGGGACGTAGCCCCCAAGAAACTGGAGTAGGTTTAAGAGTGGAGATGAATAGTAAATCTGCTTTAAAAAGTGGTAGAAGCTACCTCATTCAATATGTTTAAGACACAGAGATTTTTGCATAGTCGGGGAATTGACTGTTTTGAGGAAAGGCAAGTAGGTGGAGCTGAGTCCACAGGCAGATTTGGTATTTCTGATGAAAGGTAGAGGCTTTAATCATCGACTACTTGTTGCTTTCCATGGGTGCTTTTATGTGGCATAAGTTCCTCCAGCACCTTGTGTGTTGTTTCACAGCAATTATTAAATGGCAGAGCAGGTTCGATGGGCAAGATGGTTGAAATAACTGGTGTGCAAGATGGTCCTTTTGCATTAAGGTGCTGGACAGATAGGCTTGGAGATGACTTTACTCTATTTTGATTTGACAAACGAATATAACCATTTAATCAGCCATATGTACTGCCTTACGGCTGGTTACAAGAGAATGCAGAAGAAACTGGGAGTAGTTCTCACGAGCATAACTTCTACTCAACCATTCTGTAAATTTTAGGGTAAACTTCTGTAATTTTTCTTAAAATTTAAGGCCATCATTCAGCCCATTGCAACAGCTTTGTATTATTACATGCAACAATAATTAACCTCTTAAAAATAATTAACTGTACCCACTGGTTATTGTCTTAGGTATTTTACAGGGAAACTTCAAACCTGATTTCTTACTGAAACACATACAAAAGGACCTTCGGTTAGCCATTGCTATGGGTGATTCTGTCAATCATTCAACTCCAATGGCTGCTGCAGCCAATGAGGTAAGTTCTGGATTTGTTATTCGTGATTCGGATTGGTTAATGCCCATTAAGTTTGATATTTTGGGGATTTTTTTTAAAAAACCTTTCAGACCATTTCCAAGCATCTGAGAACGTCAATGATCTGGAGAGGCAATACAGTTTTGGTATTAATGGTCTGAAATGAATGCATCTTGCATTATTTGTTTAAACTGGCTGTATTTCTCATCCTTCAGCCTACAGTAAGCAGTTGCCACAATGAACACCACCTGTTAACACACTATAGCACAGAAACAGGCCCTTCAACCCACATGCCTGTACTGAACATATTAAAGCAAGCATGAATTTTACATACTCCTCATCTCATTGGAATTGTTTTTGTATCTATGTGTTCTGCTATTTTGATAATTCGTACATTTGAAAGGAGTGCTTTTTCTTCCAAATTCTTCCAAATTCCCAGCATTATTCCCAGATAATATTTTCAAAATTTGGGAATTTTTTTGGAGGGGGGGAGGAGATATTGCTCCTTTCCGTTTTAATCTTCTTTTTTTAATCTTTTAGGTATTTAAAAAAGCAAAAGCGTTGGACCAGTCTGAAAATGACATGTCTGCAGTGTACTTGGCCTGCAACCAGTGACCACTACAAACTTTTAATTGTTTCTTTTTAAATGTTGGGGCTATTTATTTTGATTTTCATGTTTCCATTATCAGTCAATGTTACTTTTCCATCCTGGCCATTGTCAGTATTTTCCTCTGGTGGATTTGAGGATCACGTGGCCAAATCTCAAATGCACCTGCGGTGACACTTCCTGAGACTGAAATGAAGGGGTGCCAACCATCTGCCCTTTTTTGGATTTTTTTTTAAATGGCATGAGCATTTGCTTATGGAATAATGGGTTATTGTCAAAGGTCTAAGCTGGTATTAAACCCCTACAGTTTATATTGGTTTGGTTAAGTACCCTCTAATCAAATGATACAAATTCCACGTTGGTACTGCATGTTGCCATCACTGTGATTGTACGCTACGGAATTGGTGACAAATGTACAAAATACAAGAATAAATCAGGAGTGCTATACATAAGTGATATATTTGAGCAGATTTAGGTTTGTACAGTGGGGACACTGCCATCTATGATGTTCTCTGGTTTTTAGGCAATGCCAGAGACTGTTGTGTACATTTTCAGATGTCTGCTATTGCAATTTGGCATGAAATCAAATCCTTACTGATGTCCTGCTTATAGTTTCCCCAAGTAATTTGTACTCCGGACAAAAATATTTGCTTGGGTGGAAGGGGAGGGGGTGTGGGGTGACACACACTAGGTAATTGATGGGAAAATTGCACAGCCTTTGAATCAGACTGTCTGTCCACTTGTGACCAACTGTTGTTTTGCATGTAATGGTTTTTTTTTTGTTTGGTGCATTTGAAAATTGCCTGATATTTTTCTGGTTTGAATAAGTTTTCCAAAGGAAAGGGAAATATTTTGCGGCCTTGCAAGTAAATGTCTGTCCCCTTGTTTAGTGCTCAGTAATGACTTTTGTGATCAGATTGACTTTGCTTTTTGTTTTCCTCAGTCTCAAATATTTAGGGACCCATAAGAAAGTTTTGATGATTAAAATAGCAATGTATGCAGAAGAGGTTTGTGTAAATTTCTTTGACCATTTAACATTTTAATATCTATTTTTCTTACATGGTCCAACTCATCCTAAAGATATAGGTTATTTTAATCTTGTATTTATTTACTTTTTCCTTGGTTTAAAACCAGTCTTTCTCTTGCCCAGAAACTAATATAAAAAATGAAAATTATGCAAAATTTCAATTTTGGTTAATAACTGGATCTTTCAGCTGATATAGATGCTACTTGAGAATGCAAATACTGTGTGACACCAGCTCTTTTTAATTTTTTATGTTGCCATAGTCTTATTTGTTGCATGAAGTAGGTATGGAATGTAATATTGGTCACTTTACTGAAAGGCATGTGATCACTTTTGGCTGCACCAAAGCATGATGGTCAAGTGTTCAACATGACCATCTCAATCTATACAAGGTAGTTCAGATTCCATTATGCTGTTTTTAACATGTAAAAGCAGATACTTGTGATTGGAATTGAGCCCTAGATTTCAGATTGGAACAATGGACACTGAAATAAGAAAAATATGACATTTAAGTTGCATGCACGTCCCTGATTAATAGGAACCCACTGGGATTTTTTAGCTTGTAATAGTTTAGGTTCATGCTCATGAAACAATTTATAGAAGAATCACTTGCCATCAAACAATATCTTTATACATACTCTATCATGCATGCTCTGAAGTAAGAGTCTACTCTTATAATGAGAATAGAGCCTCTTTGGCAGCTTTGTGCTTTTCACAAGAATAGTGTTTTTGGGACAAGCCTCCAACCCAAGATTCCGACTTCTTTTGAAGTTTTGAGAGAAACATGGTACCCGGAAACAGGTTATGTGAAACAGCTTGCTTAACTCAACTCAAACGCAAGTTTTTGTGGATGCTGTTGAGCAGCCCAAGATATTACAAATAACAGATGTCTAACTTGCTGAGGCAGTGTGAGGTTAATAAGGGACTTGCATTATTAAATATGAAATTGGGTAGTGGCAGGGTTCATTGTTTGGTTGGCTGTAACAACTTTTGTTCAAGCTAAATATTTTATGGCAGCATGTCACTGTACATCACGTGTGCATTAAAGATTGTGAATAGAATCACTAAATTCTAATGACACTGTCAAGTCATTCCTGTTTGATATTTCAGAAGTATGAAACTTATTTTGTCACATTAAAATAGACTAACAATCATTAATAACCTTACACATCATATTTCAGTGTTATAAACAACATTTGGAAAAAAAACTTAAATATGTTGTAATTAATGCTTCCAGAATATTTTCTTGCACGTCATTGTGCTTCTATTTTGCATCAGATTGTTTATTTGAGTTATTAAAGGATTGCCTCGCAAGGCTGAGTGATCTGTGTCTGATAAAAGGATGGTATACATCTTGTGCTATAGTTTCTCAAAAATGATCTGTACTACCATCATTTGTAAAGCTACCTTAATAACATCATCTTTACCAATGAATGTTAATTTAACATCAATTGGATAAGATTAACAACAAGACATTATTCACACATATTTGGAGAGTTTACGTTTGGAGTTGATTTATTATCGCTGGTTAGCCTTCTGCAAAGGTTTTAAATAAATGGCTACAGAAAGATCCTGTAATGAACATGTCTGCACAAACTGTGATATTTTTTCTGAATTTAATGTACGTTCTTGCACTTTGTAGCCTGAATTTAAATTGCATCAAATCTACACACTGTCTAGTCATTGCATTTTTATACAGCTGTGGTATTTCATTTTAAGATTGATGTTGCAGAAATTGGCTATTTTTATGAATCCATAACTATTTTGTTATGTACACAATTGTATACAATTTGTCAAATGAGTGTTTGAAAGTGTAGTGGATTTTTTTTTAATAAGTTCCAGTCTAGCTTGGTTAATAAAAGCAGTTCTTATTCAGGAAACTGGTTTGTAATAGTATTTTTTTTGTACAGATTTAAAATGTGAATATGGCATTTTTAGCAAAAAAAAAGCCCTCCTAAATTAAAGCTCATCTTGCATTTTTTAATTTTTGAGTACAAAATAACAGCATTGATACTAATTTTGTTCTTCTGCAATCTGCTGCTGGATGGGTTGTAATTGTCTACTATAATATAGCCTGCGCACACACTGACATTTGAAGGTTTTGCCTTGTGTTTAGAATTCAGCATGAAAAATTCCACAAACCAATTTGTGGAACACAATCGTCGAGATCATATCTTCATAGCCTGAGCTATTCCTGTCTTACATAAGGAATAGACCATCTGGCCTGACAAGCCTGCTTTGCCATTCAATTAGATCATGGCTGATCTGATGATAGGCTTATCTCCACCCACCTGCTTTTCCCCATATTCCTTAATTACCTTACTATGTACAAATCTATCCAACCTTGTCTTAAATGTATTAACTAAGGTAGCTGCCACTGCCTCAATGGGCAGCAAATTCCACAGGTTCACCACTCTCATCTCAGTCCTAAATTATCTACCCTGAATTTTGAGGTTATGTCTTACCTCTATTTTATCTATACTTTTCATAATTGTATATGATCCCTTCTCATCCTTCTAAATTCCAGTGAGTACAGTCCCTGATAACTGAATAGGCTTCATCTCTGGAATCAACCTGATGGCCCTCCTCTCCACTGCCTCCAAAGCCAGTACATCCTTCCTCAAGTTAAACATGATTACTTGGAAGACTGGTCAGTAAGAATCCAGTAACTAACAATTGGAACTGCAACATGAAAACATCCAAACTTTGGGAATAAATCTGGAAGTAATAGGAAAAAGGAATTGAGAAATGTAATACCTAGTGCAGCATTGCAGTATAAGAGTTTCCAGCAGCAGACCCCAAATATGATTTTTTTTAACCATAGAATTGACTCACCCCCCCCCACCCCGTACCAGATTATACAGAATCCTTAATTTTATTTTACATTAATGTTACTTGTAAATCATAATTCCCGTATGTCACAATGTAATGGCAATAGCAGTGGGGGGGGGGACTAGCAAAATTAAAATGACACCTTTAAATTACAATATCATATGCATGGCCTAAATGTATTTAAATTTACATAGCTTCATGTGGTTTAAGTGAAAATTTGGTAAGAAAACAATAGAATTCAAAATAAAAATGTTTAAGAACCACGTCAAAGTTGATTTTAACATTAAACTTTATTGTGGCATTACATACATTAATGCATTAGGTTTACATAATCAATAATGGCCCAGATAATGTAGAACTTGTGGACAAATGCCAAAGGAAACATAAATAAAATAATAATATAAAGCTAAACAGGAACACAAGCAATTCAGCATTTTGTAAACATCTCAACTCGTTCAGAACCTCAAAGCTGAAAACTTGTGAATCACCATCAAAACTAATGCCTTTCGCCAACTCACTTTCAATTGATAATATCGCCTTGACAGTCCCATGATAGATCGCAAAAAGTTCTTTATAAGTTTCAGCTTTGATAAGCTTCTCTGACATGAAGCCACAAACACACAGATCGTCAAAAATAATTTTAGGCTATTGATATAGATTTTATTGATATAAGTTTACAAATACTAATCACAATATTGTAGCTAAAATGCCAGAAAATTTGACAAAAGCAAGCAAAACCATGTGATTCATTGTAATTGGGTAATAATGTCAGCTCTGACCTAGGTTCAAAAAGTAAATTAGTAAGTTAGAGATAGTCATTATATGTTTAATTATATAGAATTAGAATTAGTAGGTATATATACTACAAGTTTCAATCTTAAAACTGTATTCAGTGTACTTTTTTTTCTTTTCATGCCCTTTATCAGGATTTTGGAGTGGGAGGGAAGGGGAGAAAATTGTTGAAAAAAGCATGTATTGATTTTGGGACATTATTTACCATTTGTGTATGGTACTTAAAGCAGGTAACAAATTAAATAAAAATTTTTTTTAAAGTAAATTAGCAGAGAGTTTTAGCTTTGTAGGTATATTGATACATATGAACTGGGCTTATGAAAAATGTTTTTGTTATAAATATAGGGATATTTTTAATATAAAAAATAGATTTCTGCTGAAACACTGCACAAAAGTTTTAGAGCAAGTCATGTTGGTGTCACCCAGTTCAGTCCGCACTCCCGCATCCCCTTAGTGACGCCAGTGAGAATTGATGGGATGTAACTTTTTGTCTGCCAGCTCCGACTGGTTTTAAAACTTGTGAGAGTACAATGATTATCCAAAAAACAAACTAGAATAAGTTTAATTACCACCCCTGACTCAGACATCCCTGGTCTCAAACTAGAGAACAGCAGCTGGCTGCCTATAATCCCTAAAACAACACAAAAAAATGGTCAGAGCATGCCTTTTCCCATTGCACTGCATGCCTGCTCACCACTGTCTACTACAGAATCCACAGTGGCCTAATCAGCAACTTGAACCTACAGAACAACATTGGAAGCTAGATGTTATTTACTCATTTTCTAATGATAACAAAAGGCCAAGGCAGATGAATATTTCCCCCAATATATTTGTACTGTGACAGAGTATATAGATATGTTTTTGGGAGATAAATTGGGAAAGGTTTGTTAGAGTAAGTCACATACAAACACTTTAAAACAGATCTTATTTAAAATACTGGAGCTCTGCCCTATGCTAGACATGTTGGGGCCAACAGTCTTTGCAAGACCTTTGGAGAGTGCCCAAGGGACTTCACTAATGGACTGTTGTTTACAAAAAGGCAACAGATGAAAGATCTTGTTGGAGCTGCAGATTGTCTGGAGTTGTTCTAAGAGGGTCATATGGTTTTGCAACCAGATAGAGTCAAACAGGCTTTCAGAGAGAGTGAGACACACAGATCACTTCCACAGTGTTACAGCCAGCAGAAGCAGCTGGGACGGATACAGGGCTTGTGGAAAGCCCCATTTGGAAAACAGGTTTGTAAGTGCTTTGTTCAGCTTGGTCAAAACCCTTGTGGTTCATGCAAGAGGACTGTCTTTCCAATGTTTCACTTGGAATAATTGTGTGGTGGTGACGACCTGAAAGAAAGAGGTTATCATCTGGAGAACCCTGAAGGGGTAAGTTTCGTCAGCAAGACCCTGAAATGGCTGATGGAAGTACATCAGTTGTGGGTGTCCAGCGAACAAGAAGTCTCTCTTTGAAAACCGACAAGGACCTTTCCGAGCGGTAACCATTTACCTTTCAAGCACCAAAGACTGTTAAATGTTCAATTCTGTGCACAGTCTAAGAATGGCCTGCAACCAGTGAACTTGGAGGAAATGAGATTGGACTGTGAACCAAAGAACTTTTCTGAACTTGCTCACCTGTGCTTAGAATTAGAAGGAGGGGTGGGGGGGTCAATGATCTTTCTGGTTTGAAGATCATTAAAAGCACCTGTTGTTGTTAAAAGCACCTGTTGTTGAAGTCACGATTTGTCTTAGTGAATATCTATTGCTGCTGGGTTTTTGGGGTCCTCTGGGACAAAACGCTCATCATCCCTCGGGAATAACGACCACTCAACTCACTTCACAGCAGAAGCGGACACTTAATTCAGACGAACCCAGCACCCCAGAAGGCTTCATGTGTGAGCCCGACACGTCCCCTCTCCGGGCCGAGCCGGCTTTTGCGCGGGGTCGGGGGGAGGTGGAACACATCGTTTGCACCACCAGCGAGGCGCGGGGACGCCTTCAGCCGGTGCACAGCTGGGGGGGGAGGGGGGGGAAGGATTTGGGTGCTGGAATCGGAAGTGCTTCCCCTTGTCCTTCAAAGCAAGATGGCGGCGGCGAGTGAGGCAGAGCGGGCCGTGCTGGTGAGTGAGTGGAAACCCCAGCTTATTGTCACAGGGAGGCCGTGCAAGTTTGCAGACGGCGCCGGATTCCAACCCGGATCACTGACGCTTCCAGATTCTTGTATATGGATTAAAAAAAATACGAGAGGCATTCAACGGGTCAAAAAAAAACGCCCCAATCTTAGAATCCCCTCCTCATCCTCACCTCCCCCACCGGCCTCCACATCATCTGCCAGAATTTCCAGCACTTACTATGGGAACCCATCACCAGGCACATTTCCCCCCCCCCCCCCACCTCCCCCTCCCCCCCCCACCTCCCCCTCCCCCCCCCACCTCCCCCTCCCCCCCCCACCTCCCCCTCCCCCCCCCACCTCCCCCTCCCCCCCCCACCTCCCCCTCCCCCCCCCACCTCCCCCTCCCCCCCCCACCTCCCCCTCCCCCCCCCACCTCCCCCTCCCCCCCCCACCTCCCCCTCCCCCCCCCACCTCCCCCTCCCCCCCCCACCTCCCCCTCCCCCCCCCACCTCCCCCTCCCCCCCCCACCTCCCCCTCCCCCCCCCACCTCCCCCTCCCCGCCTTCCGGAGGGACCGCTCCGTCCGTCATTCCCTCATCCACCCGCCCCCAGGCCCAGCAGGGGGTGCAGCACTTGCGCCCAGATCTCCTCCCTCCCCACGGTTCAGGGCCTTTCCATCGAAAGCAACACCCAGGGGAATGATTTACTGCATCCGGCGCTCCCTTTGCGGAGAGACCAGTCGCAAATTGGGAGCGTCTCCGCTCCCTGCACTACACCTCCCAGGTGCCAACCATTTCAATTCTGAGTCTCGCTCACATGGCCTTATGTTCTATCCCTCCCTGACCACCCTTATTTTCCCACCTGGGCACTCTCCAGCCAGATGGCATTAATAGCTTTCAGCTAACCTGCTTGCCTATTTCCCCCCTATCCTTTGCAGTTTTCCCCCTCCACCATCCCTCCTCCTCCTGATCACTGCTGCCCCCATCCCTCCCTTCTCCACCTATCATCTCCTGCCTTTGCCCACCATCCCATCATCCTTTTGTTCAGATGCCTGCTGACATTCTTCCATAGCTTGATGAAGGGCTCAAGCACAAGATGTCGGTTATGTATTTTTACCTCTTCAGGACACTGAATGATCAACATTTCTGGCTGGTACCCTTCATCAAGTTGACCGAAACATTAACCTTCAGTAGATTTATTTTTGCTCCAGTTGGTTCCTCTATGAGGAAAGGTAGAATTTATAACCTTCACCATGATATTCCACCAAACTGTCTTCCCTTCCTGTCCCTTTTTTATTTTCCTTAAGGAACTGATCTCTGTAGACTCCCAGGGTCATTCATCCATTTCCCCAATACCTACACCCCCTTCAAGTGGCACCTTTGGGGCAACAGGAGGTGCAAAATCTGCTCCTTTATCCTATCTCTTCATACAATTCTAGGACCAAAACAATTCATCCAGGCAACAATTTAATTCATTTGCACTTATTCTAAATTAGTGCACAGTACTGAGCCCTCACAATATTGTCTCCTTTACATTGGAGAGACTAAACTCTGCCTGGATGAATATTTTGATAGATACTTTCATTCAGTGTCCATGAAGGTGAATTGAGTTTCCAGTTGCCTGGCATCTTAATTTTTCTTTGCAGTCCCACATTTTCTCAGTGCTTAGCCTCTAAAATAGTTTCAAAGAAAGCTTAACTTAATGATAGCATCTCTGCTTTGAGCTGGGCATTGTATTTAACTATTTCAGACCACCAGCCTTTTTATTTTGCATCAGACTGGTCAATTTTCTAAAGATGCTGCCTATTTTATTGGAGTTTTCTAGCATTCTCATTTATTTCAAATTTCCAACAGTTTCTTTATTCTGTATTGCACAGTTCTGACATTTTTCTCTATTTCCAATTTAATTCCTGTATTTTCTCCAGGCAGCTTAACTGTCCTCAATATTTTGACCATCCTCTATATTACTGACACTGATTAATTTCATCTGTTTTTCATGGCATTGCAGGCATTTAATGATATCCTCTCCACTTCTCCAATGGGAAGCTGGAGGACTCAGTAGGTTAGCAGCTTCCATAGAGAGAAATGGGCAGTCATCCTTTCGGGTTGGGACTTTAAGACTAGGATGGCAAAATGACCTTTTGATTTGGCAGGAAAACAGCATTAGTTTGGGAATTATACTTAAGAAGTGGACTAGAGGTAACTGGAATTGGAAGATGTAAAGAAAAAAAATCAACATTTCAAGATTATTAATAGTCATCAAAGAAAGTGGTTAAAGTAAGTTTATTTATGCAGGATTTACATGAGCTGATTTGTCACTGATAATGTGTTGCATAGAGAAATTGGATTAATATTTAAAGGTGACATTGAATCTAATTAAAGATCTGGTCAGTGGGACTAGAAGGGTGGGGATTTGTTACGGCATGGACTAGTAGGGCCGAACTGGCCTGTTCTGTGCTGTAAGTGATTATATGGTTATATATCACAAATGTTATATGGCGAGCTCTCCACTGGCCACCGAGATAGAGGTGCACCAAAGAAGAGGTACAAGGATTGCCTAAAGAAATCTCTTGGTGCCTGCCACATTGACCATCGCCAGTGGGCTGATATCGCCTCCAACTGTGCATCTTGGCGCCTCACAGTTCGGCGGGCAGCAACCTCCTTTGAAGAAGACCGCAGAGCCCACCTCACTGTCAAAAGACAAAGGAGGAAAAACCCAACACCCAACCCCAACCAACCAATTTTCCCTTGCAACCACTGCAACCGTGTCTGCCTGTCCCGCATCGGACTTGTCAGCCACAAACGAGCCTGCAGCTGACGTGGACATTACCCCTCCATAAATCTTCGTCCGCGAAGCCAAGCCAAAGAAAAAAGAAATGAAGTTTTTGTTCATTGCATTTGGCATAGGGTATAATTAGCTGGCTTCATTTCTTATCTAAGGCATAACTTGGTCAAGTGTGTGTGATAATTTTTAATTATGGGAATTTGTTTAGATGAGCTGAGTATCCTTAATAGTCAAAACTTCTACAATGCCCATGGTTGTATGCCAAGAATAAAATTGTGTGACAAATCATCAATTTTTTGATCATCTCTTTATAATATAGATAACAAAAATCTTTAATGTATCTGTAGAAATTTTAAATTTAATTTTGTGTTCAGTGTCATTGATGCCTTGTATCTTGAAATAAAAGCACTCTGAACCCCAAATTATGTTGGTGATAAGGATTATTCACTTTTTTTTGTGATGTTTCAGGAGGAAGAATTTAAATGGTTATTGCGTGAAGAAGTTCATGCTGTCCTCAAACAGCTAAAAGACATTCTTAAGGTAATGTTTAGAATCTCTGCACAGGAAGCTTAGTGTCTTTTGTGCTATGCTTGCACAACAATTTCTCGACAATTACTCTCTCAGTGTCAGAATCTACAAGAAGATCATCAATTCTCTCTTTCTGAAGCAAAAAAAAACATAGATTGGCCAGTATTTCCAGATAGAGGTGATTTCATTGGTTTGTTGGAATTTTAGTAAATCTTGTTGCAACATCTCTGACCTTTCTACAATATGCACACCAGATTTGTTTGCAGTTCTCTCAAGTATAGCCGAAACAAGCAAATAGAAACATTTAGCGTAACTTCTCTGATTTCAGATTTATCTCTCGAAAACAGGGGTGGGCAACTTTTTACTATGCATGGGCTGGGCTGCGCTGATGCTACAATAAAGTAAATAAATAAATAGATGGAATAAATACAATTATGCATTTCAGGTCAGGGAAGGCATCTTCAAATCTGGAAATGCACCAAAAATCACAAGTTAGTCATTAAAATTACATAAAAAAAAAAACTATAAAAGTAAAAAAGGAGAAAAACGAGTCACAATGTAAACAAAATTAACTAACCCCAAAATAGACAGCAGTGAGAGGGATAGAATGTCACACAAAGAGAGGATAAGCCTCAAACACAGAGAGAGGAAGTTACAGAGAGGGATTTATGCACAGATGGGGGAAGGGAGTCTCACACGGTGGGGTGTGGGGGGGGGGTGGTTCTCTAGCACAAATGGTTTCCGATTGCTGAGGCTGCCTGTTGTTTGAATTCCAGATAATGGGGGTTTTACAGTACTTGGTTTGCCTTTTTCTACACTAATTGTTGCTGATTGCTTGATGCTGCCTATTGCTTGAATTCTGGATAACAGGGATTTTAATGTATTTGGTTTGCCCTTTTCTACACTAATGATAGGCTCCTCTTGTGCAGGAGGCCTCCCGGCGCTTTACTCTGTCAGCTTCTGGATCTGAATGCCAAACAAGACAGGAGAACTTCAAACTGGGAAGCTCAGCGTAAGCAGTTGTCCTCAGTTTATCCTGTACTTTATGGGAAACGATGATTTTTAATCATTGTTAATTTAATACACGTTCCCAAAGAGCACCAATCAGGAAGAATCAGTTTAATCCAAAATATAATTTTTAATCATCTTGGACAATCAACAGGAGGACTGCTTTGCATGGTTTTTTTTCTCATTTGGATTGGATGACTTGTGAATCTTTCAGCATCTTGACTGGCTTTGTTCATTTCTGAAAGTATCCAAAAATATGTGTTGTTAAATGACATTTGCAAATCACTAAATGTTATGTAATTTATGGCTAAAGGATGTCAAATAGCTTTTTTTTTTAAATCATGGCATACTTTGATCTGGAGGCTTTAATTTTTTATGCATTGTTCTGTCCAGCTCTCCTGTTTTCATCTTTTTGAATTCATCTGATCCCAATTAACTTCCATTTGAATCTCTAACTACAATGTTTCAAATTGCTCTTTGTGGTTCACTTTCCCAAAGTTATGTGATTTCTAAGAGTGAATTGCTTTGTGTCCAAAAGTCCCTCCAATGGTCTGACGTGTAAAGAGATCTGATTTCATGCCTGCTATTAAAGACTCAAATTGGGAGCCTCCAGCATAAACAAAACTGAGAGGGGATCTTGTAGTGATCTTTAAAAAATGTTTGTGTAACTTCCAGTGAGGTAGATGAAGTTTGGGATAAACAGCTTCTCAGGAGGCTGCTTAAAGATTGTTACAGATTGGAACAAAGGCTGAGTAGAGACCTTATTAAATAGGTCTATAAAATTATGAGGGTCATAGAACTTGAGGACAGAGGGTTTCAGGTGAGGGAGGTAAAATTTAAACAGGATGTTAAATTAAATTTAAATTTAGACGTACAACATGGTAAGCATTTAATAAAAACATTGGCTAGGTATATGAAAAGGAAAGATTTAGAGAGATGTGAGCCAAATGAGATGAGTGTATTTGAGTATCACGATCAGTTGGATTGTAAGGCCTGTTTCCATATGACTCTAATTCACTATGAATTAAATGCCCTTCTCAAAGTAGTGATTGATTGTAAGAGGAATGTTGTTTGAAGAAATGCATTTCCATGCGTGAGAAGGAACTGGCCTGATGGACCATACATTCGTGGTTCACGCACATATTGTTAAATAACATTGCAGTATCCAACTCTTGATCACTTCACTTATTACTTAGTGTACGCGATTTTGTTGGAACACCAAGCTTTTAGAGGAAGCTCATCCGCCTGATGCCTTGATGCAAAGTATAATTGCCTGTTTTCTGGCAGTGAAACACAAGGCTTTAATTTTAGCTGAGCTCCAGATCTTACAAATAATAAATCATGGTAAGGAGTAAGTAGAACAAACAAACATGCACCATATTATTCTGTAGTGCATCCATACAATCCTTGAGAAAAGTAATGGCCAGAAGTATTCTGCAAATGGGAAAGGAGCAGTGTGTCATGTTTTTCCTCCAGAGGATCCAAGAGAGTGTACCACGTGGTGAAATAATCTTGTTGATCACTCTGTTAACTGTGAATTAAAATCTCGTACACCTTGTGATTTTCTTCTTTGTTTCCAATTCTTTATAACGACATGTATTGATAGAAATGATGTTATAAATCATGAAATGAACACTTTCTTAGATTGATTTTCTCATCCAGCACAGATCAGGTGAAGGGTGTTCTGACTTTACAAGGAGACACGTTGACTCAAGCAGTGAGTACAAATCCAACAGAGTAGAAAATAAGTGGCTACATGGATAAATAGATGAATTTGTAATTACTTTTTTGAGTAATTGCCAATGCATCTCTGGTTAAAAATATTTCATTACTTGCAAGGTGCATGTATATCCAGCAATCCAATGCTATAGTTTTTCAGGGCTGAATTTTTATGATCAAGGAAATATACAGACCATGTAATTTTGAACATTTTTGTTAGTGGCAAAGCTAACAACATCCTGCATACATGATTAAAGTGTAATTGGGTGAGTTTAATGCAGCTGTGGACTTAGCAAACAAATGTTGCAGTACTTGTCCTCAAACAATGGCAAGAGGCAGATTTGCTACTAAATTAACAATTTAATTTATATACCATTTCTAATTAGTGTTATATATTGTCAAAACATATAAATGACAATACTGTATAACTTTAGAATTCTCAAGGCTACGGTTATGAATTCATCACATAAAAATACAGATGACTAGACAATGTTTCAGCTCTGCGTTCCCTTTGAGTTTTAAAGTTACTGTTGTATTGACAAGTATGTACTTAAGACTAGAGATGGGTTTCAACTTTCAAAGCCAATCTACTTTTTGTGAAAAGAGCAACGTTATGGGTCTTTGGCTCTCTTTTGAAGTGTAGTCACTAAAGTTGTGCAGTAATTGAGGCAGTTAGTTTGCATCCAGCAAGCTTCTCCAAATAACCTTGTGAAAATGAATTGATTATCATTTAAAAGCATTACAAAAACATTAATATTGTTTAGGACAGCAGAAAAAATTCTTGGCTTCTCTCTAAAGTTATGTGAAAACATCTTGAATCTTCACCTGAGAAATCAAATGACCATCGTGTCTTTTGTCTACCTCACTGAAACGAGGTTTTATTAACCTAAAAATAAATATAAAATGTAGGAGATACTCAGCAGGTCAGGGATGGGTGGTGAAAGAGAAGGAAAGTTAACATTTCACATCAACAACATCAGAGATAAAAAAAGCTTAAAAAAATAAGCTTGTTTTAAAATGATGGGGGATCCATGAAGAGAACAAATAGAATATCAGTGATGGGGTGAAGGATCAAGGAACGAGGTTTGAGAAAATAGTAAAGACTTAATAAATGCAGTTAAGAAGATATAAGTGAGAGCAGAGGAGGGAGAAACCAAGTGCTGAAACTGACCTATAGCACACAGCAGTTGAAGTCAATCTAAAATAAAAGGGAATGCTGAAAAGGCCAACCACATCTGGAGAGAAAAACTGTTGTATCAGACCTAAATCGTTCTGATACACCATGCTAATTAGCTAAAAATGTTAAATTCAATAAGCAATATACACTTATCAAAAGTGCTTATTTTTATACATATAAAGAGGTCTACCACATCTTGGCAGCACTTGTACCCAAGATGCTGAATGTGAATTTTAATTGAAGATTTGTGTCATCCTTACTCCCATTGTTTCCTCTACATTAGAGAGACTGGATGCAGATTGCGAGATCACTTTGTTCAGCACCTTTACTCTGTCTGCTGCAATAGTGGGAATCTCCCAGTGGCAACTCTTTTCAATTCCCCGCTACATTTCAATGCCAATATGTTTGTCCATGATCTCATTGGCACCCTCCAAACAGATGGCATTAACATCAATTTCTCTAGTTTCTGTTAGTCCCCCCCCCCCATATCTCTCCCCTTCCTCATCCCTATTTCTCTGTTCCTCCCTTTCTCTCTCTTCCTTTCCTTCAGCTTTGCATTCACAGAGCCACCCCTCCCAGAATCAATTCTCACCTGTCCTCCTATCCGTATCAAATTATTGTCTTTTGTCTTTTGACCTGTTCTCATCCCCCAGCTCTTTCCTCCCTTCTCTCCCAGCCTTTTTATTCTGGTGCCTACCTGCTTTTTGCTCATATCTTGAAGAAGGGCTCAGGTCTGAAACGACGGGTTATATATCTTTACCTCCTATGGATGCAGCAAGATCTGCTGATCTCTGTGTTTTTACTTAATTGAAGATTTGTTCTCTAAAATAGGAGATTAACCTGAGGCTGCCTAAACACAACCAGGTTCTGCATTGTTCATTCAGGGAGGACAAACACTGGAAAATGCAACAGGTAAAAGCATTCATTGCAACAGTTCTTCTTTAATTAGACATGGGTGTTCATTTTTAAAAAATAAGATTGCATTGCTTATCTTTACAAACAATATTGGTGGCAGAGTTTTTGCATTCTGGCCATGAATGGAAGAGGTTTACTTTTGTTTCACTTTGTGTAACCATTTAACCGTTAAACTTTTAGAGCTCAATAACAATCTTTTATAAGGATGAATTTTGATTTTTTTAAATGTTCCACTTGGTGCTTACATGTTCTACAGATACTCACCTCTTCAAATACAAATGTAGAAACAGAATTCAGAGACTGTTGAATTTACTGATGGCACAATACGTATCAATCCTGGCCTTGATTTCTCAGTACACAAACATCCCCATTATCTGGATTTCAAGCATGTGGCAAAAAAAAAAATCCCAGAAAATAAATAGGTAAAAAATACAAAAGTTTAAAATCTGTGCCCCTAGCAGTCAAGCCGCCCATCCACGCAACATGCAATTTCAAGCAACTGTAAAATTTGCTTATCTGGCATCTACCAATCCCCATAGGTGTTGGACACCAGGGGTTTTACTGTATTTTGTTTAAATAGCTGGAGAAATTGTACTTAAATAAACAAAAATACTGTGGGTGCTGGAAACCAAAATGAAAATTCAGCAGGTCAGCCAGTAACTGTGGAGAGAGATGCATTGTTAATTGTTCTGGCCTAATCTCATGAAAAGTCAATAACTGTGCACTAACCTTAGTTGGGTGGAGTGGTTCATATTTAACTGGAATGTTGTTCGGAGGGAATGGTTGGTAGCAGGCACATTGATCTAAACTATTTGGCGTTCATTCCCTCCCTTTCTGATATTAATTTATTTTTCATCAAAGCAACAAAAATAATTTGCATACATTTAAATTTAGACCTACAGCCAGGTAACAGACCCTTTCAGTCCACGAGCCCCTGCCGCCCAATTACACCCAATTGACCTATACTCCAGTACCTTTTGAATGGTGGGAGGAAACTAGAGCGCCCGGACGGAAGAAGCCCTATGCAGTCACAGGGAGAAGGTATGAACTCATTGGTGCTGTTACAGCATAACTGCTACACTAAACCGTGCCACCCTAGTGTTAGTATCCCAAGTGGAGGAATTTGCCTGTAAGAACATTGGTAGTAGGACTGCATTCCAAGTATTGTGAAGCTGAATGCAATGAACAGCTGTAACAATGGAGAAGAACAAAAACTGCTTATACTGGAATTTTGAGCAAACAATGAGCTGTTGGAATAACTCAGCAGGTCAGGCAGCATCTGTAGGTAGAAATGGTCAGGCGACATTTCAGGTCTGCCGTTCCTCCAACAGCTGGTACAGTCAACAAGGCACATTTCTGTCCCATCGGCCTTATTTTGATTGTGCAGAAGTACAGGTCATTGGACTTTAATGGGCCAGAGCGATCTCTCTCACTCTGTTTATTCTTGTCGACCTGTATAATCATTCCCTAATTTCTTGAGGTTCCTCACATTACGTATTGACCTCACTTTCTTCCCCCAGCTCACCCCACAATGTGCCCTCAGTGCTTCTTAATTGATCTTATCTCTCCATCTTCCCAGATTCAGGATGCCAGGAATCATGTCGGTCAAGCTCTGTATTTACTAAATAGCAGGGATCAAACATACCAATTTAAGAGTGGGACAGAGGTCAACAAGGTCAGTGATTCTTTAGCATTAAATATCCTCTCGTCAGGTTCAATCAGTGGTTGATTAAAATCCTTTTTTTTTTTAAATCTTTCGAATGAATGATGGCCTTTGATTTTTTTGCAAACATGCAGTGCCTTCCGTCTGAAAGTTGCCCATACATTTGATCAAAGTTAACTTTCAAGCATTGTTCGAACAAGTCTAGAGACTTGCACAGGAACATTCCCCAGATAAAGTAAACATTTGTAGTTGCTCTGCAAATGTATCCTGTCCAGCTCCCCGGATTGGGTTTGGTTCCTTCATCTTTACAGTGATCTCAGCTGGTTTGGTAGTGGAAATGTCACACTTTGGTTGGGTTTCCTGCCTCATGGCATACTCCAGCACCTACTTTGGGCAATACAGATTGGAGGGCAGTGGTTAAACATCCAAATGTTTAAACTCCCAAACAAAGACTCTGGTCTCAAATATGAGACGTAGCTTCCTGGATGAGGCTGCTTGCAATACTTGAACTTTTTGCATTGGTAAGCAAGTTATTGCTTTCAGAAGAACTGCAGAAATAAAATGCAGTTTCTATCGGAAAATAATTTTACTTGCCTTTCACCATGATGACAGAATTCCTGCTTGTCTGCTTCTAAAGGTTCCTCTAAAATACCAATATGAAACATAATTTCTAATTACACTCGGACACAAAGATTTTGCTTCCTGGATATTTTTGGGTCTATTTTATGGATTTTGGGCTGTTGATCACAAAAACCACCTTTAAAAAAAATTCCTATCACGTACTGTTTTTTTAGATATAAACTATTTTTGTGATTTTCTGTCATGTTTTAAATCTACTACAAGCAGACAAAACCATGAATTACAACCTGCCATTGAAAATTCATTTTCTACATTTGCACTTGGACTTCTTCCCTGCTGATCTTGGTGCTGTCAGTGACGAACAGGGTGAAAGGTTTCACCTGCGACCATAGAAAAGTGGTATCAGGCAACTGGAAGCCATCAATGCTGGCTGAGAATTGATGGACGCTGACAAGATAGGCTTCATAT
Source organism: Narcine bancroftii (assembly GCF_036971445.1). Lineage (NCBI taxonomy): Eukaryota > Metazoa > Chordata > Chondrichthyes > Torpediniformes > Narcinidae > Narcine > Narcine bancroftii. Next base: position 15,589,329 of record NC_091480.1, read on the forward strand.
GCTGAGCATATACAAAAATCAGCGGCAAAATTAGGTCAGTTGAACTAACACAATGTGTCAGGATCATTATGCAAATAAACATGCTAAATTCAATTAAAATTAATTTAATGTTTCTTCAGCTTTCTACTTGATATAGAAAATCTGAAATAATCTTTGTGTTCAGCTTGAAATTGCCTATCATAATTTCTAATTCTTACAGGAAGTAAACCTTTTGGGGAAAACATGTTGTCCAGTGTTATTTATAAAGGCGAGGTAATATTTGTGAAATGATTTTGATAATCAGAAGTGTATCAACATGACAGAGTAAGATCAGAAAATCTTTTTGACTGCGAAATATTTAAATTCATTTTTCTTTCAGTTGAAAATTGCTTCACATTGTATCCAGCCTATGAAAAATGACTCAATTCACTTCTTCTGGTGAGGCAATGTTGACTTGTTTGTAAATTTCCTGGTCTGTCTTTCTAGGGACAATACACGTCTTTTCATTGAACCATTCAGAAGCGTCCACTCATATTTCCTCTATAGAAATAAAGCAAAAAAAAAAGTCTTGGTCTCTGCCCCAAAATCAACAGTCAGCTTAACAATTTAGTTAAATATCTGTGGACGGAAGGCAGTTTTTCCTTTATTGTAAATGGAATGAAGACAGCATTAAATTTTAAAAGAATTAATTCAAAGGAATACATGAATGAAAATTGGCCATTCTTAATCTTGACACTTGGGGAAAAAAAACAAAGACTTTTTCTTTTAAAGCTCATGGATGCAGTAATGTTGCAGCTAACCCGTGCTCGCAATAGGCTTACCACTCCTGCAGCTTTGACACTCCCGGAATTAGCCTCGAGCAGTTTAATGGTGAGTATCCACCCTCCTCTATGTTTGATGATTGTTTTCGTGTTTGCCTCTCTCTCATTGTTTCTAAAACGTCAGTGCAAGAATCTTATATTAACTTGACAACAGAAGCCAGAGGTGATTTTTTTTTAAAGAGTTCTCTCTGCATCTGGATGTCTGTGACTAGCAGTGCCACACAAGGATTGCTTCTAGGATCCTGGTTTGTAATATACAAGAATGGCTTGGATGTGGATTTGAAAGGCAACATCAGTAAATTTGCAGATGGCACGAAGATTGGTGGACTTGTTGATTGTGAGGTTTTAGGCTGAAGAGAAATATCGATGTATTGTTGAAAGGTCAGATGGGGTATATCCATCTGCCCTTCATTACTCAGGGCATTGAATACAGAAGTAAGAATTTTATGCTTTAAATTTATCAATCTTTGTCAGTCCTCATTTGGAGTACTGTGTGCAGTCCTGTCACCAAGTATCAGAAAGATGTGATAGTGCTGGAGAGGGTGCAGAGGAGCTTCACCAGAATGTTTCCTAGCATAGAGCAGTTCCGTTATGGGAGAGATTGGAGAAACAAGATCTTTACTCTCCAAAGCGGAGGAAGGTAAGCGGGGATGGTAGGGGAATAAATAGATTGGATGTCAGGACTCTTTCCCCCATATTGGAGGTATATAGGGCATGGGGTTTAGAGTAAAAGGAAAAAGAATTTGAGGGGCAATGAGGAATATCTCCCTCGTGCAGAGAGTGATAAATGCCTAGAATGCACAGTTTGGGGGAGTGGTTGGATCTGAATTGCTGACAACATTTAAAAAATGGGGTGAAACACAAAAGTTTGCAGATGCTGTGATTGTAGTAAAAACACACAGAAATGCTGGAGGAACTCAGCTGGTCTCTCAGCCTTGAAGAAGGGTTTTTTCAACATTTAAAAAGTGTCCAGATGAAGACTTGAATCACTTAGGCATGTATGACTTTCGACCAAGTGCTGAGCTGTTGGATTAATACAGAACAGTGTGTGAGCTGGGCTAAATGGCTTGTTTCCATATTGTACAATTCTATAATCCTCTCCTTCCCTTTCTCTTCCCATCCCACTTCCATCCCTTTCTTTCCACCCTGTGCCTTTCTCCCCATTAGCTAAATACCTGTCCACTCCCCACAACCCCTCTCACCTATTGGCAACTCCAGTTTTAAATACCAACTTTAGTGTTAGTGAGAATGAATAGCTTGAAAACTGTGCCACAATAATTGACAGATTTCAGGTTTATTGTCAGAGTACATACAACCCTGACATTCTTTTTCTGTGGGCAAGGCAGAATTACCACTTATTGACAAAAAAAATGCACTGCATATACATGTAAACAAATAAAGAATTGGAAGCAGATAACAAATGTAAACAAGCTGACTGTGGAATACAGAGGGAATTTGAAAAAATCAATGGAGTGCAAAGTAAAAGTCCTTAAATAAATCTCTGATTGAGTTTGTTGTTGAGGAGTCTGATGGTGGAGGGGTAACTGGAGTTCTTGAACCTGGTGGTTTGAGTCTTATGGCACCTACACCTCTTTCCTGATGGCAGCAATGAGAACAGTGCGTGTGCTGGGTGGTGTGGATCATTGATGATTGCTGCTGGTCTCCGGCGGCAGCATTCCCGGTCGGTGTTCTCAATAGTTGGGAGGGTTTTACCTGTGATGTCCTGGGCTGTGTCCACTATCTTTTGCAGGACTTTACAGGGTATTGATGTTCCCATACCAGACCGTGATGCAGCCGGTCAGCACACTTTCCACCACATTGAAATTTTCAAGGGTTTCTGGTGTCATACCAAACCTTCGCAAACACCTGAGGAAGTAGAGGCGCTGTGTGCCTGCATGTGGTAGCAGAATCCATGCCAAAGATGTTAAATTTTTTTTAAGTGTGACTTTGGGGAAAACTGGGCATCATTTTGCATTTGAAATTTATACTGAATTCTTCACCTTGCATTGAATACAATCCTATAAACCTACTCGACAATCAATGTCCCTCACAGATCATAACCCTCTATTTTTCTTACATCATTGTGTTGTACAATGCTCATAAATGCATATATACTTGTGTTATTTTGTTCCCTTGTCACTTAAGTCAGATCATTTTAGTATCTTGTAACATCTTGTTAATAGTAAACAAAAACATCAATCATTAAGAATTTCAATTTATTGACTTGTGTTGACTTACGTTATTTATTAACTATCTTGATTCTCTCATAGAAAATGTTCACACCATCTCTTCCTGGGGACGTCTTTGCCAACTTCTACATAAATCTGAGCAAACTTTGTTTGATTGTCTACCAGCTCCATCTTCTACAGCCCAATTTGAATAAGGTGATAATTAAGCAATGTTTAAGAAGGAAACTCATTCAAAGTAATTGGTATAATTTGGTTTATTTGTTCAGTGTCTGGTTCTTTTTGAATGTTATCTGATGCAAATATAATTCAATTTAAATAATACTCATATTAGATTCTTAGACTTTGTTTACAGCTCTTGATGTTATTCCAAATGTTCATGGACTAGAGCAGGGGTGGCCAAACCACAGCTCACGAGCCACACGAAGCTCTTTGACATATAATGTGCAGCTCACGGAAATATGTTGGCTGAGACAGGAATCATATGAGCTGGTGCTCTCAATGGTAATTTTAGTGGGCATGGGTTGCGATCACGCGATTGTGTCAGTTCTCAAATATCTGAATTGTTTCGTTAAACACTTTTGGCCACCCCCTGGTCTAGAGTTTTTTGATCAGTTCCATAAGTCTTCATGAAAATGAAGGAAAAGTAAAGCAAGCTGAGGAAATACTCCTAAATTTTAAGGATACTGCTTGGTGTGTTTTTTTTAATATAAAGTGACCTGAAGCTTGTGAATGCAAGTGGCTGAGGAAATTGAAAGGAAAAATATTGACCATATTTCACTTCCTTATATATGGGTAAATGATTACATTGAGATCTATTCCAATGTACTTGAATTTGTCAAAAAATTATTAGGCGATGAATATGGAAGCGTAAGAAATAGGACCAGGAGTAGGCCAATGCGACCTGTCGAGCCTACTCTGCCATTCAATGAGATCATGGCTGATCTGATGATAGGCTCATCTCCGCCTACCTGCCTTTTCCCCATATCCTTTAATTTCCCTTACTATGTAAAAATCCACCCAACCTTATCTTAAAGATATTTACTGAGGTCGTCGCCACTGCTTCAATGAGCAGTGAATTCCACAGATTTACCACCCTCTGGGAAAAGCAGCTACTCCGCATCTCTGTCCTAAATCTACTACCCTGAATCTTGAGGCTGTGTTCCTTAGATCTGGCCTCCCCTACCAATGGAAACAACTTATCTGTGCCTTTCATAATTTTATACATTTCTATTGGATCCCCTCTCATTCCAGCGAGTACAGTCCCAGATGATTCATTCTCTCCTAAGGCTAACCCCTTCGTCTCTGGAATCAACATGGTGAACCTCCTCTGCACTGCCTCCAAAGCCAGTACATCTTTCCCCAAGTAAGGAGACCAGAACTGCATGCAGCTCATCAGTACCTTGTACAGATGTAGCATAACCTCTCTGGTCCTAAATTCAATCCCTCTAGCAAAGAAGGCCAATGACTTCCAGAAGTCATTTAAAATAATTTCACCAGAGGTTTTTGGCAAAAGTGAAAGTCCATGACATGTAGGTAATCTGGTTGAGTGAATGTTACTCAGGAATCTTCAATGGGTCTCAGCTTTTTAGCAGCAGAGTTCTGGATGAAGGAATAGATTTTGCATCCTTGACTACAATTGTGTCAACAGCAGCAGGTTTTGTAATTGGAAGCAGGTAATTTCAGACTGTTGCTTTCCAGCTACATGCCTGTATATCACTATACGATCACCTTTGTCTCCTGTTAGTGTCTCCGTTAGATAGGATGATTATTTAAATATGACAATGTTAGGCTGTTTCTTAACTAGTCTGTGGAACAGATGTTTCCTCGTGGGCAATCTAGAACTAGGAATCATGGTGCTGACATTTAGTACAGCATTAGCTTTTTATTATTTAGTGTCATTGGGTCATTAAATCACTTTTGACCTCTGACTCTAAGATATAGGAGCAGAAGTAGGCCATTCTGCTCCGCCATTCCATCATGAACTGATCCATTCTCCCACTTAGCCCCAGTCCCCTGCCTTGTCAGAAAAAGTGTCTAAAGAATTATTCTTACCAGTCAGTTCTGATGCCCTTCACAACACGAGCAAAACATTTCATTAAAGATCTATAATGTGTGGATATTTTTTAAAAGTGGGGATGGCGGGGTTGTCAGTTTACGATGTTGTCTCATCAATTTTGTTTCGGCCATTTAGAACTTCAAAGCCGCTGGAAGCTCTGTGCTTCACAATCCAGGATCCACGTTGTAAGTGCATCTCTTACTTTGTTCTTGACTGCACCAAGTCTATCCTACTCTACTCTACCTGAAGCACTAGTTTGGTTTGGCGAGCGATCTTCTTTCCCTTCGATTTAAATTTCAAACAAATGAAAGATGCAAAAGAGATATATATTCTGAATGGGAACTATTTAAATTTCAGTGAAAGGAAACGTTAGGATCCAGAGTTGACTTGTGCATGCATTTTGCAAGTATATTTTATTTGCATTTGGTACTGTCTTCCAAAGGTTTTATTAATTATATTTTGAATGGTTATCATATTAGATGTTTGTCTATTTTATAGTGATTAAAAAAAAATAGATGTTGAGGTTGGTTTCTAACCACTGTTTAGGATGGCACATTAAGATTTGGGCAAAGAGCAAAAATACACCAGGGAATAGTAGTAGCTCTGAAACTACTGAAGGACAAAAATTAGAGGCTGCATGTTTTAAAAGATGCCACTAAAATAATGTAGTCTTGCAGAATTGCATTGGGGGTGCAACATTTTTTCACAGCTATTAGCAATAGAACTGGGAGGGGGATTGGTGCATTGCCATAAAATAAAACAATAAAAACCTCGCTGATTAATAATGCCAACTATTTTATCTCCAAGAGGTACAGAAAATACTAGAGGACCTGCATTTAAATTAGGGGAGGGGAAAGTTTAGAGGAGATGTGCAGGGCAGATTTTTATACACAGAGGGTATTTGACAAACAATAACACAGGATACAGGGCGTTTCCGACATATGTCCATTGCAAGATATGACCGGTCGGCTAGAACGAAACCTGGACATAAGTTGAGGAGTACCTGTAGTCAGTACACCTAATTCAATAGAGAAACCTTTTGGGTGCCACGCAGCTTTAAAAATCAGAGTCGTGCAAGCAGTAAGCAGTTACTTTATAAGCTAATATAAGGGTGATGAAAGAAATGAACGCAGATTTTTATTTTCATTTTTGCTTTGCAGCGAGATTAATAACCAGAAATATGAGGTTAGCCATGTACACAAAGTGGAATGTGTGATCCCCTGGCTAAATGATACACTGGTGTTCTTTACCATTGCTCTACAGCTTTGTCAGCAACTGAAGGACAAGGTATAATCTGTCTTCTTTAATCTGTAAATTAATCAGAAGATTTTTTTGCATTGTGCATTTTCACTTAGTAAAACAACAATATGACCGGCTTGAGTTACTGTAATAAAATCCTGTCATATGAATCTGAATGCAATGTTATGATTGAGTAAGTGTCATCTGGTGAGTCAAGCTTATTTCTCCTGATAACACTGGACGTCAAATTTTTTGAAAAAGTTTGCTTCTTGTTAAAAAAAAACACTGGGGATTATGATAGACCAAGTTGAACATGATGATAATTTCAGATTTGCTGTATAACGTTGAAATTTGGAGAAACATTAAATTAACTTTTATTGAATTTAGCATTTTTAATCACGTAATGACACTGATAGACTGCATTGACCTAAAAATGTTTTGCTGATTTTTGTTTGTACTTCGCATCTGATGCCTCTTGTGTCAAGAGTCCAACAATAGTTGGCCGGCATTGATGGATTCCACTTGCCTGATACTGCTTTTCCATGGTTGCAATGTCCTGGTGAAACCTTTCACCACGTTCATCACTGATCAGCAAGAACAGCAGGGAAGAAGTCCAAGTGCAAATGCAAAAAATGTATTTTCAATGACGTTTGAAGTAGTCTCAAATTACGACAGAAAATCACAGAACTAAGTTATATCTAAAAAGGCACCTGATAGGAAAATGTCATGGTCATAATTAGCTGCCCAAATTCTATAAAATACACCCAAAAGTGTTAAGGAAGCAAAACCTTCGCTGCCCAGTGTAATCAGAAACATGTTCTTCGGTCAGATCCATACAGATGTCTGTGGTCTTTCTCCTCCACCCCTTTTTTTTCTCCTCTCAATTCCTGTTTAGTAGAGAATAAGCAGCAGACAACTCTGCTTCAAATAATTTTACTCATTTTATTGTCTACAAAATTGCTGAAAGTAATCACTAAGGCATTGAGATTTTATCCTTCCTTGCCAAGAATGGAATCCATCTTGAACTAACTGCTTTGTCAATTGAGTTTGATTAGAAATGAAGTCAATAATTAGCCTTAAATAAATCTCAGAGTTGAAGTTGGTGTTTAGCCGAGCCAAATTATGTATGTAATTTCATGAAAAAGATATGACAAAACTGGCCAATTTAGAAATACGTATTTGAGATTTTACCATTGTGTAATGTAGTTTTTATATTTAACTTCACTTATTTCCCCACTGTATCTTGGTTAACCTGACAAATAATTTAATTCAATGATTTTTCTTCCTCACAGATCTCTGTTTTTTCCAATTACTGGAACTTTAAGCCCTACTGATTTTGATCAACAGACTAAATGAAGATCAGTTTGTACTTTGTACCTACTTACTACTGCACCTCCCAGTCTGCCTACTGTAAATGCTGTGTCTGTGAACATGTCGATCAAGAGGTTGCACTGGTGCACTTTTCTCACCTATGTTAGCCACGTTTTTAAAGAGTTGTAATCCTTGTGGAGCCAGGCCAAGTGATCATTGAAAATATCACCAGATGGTAAATTTTAAGCCACGAAATGGATTAATTCAAAGGTTTTCCTCAAAGCATTAGGCTTTATTGTCATGGCCTGATTCTCAGCTGCTGACAGATAGAAGAATTAAACAATTAGGTAGAATATTTGGTGTAGAATTATACCAGTTTAGATCAACCTCTGGGTTTTGGGAAATGAAGAAGGGAGATATATCTCAGTGTTCAACCTCCGAAACTAATACTTTTGGATTAGTTACCAAGGAGCTGTAAGAACAAAAGCTATACATTATACCTCTTTTTGGTCAGTCAAATATTTTTGACCTGCAGTATCCTAATGAGACTTCACTATTTTCATCAAGATGAAAAGGAAAGTGAGAAAAGTAATTTAATTATACTTTTTCATGTGTTAATTTTGCATTTGTGCTTGTCATAAATTAATCAAGTTTATTTTATTGACAGCTGTATGTCTGAATTTACATCCTTGTATAATGATTTCTGTAATCTGGGGACTTTCATTTATTCTGTTTAGGGGTTTAGTAACTTAGAATGAACAAAAACTAAAAGCACTGAATACCACCTTGATTCTCCAGATAATTGACTACTTGGGTGACTGATGCTTGGTGAAATGATGTAGTTCATGGAAATTGTTTTTAAAAATAGGAGCTTTTGATGTAGTCAAGTATTCACATGACGGTCAGTTACATTATGTGTATGTTTATATTGAGTGTTGGATACATGCACATTTTAACCACTGAAATAATGGATTTTAAACTGGCTAGCTAATATAAAAGTTTAATTTATGGAAACTAAGAACAGTGGAAATAACATTTAAAAAAAGGGAAACCTTTGCTGGAAATGTAATCTCTACCATTAAATCAGCAGACATGGTTTTCATGTCTGGGAAGTTTTGCACAAGGCAATCTTCAATTGAGTAACGCGGGTCATAAATGAGGTCTTATTTATGTATTTCATCTGATTAATTTGTTTATAAAGTGAGTCTGTATCATTAATACATGTTAATATTTCTGTTTGCACCACATTGGCAAAGTGTTAAAACTGATTTGCCTCATGCAAGGAGGAATCTCAGTGGTACTGTTTCAAAATTGGAATTCTTAATGCTGATTGTTTCAGGATCCTGGTTTTGTATTTTAACAATGTGTAGGAGCATTGAAACTTGCCACACTTAGCTCCAAGTTTTCAGCCATTTGACCACCACCATCATTTGTATTCCAAACAGAATTTGATGTTTCCTGTAAACTTTGATTTTTTTTTCCATTTTTATAATGTACTGTGATTTTCAGTTTCAGCACTGGGTTGGTTGGATATTGTTCAAACTTTTCAACCAAAAAAAGGAACAAAATAGAGTTTTGGGTCAAAGAACCTGACTCCTTTCCTAGAGATGATGCCTCACTTGTTGAATATTTCCAGCAACTGCAACTCCTTTTATTTTCATTTCAGAACACTGTACTACTTAGATGTAGCAACTATGTTTGCACAAAGCTCTCTCAGTTCTGATTTACCCAGGTTTTTGGTGTGATATGCACTACCACTTTCTCTCATTTTACACTTTTAGTAGACTACTGTTCATTATGAAGTTCTGCATACAGTTTGGTGCTTTTCAGTAGTGGAAAGATGTTGCCTTGGCTTGCTTGCTGATGTAAAAAACTAGAATCCCTTTTTGATCATTCTCCTGAAATATTGTTACATGTGAAACTGTTTATTTGTCAAACATCAAGTTTTAACAAAGGCAGTTGGATAGATCAGTTGTAAATGAAAGGAGCATGAATAAGCTTGTAAAACAAAATTGATGTCTTCCAATATAATTGTTAATGTTCTTGTGATCAACATTCTAATAAAACATTTTGATATTTGCTACATCTGGAACTGGAATGTACTGTGGACTGAGCAAAACATTGCTTCAATAAAGTATTGAGTTCAAAGAAACAGTCATCTGGCACTAATTTACATATGATGTTAATGGGAATGGTGCGAATCCTACAAGAATAAAGTGGTAGGGCAAGGGATATGTTCACAGCCTGGAGCTTAGTGTTTCAAACCTTAATTCAAAACTGCTTCAGTTTGTAATTGATTCTCTGCTTTGGGACAATGGTGTTGTTTGCTGCAACATTCAAAATGTTGGCCACACAAGATTCTAATTATGCAGTCATTGTGCTCCACCATTATCATTTGCAAATAGTGTTTAAAAAAAAATCTCAGCATCTTTTGTTTTCTAGCAGAGTTGATGCCCTGCTTTCCTCAGTGAACCCTTGTCAGCTTGTTTATTCACACATCTGTTCAAAAATACAATTCTCTAGTCAGAACTGAATTATCTGACAGCATATGAAAAAAAAATGCAACATTTTACAATGAGAGCAGGTAGCTAGATATTGTTGATCTGTTGTGCATAGCCCACAAGACTTGTATTTTGATACAATTCATCGGGGCATAGTTTTCTCCAACATTTGTGAAGGTATAAAACAGAATTTTTTTTTTTAATGTGTCCTTCAAAATATCCTGGTGAATCAGGATGCAACAAGTGATTAGGAAGGCAAAATGGTACTTGGGTCTTTATTACAAGAGGGTGTAGTTCAGAAACTAGTATTGGTACAGGTATTGAGGCTACTACACCTGGTGTACTGTGTACCATTTTCTCTCAGCATTAGAGGCGATTCTAAACAAGTACATTAAGCTCATGTCTGGAATTTAGTCATCTTTATATCACCACTCAATTGTACAATTTTCTATCCACAAAATAAATTAAGAATCTATGTAACTGGACCGTCCAAATTTACCCCCAAATGCATGTTCCTAGGTTCATTGCCATCCGGTGGTCAAAGTAGACAAAACTTTTCATACTCCGTGGTCTCGTATTGAACTTTAATTCAGTTTTGACAGTTGTTTTCTCATATATCATTTGGTCATATGCATCCTGGGATTATCTTGGCCCTTAAATTAATGCTGCATTTTTTAAAATGGCTCATCTTCACAAAACAATATTGCAAGTGGGTTTGAGGATTTTGTACTCAATCTTTCAATGCTACAGGAAAATATCAATACTTGAACTAATCACCTGAATGGAATGGTGGCAATAAAAGCTTTAGGATTTCAGTTGAAAGGAGCTGAATTTTTGATAGATCTGGAACAAGGACAAATTAAGCAAGGCCATTCAATACATTTCTTTGTTACTTTCCCCATTCTCTTTTTATCTGCATGAATGTTCATTAACATTTCAATTAAAAGTGAAATCAAGGCAAATTTCTCATCTTACAAACAGATGTGAGGCTTTCTGCTCCTGTCTACAGCACATGTAAACAATGTCACATCATTCTGTATTCAGAGTAAAGCAGGCTAGTTTTAAAACATTTCATTTAAAACATTTCATTTAAAAACATCAGAAGTAATGCAAATCAGCACATTGTGGGTAATTAGTCAGAAAATGTATTTGCATTTTAAAACTTCGCTGCAAAGAAACCAACTGCATCATTAAGGTATTAAAATCTCATTTTAAGTTTGAAATTTACAATAAATAGTACAACATTAAAATGTTGTTTGCAAGAGACAATAGGGAGAATTCTGGGAATTATAGACCAGTGAATCTTGAGTCAGTGCAAACTACTGGAGAAGATTCTTAAGGATAGGTTTTATGAGCAGTCCACTTCAGAATATTCAACATGGCTTTGTGAAGGGAAGATTGTGCCTCATGAGCCTAATGGAGTTTTTTTTTTCCCCTTGAAGAGTTAACAAAAGAAATTAAACGTAGGGTGGTAGATATGGATTTTAGCAAGACAAGATCCTCCATGAGAGGCTCATTAGGCAGGGAAATCCACAGAACCTTGACTGTGGATTGAAAATGTGGAAAGTAGCAGAGAAGTAGTGAATGGAAAGTATGCTGCCTGGACGTCAGTGACTAGTGGAGTTCCACAGGGATCTGTTCTGGGACCCTGGTCTTTGTAATTTTTTTTAAATAATCAAGATGAAGAAGCAGAAGGATGGGTCAGTAAGTTTGCAGATGACACAAAGATTGGAGAAGATGTTGATAGGTTGTCGTAGGTTTAAAAAAAAGTGTGAGGTGATGCATTTTAAAAGGCCAAACCAGAAGGCTGAGTACAGGGTTAATGATCAGATACTAAACAGAAGTTCCTTGAAGCCCAAATCTATACATCTCTCAAGGTTGCCACACACTGATAGATTAAGGCTTTATTAAATGGGGACTGAATTCAAGAGTCACAGTCATGTTGCAACTCTACAAATCTCTGGTGAGACCACACTTGTGTTCAGTCAGGGTCACCTCATAGGAAGGATGTGGAAGCTATGGGGAGGGTGCAGAGCAGATTCACCAGGATATTGCCTGGATTGAAAAATAAAATCTTGAGGCAAGATTAGCAGAACTGGAACTTTTCTCTCTGGAACGTAGAAGGATGAGAAGATACTTAAGAGATCTACAAGATTCTGTGAGGGATGGACAAGGTAGATAGCCAGCGCCTTTTATCTGGTTAGGAATAGCAAACGTCAGGGGACATTTCTACAAAGTGAAGGGAGGAATGTTTAAGGGGAAACATGAGGGAAAAGTTTAAAAAAAAATATATATATAAACAGTTGTGAGTGCCTGGAATTTCTTGCCAGGGATGATGGTGGAGGCTGAAACATTAGGGGCATTTAAGAGACTTAGACTGGTTGAAAGATTACGAGGCAAGAAGCTTTTACTATATTTTTGGTAGGAGTATATAGGTTGGCACCACATCGAGGGCCGAAGGGCCTGTACTGTGCTGTAATGGTTTTTTTGGCAGTACAATAAAACAATTTATCCAAATTAATGTTGCAATAGAAAAGTTAATAAATAAATTGAACTCCAAGGTGATTATATAGTTTTCACAGTAGTCAGTTAAATTCATTTCAATTAGAATTAAAAAATTTTAACAATTACAACTAATATGCTGGATTTAAAAACTGGTACATTAGATGCAGTTTAATTTGTCATATTGTTTTTCCCCACTTGCATCCCTACTCAGTTGAATGCCAAGATAATGCATATCTACTTCTATTAAGAAACCAATTTCAAGATCTCCTTGTATTAACCCAAGACTAAAATTGTACAGTGAGTTACCTGACTGATAGTTTGTAGTGTGGATCCCAAGTATTATTACCAAAGTGAAGCAAGATTGCTAAAAATAATTACATTTTATTGAATTCAAAGATGGCAGTCAAATCAAGTACTGCACAGGATTCCATAATGCACTGAAGGTTGTTAAACGATCCAGTTGCTGATCAAAAATCCAATTCAAGTTCTAAGGCTCCAGTGCCTCATTATCAATACCAATTTTGTGCTTTGGAGTCTGGAAAAGAAAAATCAGGTTGCAATATTTCAAATACCTTTATTCTTACTTCTATATCAAAATGCCTGAAGAATAACTCAGGTTAACAAGAGGCATAGATTTCAAAAAGAGGATGCATACAGGCAGACAAGTTTGATGGAATACCTGGAGACAAGGATAGTAGGAGCATGGTGAAGAAGAAAAGGAGGAGGGTTTGAAATGAATTTGGAGACAGTGCAAAGGAGAATTTAAAATGTTTAGGTACAAGAACAAAAAGGGCCATGAGGGAAAGACTTTGTCAAGGAGAGCCAGGAGGTAAAGAAGATCAAATTAATATTTTGTGAATGTTTTCTGTGGACCAGGACAAGCAGGAGTGAGAGGTAAGGAAGGAAACTAAAGATAGCCTAGGGCATGCCTGCATCAGGAGGGAAGAGGTGAAGTGAAAGTGAGCAGCCTTGGTGGATCATAGCGAGATCAATAAATCTCCAGGTCCAGCCCAGAACATTGTGGGGAACAAGGAAGAAAATTGTTGGGGCCTTGACAGATATTTTAATTCAAGTTAAAGTTCCAGAGGATTGGAGGAATGCTGTTATTTAAAAAAGGGCTGCAAGGATAATCTAGGCAACTACAGACCTGTTCATCTGGTAGGGAAACTGCTGGAGAAGATTCAGAAAGATAAAATCTATCAACATTGCTCTATCAACAAGATGACAGGACAGGTAGACAGTTCTGAAGAGAACATTTGAGGCACTTCACTTCATCAATCAGGGTACTTAAACACAATTGTTGCGACATTATGCTGAAGTTATACCAGACTTTGGTGAGCCCATACTTTGAATATGGTGTTCAGCTTCAGTCACCTAGTTAGAGAAAGGATATTATAAAGTTGGAAAGGGTACAAAAAAGGTTTATGAAGTTGTTGTCAGGATTAGCGAGTGAAAAACTAGACTTGTTTTCCTTGGACCAATGGATGTTAGTATCTCACTGAAGTCTAGAACGTCTTAAGGGACAGATAAGGTGAATTGTGAGTTTCCTTGAGACAGAGAAGCCAAGATAAGAGGGTATAACTCCAAGGTGAAGGGGTGGGATTTTGAAAAGATGCAAGGATACAACTTTTGACTCAAGGTGCTGGGCATATGGAACAAGCTGCTAAAGATGAAGAGGCAGGGTGCATTAGCTTCCTTTAAAAAGGATTGGATGGGGGTAATCAGTGGAGTATGGGCTAAGGCAAGCAAGTGAGTCTAAAGCAGAAAGGCACAGTTTAGCATGAACAAGCTGGACCTGTTTGCAGGCTGAGAGACTGACTACACCACTGACGAGAAGTCACAGGCTTGCTTTTGAGCCTACCTCAGTCACCGATGCAAGTTTTACATTTCTCTGGTTTACATACATACAGCATTTCTCCTGGTTTGAACAGGATGAAGTGCTGACCCCCATCCATTCACACTTTCAGAGGGGTTTTGGGGGGGAAAAAAAGCACAAACCTTTCTGGGGGAAGAACAGCAGCATCCCCAGACACAGCGAACCACAACCAAGAGAGTCAGAAACAACACAGCACCTGGTGAATAGAAACATGATACCAGGAAGAATTAGCAAACATTGCAAGCCTTTCTGCCGCTGGGTTTGTTCAGGTTTGGCAGGTAATTTTCCTACTCTTATCATCGTAAGATGTTCGGTGGTGTAATATTCAACCGGGTACAAAACTTTCAGTATTCTAACAGCACTTGTCCCTCTGACTTGAGCAATGGGATTTAACCATCGGCAATTTAAAAAGTCCACCCCATACAGAAAATGTGTATCCTCGTTTGTTTTGTATGGAGCAGTGGTTCTCAACCTCTCTTCCTCCTCCTCCTCCCCCCCGCTTCACATACCACCTTAAATAATTCCTTACTAACCATAGGATGCCATAGGTGCTCAGAGGCTAGTAAGGGATTACTTAAAGTGGTATGTGAGGAGTGGGGAAAGAGGTTAAGAACCACTGGTAAAGAGTACCTGAAATGGTAAAAGACCAAAGGGCTGAATTTTTTTAATATCATTTTAGTAATTGATTTTTAATGTAGAACAAATCACTGAAAATTCATCTTTGTTGGCCTTTAACAACTTACCAATAAAGATAAAGAAGATAGCAAAAGTGGCAATATCCCAGTTAGATTGAAAAAGATCTTTGCTTTGTAGTCTCCTCACAATATCGTTGAACTGAGCTTCAATCTGAACTCCCACATCTTGGTTTGCCATTCTCAATAATAGCTGTGATGGGATGGTTCCGTTGCAGAGGTTAGTTCCAAGTGCCAACTGGTAACTAAAACCAATGTGCAGAGTAAAATAAAGGACTCGTCATTCAAAATTTACCATGCACCCAGCAAAAAATTAAATCCATTCCTTAGATGAGGTCATCCCACACAATGCCATCTCTCACCCTCCAGCTTTAAAAGGCAATCCATAAGGTTTCATAAGAATGCATAGATTTGGGGCTGATGTATTAGCAGAGAGTTGGGATACAGGGGTGTTTTTCTGGTTGGCAATCAGTGGTGAGTGGGGCTCCCTAGGGGGCAGTGATGGGCCCGCAACTGTTCACGATATACATAAATGATCTGGAAGAGGGGACAGAGTGTAGTGCACCCAAGTTTGGTGATGACACTAATTGAGTGGAAAAGCAAATTGTGCAGAGGATATAGAGAGCCTGCAGAGAGATTATAGGCAGGTTAAGTGAGTGGACAAAGGTCTAGCAGATGAAGTACAATGTTGGTAAATGTGCAGTTGTTCACTTTGGAAGGAAAAATGAAAGATCATATTATTCAAACGGAAAGGAATTGCAGCATGCTGCTTTGCAGAAGGACTTGGGAGTGACTGTGTATGAATCACAAAATGTTGGTTTGCAGGTCCAGCAAGCTATTGAGAAGGGAAATAGAAATGTTGGCCTTCATTGCTAGAGGGATATGATTTAGGAGCAAGGAGGTTATGCTGCAAGTGTGCAAAGTACTGGTCTCCTTTCTTGAGGAAAGATGCACTGGCTTTGGAGGCATCCAGAGGAGGATCACCAGGTTGATTCCAGAGATGAGGAGGTTAGCCTATGAGGAGAGATTGAGTCTTCTGGGGCTGTACACACTTGAATTTAGAAGAATGAGAGTATAATTAAAACACAAGATAGAGCCAAGTAAATTGTTCCCATTAGTAACTAGGTGACATAGCTTCAAGATCCAGGGTAGTAGATTTAGGACAGAGATTAGGAGGAACTGCTTTTCCCAGCAGGTGGCGAATCTATGGAATTTGCTGTCCAATGAAGCAGTAGAGGCTACCTCAATGAATATATTTAAGGTTGGATAGATTTTTTACAAATTCAGGGAATTGAGGGATATGGAGAAAAGGCAGGTAAGTGGAGATGAGCCTATCATCAGTTCAGCCATGAATGGCAGAGCTGGCTCAATGGGGCAGAATGGCCTACACCTGCTCCTATTTCTTAAGTTTTTAATTGTTCATCCAAGTCATCATAATGCATTGTCCACTGGAAATACCAACATAATCTTGAGACAGAGCATGATCAGTAAACATCTTTAAATTGAGTTCAAGTCAAGTTTATTGTCATCTAATTGTACAAGTACAACCCAACAAACCAATGTTCTCCAGTCCTGTTGAGGAAAACAGAGCACAAGGGCAGAAAAGTCTCATCAGTAAACACAAGGGAACACCACCACACTTCAGCTCCTCCATCTTTATAGCAACATCTTACAGCAAGGGGGGGGGGGGGTCTCAAGTTATAAAACAGTTGAATAGACTAGGATCTTTAAGCTGCCGAGAAGTGACCTAGAGGTATGCAGTCTCATGAAGGGTTTAGACAATGTGAACAAAGTCTTTTGCTTAGGATTTAAAAGGTACACAAAAGACAAACATTTTCATGGAGGGTGGTGTATACAGGAATCTATTTCAATGCAGTATAGATCTACAAAACAGGCCTGCACAAAGTACCCGAGGGCAACATTATTCTGCTTGTTTTGTTAACAAGGATGAGACCTTGCACTTTCCAGTGGTTTTCAAAGTGCATCTCCGGTTAACCAGACCATCTTAGAAAATAATACTATCCCCTCATTCAATTCATTTCCAAATCTGACACTGCCCAGTGTCATTTCTTCTGCAGGAAAAAAAATGCTGTGTAAACCTACAACCCAAGTTATGACAAATCCATTCCACTTTCAACACAAGGGCTGGGACTGCACAAGCTTGGAGTACACAGAGCTTTACAAGCTCCCTGATAATGGGTTTGTAATGCTCAAGCAGCAGGCCATTTTGAGGTTGAATCACTGATGTGTGAAACTATGATGTTTACATGTTGTCACTGATGTCAGCAGGTGGAAAGGGACAAGTCACATAAAGCAGCTGTTTTCCTGTTAATGCTACGGTAAGGTGTGTACCTCATTCCCCCCCCCCCCCAAGGAATCACCCAAGTCAAGCAGGTGTTTGGACCAGCATATGTGTACTGGTGAATGCATGCATGATATGTCCTTGGTACTGAGTGATCAATGTTTTGATGCTTGCAAATTTAACACTAACAAACTTGAAAACTACCTTCCAATTTTAAGACTGTGCCCTCTGTCCAATTCTTTCAGCATTCAAAATGTTTCTCATTCTTCTATACATCAATGAATACAGTCCAAGAGCCATAAACATTCCTCATATGTCAGCCCTTCCATATTTGTAAATCTTTTCTGAGGCCCCATAGAGCCTCATCATCACCTCCTTACTCTTCTATTCCTCTTGAAATGAAGGCCAACGTAGCATTCGCTTTTTTGCTGTGCATTCCCACTGAAAGATTTCTTCCCTTGGATGGTGGAGTACAAACCATTATTCATAGGTGTAGGCAAATCAAGTATTTTCTTAACAAAAATAAATTCTGTAGCATCTCAGAATCCCATTGTATCGATAATTAATACAAGACCAAGGTCACCCCAGCTGGGTTTAGAAATGCTCAGAGACCACCAGGAAGTTTTGAAAGCATCTTCACTGACACTCGCTAACCAGCACCGAATCCCAGTCGAGATTAAAACTCTCCCTTCCTTTTCAAAAGTACGTCCCCAACAACTAAAATTGGGAATTACCAGGCTTTACCCCTCTTCTGATAGGAAGAGGGGCCCTTTTGTCCCTGGAACATTTAATCACAGCAAAAGATTCAGTGCAAAGATCTAAAACAAGTGACAAAATCCTTAACCTATCCCAGATAACCTCGTAAACAACTGAATCCAGGTCTTTGGCAAAGTCTACACAAACAGTAAAATCTTCAAAATTCTTACTCACCCCAACAAAGTTTAAATGGCTATTTGGATTACAGCCTGACCTCTTGCCTTGTAGTTGCACAAGTCATTTAACCACAATTGTAGTAAATATCCTCAAAATTATTGGACTGAGAGGTCAGTCACTCACTAACACCAAAGTCACCCGATAGGAGAATTAAATCCATACAACTCCTCTTAAATCCCTGCAGAATCCTTCTATATTTAATCCAAAGAAATTACTACTAACTTTTTTTTTAATCTTTAAATCACTTTAAACCTTAAAGTGATCCATCAGGACCAGATGGATCATAAAAAACATAAAGTTTAATTAATTTCAATTAAAACACTCTCAACCAATTTATTAATAACTGCAGAGCAAATTTCAATAACTAAAGTGCCGCTTGAAGAGAGTCCAACTCATTAACAGTTTGAGGATAACATTAACATGCACACTCATGTCCACCTAACACTTTTTCTGTTACCTCAACTTAAATCATTACTCTTAATATCACAAGCAATGTGTTCATTTGTGTGAGATTTATGAAAAAATATGTGGGGCTGGAGCCCAGAAAAAACAAGGCTTGTAGCAAATCAGACTTTACTTGAACTTGTGTCACCTACCATCTGCTCAGCAGATGTTTGTCATCCACATGCCAAAGCACTCACTAATAGCTTCCATCAAGCAGGTGACTTGGACATCCATGATGAAAATATTAACATTTATAACAGCCAAAAAGCATGCACAAATAATCTCAATTTTCAGCAATAAACTTTGAATCTTCAGATAATTTCTAGTTTCTTGTTTATTTATCCAGACTTCTGGATTTAATAATGCAAATTATAATTACATTTAGCAGTTGACACAGATACAATTACAATGATTAAAAGGCATTGGACAGGAAAGATCCAGAGCAGTGGTTCGCAACCTTTTTCTTTCCACTCACATCCCACTTTAAGTAATCCCTATGCCATCGGTGCTGTGATTCGTAAGGGATTGCTTAAGGTGGTATGTGAGTGGGAAGGTTGAGAATCACTGCTCTAGACCCAGTTGTTACTGAAATATGTTGCTTGAGGAAAAATTGTCATTGGCCCATTTCCTTTGGAGAAGTGAAACTGTGCACATAACAAGTCAATTCAGGACGATTAAAACAGTAGTTTTCAAACTTTTTTTTCTCCCCACCCACATACCACCTTAAAAGCAATCTCTTCCCAATCACAGAGCACCTATGGCATAGGGAATACTTAAAGTGGTTCCTGAGTGGAAAGGAAGAGGTGGAGAACCACTGCTCCAAAGGAATAGAAGCCCAACACAAACAGACATAGCTTGATGGCTATGTGACATCATGTCATGTTTAAATTTAAAGATTAGGCTCAGTTTCCAATTTGAATCCAAATTTTCTTTTACAATCTTGGATTTGTCATGAAGGTAGAACTGTTGATTAATGAGGTAAATTTATCTCTCTGACAAAGAATTCTGTCATCTTTCTTTTGGTCAAACAGCTTTTTTCCTTGGCATTGGGTTTAGATTCTCATTTTTAAAAAAATAATAAAATATCAATACAATATAATCTGTTTGATTAAAATGTGGGTATGTTGGATGAAATTATATGATTTAAGTGTAATGTATCTTTTTTGAATTTTAACATATGTACTCTATTATTTGGATAGGAAATTACAATGTTAATAAAAATATTGAAAAAGGGATTAGTATAAAAGGCAGGCCCAATTCTATATTGGGCAATTTCACCATTTACTTGAGGACCATTCAGTCCATTCCTCAATTCACTTGTTGCCTTGCTTGGTAATAGAAGCAAATTAAGGTACTGCCAGGTTAAGTCATGAGGAAATCGACAGATGCATGACAACACCGGGAAGTGACTTCCCTAAAAAAGAAACCCTGGCCTTCTTCACATTTGAAAGGCTTGCTTCGCCTGCATTTAACCTCGCTTCACACCCATTTACCGTGAAGGCAAAAAGAAGGGGGCTTTTAAACGTGGCGTTGCCTTCATTCCAACAACACGTTGAAGAAGTTAGTGCCAAGTGAAACTCATACACTGGAGTGAGTCACCCTTGGGATAACTCTGCAGCCCACCGCTCTGAGGTAGACCTTCACTGGTTTCCATACCTGTTACCACACCTGTTGGGAGCTGGGGAAGCACAAGATCAATGATAGGAATTGACATTGAGCCTGATATCTTACCTTCTCCACTCTACCTAGTTTAAGACGACAATCGTCTCCGACCATTCACCTGCCAGTGACCAAAGATCCCAACTCAATCCTTCTGGGTCTGCTGGCCCGACCCTTTATCACACGTCCTGCCCGGCGAGCTTTCTGATTGGTCACCGAGGGATCTCCCTGATTGGTCATCGAGGAAGCTCTCTGATTGGTCACTGGGGGAGCTCCCTGATTGGTCACTGGGGGAGTTCCCTGATTGGTCACTGAAGGAGCTCCCCGATTGGTCGCATCGACTCCAGTCGGAGGTGTGAGGAGCCCGTCAGTTTTTATTTCGGAGAAAGAAGGTGTTCATTTCTTTTAAAGCATTTTTTTTTTCCCCCTTTAAAGTCATGTATCAGTTATTTGTTTTACTTTTTTTGGGAGTTTTTAGTATTTGCCCCATTTTTAAAGGTCTCTGACCATCAGGGATGTCTTTGAAAGCCTCACCCCAGGCTGTCTCATGTTGTCCAGGTACTTTGGGGAAGGGAATCTCCTCGATGTCTTGTAGAGGCCTGGTCAACACTCGGACCACAGCACTGGGCTGGAATCTAGAGGGCCTGTGGCACTGGTTTGGCTCCACCTTCACATCCAAGGTAAGGGCAGGAGTGGGACACTGCTGATCAGGGAGGGGAACCAGGAAAGCAGGGTGTACTCCCTTATGACTTGATGAATTACTCTTGATTACTCTGTGACCTGCCAATATTTGCCACATCCTTGTATAACCTTTTGGCATTTCAGGGTGAAAAAAAAACAAGCTGTGGTATGATTGATGTCTCTGTTTGATACTTCTACATTTGAGATCAGTCTGGACACTGACAATCATGAAATGTAATATTTGTGTTTTGTGGAAGTTGTGTGGTTGTGACCCTACATCTTGTTTAAGTAGTTAAGTTTCTAAACATTCTGAAATATTTTGAAATAGAACATCGAACACTATAGCACAGGCCATTTGGCCCTCGATATTTGCTGTGGTTGTGACTTTACCTGCAGCAAGTATGGCCAAGACTGTCATGCCAAAGTGCATCTTTTGAGTCATTCTAGATGCTGCTCTAAAACCAACTACCATTGTCTTCCGAGACAGAAGGATGCCTAGAAAAAGATGAGGCGAGCTTACATAGGCAGTTCAATGTGAGCCTATCATCATGTATGTAAATACAATGTACAGATGCACTAATGTTCCAGCCAAAATCTGGACGGATGTTTTATTTCCTCATGGACCAAAGACATGGGCAACAGGCAAAGGTAGTTCAACTTGAACTTGAACTAAGATCTCAGAGGCACCCCCCACCCCATAGGTCTCTGCCAAAACCTCCTGTGGGAGAATTTCATTATCCATCTGAGGCCATTGTGCCTAGGATTAAAATTTTCATCCTACTCAACTCACTGACATCAGACTTCAGAAACAAGCAAAATACCTCAATCTCCTACGTAGCCAAGGAAGGTAAGAGGCCAGCCAAGTTTTTTTTTACTGGAAAGCAAAAATGAGTACTGTTTAAAGCAATTATTTAAAATGCTGGAAGTACATAAACCTTCCATGGGGAGACACAGGATTGTCTCAGTGTATATTAAAACAAAAACCAGACATCTAACAAAATTTCTGCTATTCTTATGGGGGGAGAAAGGAAGAAGTAATGTTGCAATAGGTATGTTATTCTGGGTGTCTACTACACAATGCAGTACTAATCTGCGTGCCGATGCTCCCTGCAAACAAGATTTCATCCTGGCAGTTGATGTTACTGGCTGCCCTGGAGTTATACTGCACTTCTATTCCTGATCCCTTGCAATGAAAGCCACTGAAATTCAAAAAAACAAAATCAACAGGTGGGAGAAATCCAAAATTGTGGTGCGCTGTCAGTCAGAGGCAAAGCCAAAAGACTGTACAACAGGCTTTATTTGACGTAAAGCTCCACAGAGCCAGCTGTGAAAGTGTGCTTCTGTGAGCTCAAAGTGACTTCAAAGGGTTGTATCCAGGAGGGTGATTGACACCTGACCGGGTGGGGCTTGGTCCATTCTGATTGACAGCCGGACAGGTGTTGTCTTGTCCCCGTGCTTTCTGCAGGTACAGAGGTTTCCCCCTGCAGTAGGCCGGTGGTGTACCACCACAAAAATAAAATCAGAGAAGGCTGAAAGCACTCAGAATCTTGGCAGGGATCTTGGGAAAGAGAAATGGAGTTCACGATTCAGGTCTGAGATCCTTCATCAGATCTGCGAGTCACTGACAATATTTGCCTGTGCTTCCCATCACTTCTCTCATAGGGTGAGTTCTGTGCCCGAGTGGGCACATTCTCTTTTCTGTTTGTATGTCGGTGACTGCATTCACCCTTGCTCAAAATCTAAGGCTGATGTTCCAGTGAATTCAGAGTGAAAGCCATGTTATCAGAGGTAGTCTTTTGGCTGAACTATTAGATTGAAACTATATCCCGCTGAGAGAGGGGAGGTAGAAGATTGCATGGCATTATTTTGTAGAGAAGTTTTCTCTGATCTCCTGGCCATTATCTTTCCTTCAATTCAATGTTGATTTAATTAAAAACATATTCATTTCTGAAGCTGTTGCTGTATGTAGGAACTCGCTATGCAGAAATTTATCTGATAGATTTTCTACATTACAAGTCATCAAAAGTACTGTCTGTGAAGGGATTTGAACTATATAACCATATAACAATTACAGTACCGAAACAGGCCATATCGGCCCTTGTGGTCTGCACCGATTTAAGTGAACTCCGCTAGTTCCATCTATCTGCTCCTTGCCCATAACCCTCCAACCTCCCCACATCCATGTACTCATCCAACCTCCTCTTAAATGACAACATTGACCCTGCTGCAACCACCACTTCCAGAAGGCCATTCCACTCAGCCACCACTCTCTGAGTGAAGAAGCTTCCTCTTATGTTACTTCTAAAGTTTTGTCCCCAACCCTTATGTCCCCTCGTTCCAATCTCTCCTACCCTCAAGGGGAAGAGCCTATTCACATCTACTCTATCCCCCTCATCATTTTATATGCCTCTATCAAATCCCACCTCAACCTTCTAAGCTCCAGTGAATAACGACCCAGTCTACTCAATCTTTCTTAGTATTCTAGATACTGCACTTTCTAAACATTGATGTAAAAGGTGCTATAGAAATGCAAATTCTCCTTGTAATTCTTCCTGATCTCATCTCTTGCCAGTCACCTGTGCACAAAACCATCTCTTATCTGGAGTGAAACATGAAAGTCTGCAGACACAGTGATTGAAATAAAAACACAATGGTGGAAAAATTTAGTGGCTCAAACAGTGTATTTTATATCGCAAAAATAAAGATACATAACCAACATTTCAGGCTTGAGCCCTTCATCAAGGTAACTGGTGCAGGTTCCTGGACTTGTACCTTTACAGGTACGCCAGCACCCAGTTGATCAGTGAGACAGGACCCTTCCAAACACAAGTTGCCCAGATGCATCTGGGCAGCTCGGGTTCAGTCACACCATCAGGCTGAATCAGATGTCAAAACTGTCATGCAAAATCATTCAGAACCCCTTCCACCCTGCACAAAGCATCTTTCAGCTACTTCCATCAGGGAAGAGATACAGGAGGATCACCGCCAGCACCACCAGGGTAAGGAACAGTTTCTTCCTACGGGCAGTGAGAATGTTGAATGACCAAAGCAGCTGCTCACATTAACCATCCGAGACTCTCGTATTCATGAATGTTTATTTATTTGTATTGATGAATCCCTGTCCTGCATATGTATTGTTTGTCTGTATGTCTGTTACGTCTGGCTGTGTGTCTGCATGTTTTGCACTGAGGACTGGAGAACGCAGTTTCTTCAGGTTGTTCTTGTGCAATCAGATGATAATAAACTTGACTTGAATGTTCGTTATCATAATACACAAAAGCTATTAACTATGTCACTGATGTATTTGTAGATTATTTAATCAATTAAATAAGTATTAATGTAAAGCAAAAACAAGCTGCTGGAGAAATGCATCTGTGGAGACGAAGAGATGGTTGACGATCTGACACATCCAGATTTCAGCATCTGCAGTCTCCAAGTAACTACCACTTGCCATCCTCCCTCATGGTTATTTTTCTCCATTCATATGAATGAATGTGTTGATTACTGAGCAGGTCTAAACACAACCTTGAAAATAATACAGGCAGTGGAAGATTTGGTGGGGGGTGGGGGGGAGTGTGTATTCAGGCTGAGTTCTGCCAGTTATCAGCCTGCAATTGATGATGATGTCCAGCAGGGGTCAGAATGAATCTGCCTTTCTGGAGCCAAAGTCTGTGAAACAAAAAGAGGGGAAGGTGTAAAACCAGTGCTGAGGCAGGGCCATTGACCTTTTCCTCTCCACACCTGCTGCTTCCCACTATTTTCTATTCACATTTCCACTTCCAACACCAGCTTTTGAAATCCTTAACCTACTGAGAGCCAGATCACGGGCCGGAGATCCAGAACTCCACATGAAGAGCAGATGTGATCTACGAAAAGCCATCTCCCAGGCAGAGTGGAGATTGCAGATGAGAATGGAAACAATGACGAATAATTGACAGCTGTGACAGGGCCTCAATGACATAACCAGCTACAAAACCAAATCCAGTGCAGTAAAGAGACACTCCTAGATCTCACTTCCAGATGAACTCTCTGCCCGATTTGACCACCAGAACAAGGAAGAACCACTGCATGCCCTCATGTTCCCTAATGATCGTCTACTGTCAGTATCCAAGGGGGATGTGGGCTGCCTTCAGGAGAGTGAATTAAAAGAGAGCATTCAGTCCAGATGGAGTACCCGGCCGAGTATTGAAAACCTGTGCTGACCAACTTGCCAATGTATTCACAGACATCTTCAACATCTCACTCCAGCATGGAGTGGTACCCACCTGTTTCAAACAGGCCTCAATCAAGAGGCCTAAATGCAGGGGTGCAATGTTGCCGGAGCTCACTGCTCTGGCATCTCTGTAAAAAAAAAAGGCAAAATAAACAAAAGGGGAATTTTAAGTAATGGGGAATTTAACAGTGGCTGCATATTAAATACAGGGGATTTTATAGAGGCGGATGTTGGGGAGAGGGGGTGGGGGAAATGCCACTAATAGGATACTTGATTGTTTTTGGTGAAATCATGGAGTTTCTTATGGGTATTTGTGAAATTCTTCCTCGCTCAGCCCCAATTGTCCTAGGAAGTTGGGAAATACACGAATGTAAGCATTTTTCCCGCTCTTTCCAATGGGCACTGCTGGATTCCATGTCGGAGCTATATTAAGCAAGGAATGAACATCGAAACCCAAGGTTAAAAGTCAAAAATAATGAAATAAAAATTCACTGCTCATTTATCTTCAGCCTGATTTTGATGAAGTATTCAAGGTCATCATCCAAAATCTTCTTCTGGATAAATTCAGGGTTTTTTTTACAAGTCAAATAGAAAAAAAAAATTCTAGCTATAAGCTAGTTTTACATCATTTCAACTATCATTAATAGTGGATCAACCCTTTGGCCGAGCTCCACCAACTATAGTTTCTCTGAAGAGTAATTTAGTGAGGCAATGAACAAGGCGAAATGCATTTCCAAACCTCCCAAACCTCTCCTCCCCCATCGCCAACCGTTTCAATTCTGAGTCACACTTTCAAGTTCACATGTCTATCCATGGCCTTTCACATTACCCCACCCTGAGCACCTGCAGATTGGAGGAACAACACCTCATTTTATATCTGGGCACCTTCCAACCTCAGGGCATGAACATTGAGTTCACTGCATCCACTAATCAGCTTGTCTTTCCCCCCCCCCCCTCTCCCCTCCCCCCCTTTAACTAGTTCCCCTTCCACCTTTTGTTCAGACTGTTCCCCCACACCTTGATGCAGGGCTCAAATCTTATAAGTTGGTGATGTACATAAGGGCATTGTTTGACCTGCTGAGTTTCTCCAACATTTGTGTGTTTTCCCCCTCATTAATATTTGTCACTTCCAAAATATGATATTTTTTATTTGTATAGATACGATCATTTATATAATGATTCAAGCATCTGTAACTTTTTATATATTTAAAGACTAAACAGGATTTGCATTGGTCTAAACCATGTAATACCTGATATGTGTGAGGATATTGCTACTCACAGGTACACTTCCTGTCCAACCATTTCAGCAATAAAAACGGTACGAGGCAGAGTTGCCAACCTACCTCTTTTGATTCCAATACTCAACGATATTTGTGGCTTTAGCAATAGTTCATTAGATAATCTTTTTTTTCATACTTGATTATTTGGTTCCAATTTAGATGGCTAAAAGTGCAAAGAAAAACTTATTTTCTTTATTTCTGTAATGTTTACACCTGCTTAGGAGCGTTGGGTAAGTGCTGCAGGCCCTGGTTGATGGTCTGTGGATTACTCACTTTTAAAAAAAGTAAATTTTTCTCTCTATCAACCCTATGGCGTCCAAGCAAACAACATTTAACTTCTTTCTTTCGCAAACAAACAGAGGAGTGAGACTGATCGTGTCAACAGTAAAAGAGACAAAAGCTGCATTTTGCTTGCCTCTAGTTCAAATTTTGTAACCGGGTCCAAATTAAAGTACTGGTGCTTCAGAGTCAGGCCTGTTCCTGTTCAGGGGCTTGGACTGAAGAAATGTGGAAGAAAAAGAAGGAAATTTATCCCTGGTTAGACTTCAAGGATGATAAACTTGGGTGTGAAGTATGTGCAAACATAAGCAATCTGACACTTTTCACTTCTAAAGGGTTTGAGGCTGTCAAATGAACGGCAGATGTACCAAGGATCCCATTATGGAGCCGATTGAAGTACACAGTTGAAGTCTCTCAGAGAAAAAAAAATTGTTGATCACAAACTATTACTGCTCACTGCTGTTCAACGTGTTGAAAATCTAACTAGTGAAGGTGCTCTTGGAAAATAATGTGATACCATGAATTCTTCACATCTAAAGGCAACGGCTCTGTTCACTTTGCCTTTGTGGAACTTCAAAACAAAAATGATATTGACATTGGAATTGGACTGATTACCCGCACGAGTGCCACAGAGATAATTAATCATATAGCCTTTAATAAGAAAAATAAAATCTGCTAGCTTATCAAGCAGATAAATGAAAACATTTCTGTTCTCATAGATGAATCAACAGCCTGAGCATTAAGACCATCCTAATAGTTTATTTGAAATGTGAAAACTTTAAGGAATAAGTGATCCCCATTTTATGTTTTTAGATCTAATTGAACTGCCTGATCAGTGTGGCGTGCAAACACAAAACTCAGCAAAGACTATACAACAGGCTTTCAAATCCATTAAAAGTCTGAACACCAGTTTCTGTCCTGATGACTCCACGAGTGACTGGCCCAGGAGCGGCTGGCTCAGGTTTATATTCAGGCCGGTTGATTGACAGCTGGCCAGGTGGAGTCAGCCCCTTTCGTGGTCTTCCTGCAGGTACAGAGGTCGCCCCCCCCTGCAGCCGACTGGTGGTCTATCACCACAGTCAGAAAGCTGCGACTATTGCTAAGCATCTATTGAACTGCCTCAATAACCATGGGTTTGATCATTCTTACTTGAAACAGAACCTTGTAGCATTTTCTAGTGATGGGTGAGCATGATGTTTGGTGTTAAATCTGGTGTTGCTACAATTCTCAAGGACGTTACCATGATGTGATAATTTAGCACTGTTTTAATCACAGATTAGAACTTGCAATAGGTGATTCGGTGAGAGAAATTCATGGAATTAATCATTTTCAATCATTTATGGGCAAATT
Organism: Narcine bancroftii; assembly: GCF_036971445.1. Classification (NCBI taxonomy): domain Eukaryota; kingdom Metazoa; phylum Chordata; class Chondrichthyes; order Torpediniformes; family Narcinidae; genus Narcine; species Narcine bancroftii. Next base: position 15,617,639 of record NC_091480.1, read on the forward strand.
GTACTCTGTTTATAGAAAATCAAGAGGAACTGTCTGAATGTGCCTCTCAAATAGTAACAACTTCCTTGCCCCATCCATGTAATGAACAGATACTCAAACTGGGTGTGACATATATAGAGAGAGGACATAGGGAACAGCAGGCATTTTGTCAGCTCTGGCATCTAAAAAATCAGCATTCCACCTCTGCCTAAATGACATATCAGCCAGTAGCTCTCACATCAACATTGATGAGATGTTTTGAGGGGCTGGCGTTGAAGCACACATCAGTTCCTGTCTAAGCAGCGACAAGGATCTGTTCCAATTTGCCTACCTCAGGAGCAGGTCTACAGCTGTTCTCAAAGCCCTGAAACTCTTGAACAGCCAAGACACATACATCAGGATACTCTTTATCGACTGCAGTTCAGCAAACACTATCATCTCCTCAAAACTGATCAGCAAACTCCAAGACCTGAGCTTCAATACCCCATTGTGTAATTAGATCATGGATTTCCTAATCTCAAACCCCAATCAGTGAGGATTGGTAAGAACATCTCCTGCACAATCTCCATCAGTACTGGAGCACCACAGAGCTACATTCTTAACCCCCTGCTCTACTCGCTTTCCACCTATGACTATGTAGCTCGGTACGACGATAACATCACCTACAAATTTGCTGACGATACCACTGTAGTGGGTTATTTTAAAAAAGGAGGAAATGAGTTAGCATACAGAGGGGAAATTGAAAACTTGACTGAATAGTGTACTAACAACAACCTCGCATTCAATGCCATGAAAACCAAAGAGTTTATTGTAGACTTTAGGAAGGGAAAACCAGAGCTATGTGATTCAGTGATCATTGGGGGATTTAAATTCCTGGATTTACCATCTTGGGGGACCTTTCCTGGATCCAACATATGAATGTTTTCGTAAAGAATGAATGTCGGTGCCTCAACTTCCTCAGGAGTTAGTGGAGGTTTGATATGACTTTGTAAACCTTGGCAAACTTCTACAAATGTGTAGTGGAAAATTTGCTGACTGGCTGCATCATTGTCTGGTATGGGGGCACCAATACCTGAGGGTAAAGCCCTGCAAAAATCAGTGGACACAGCCCAGGATATTACAAGCAAATCTCTCCCCACCATCAAGAAAATTTATATGGAACGCTGCCATTGGAGAGAAGCAACAATCAACAAGGATCCACACCACTCAACACACGCTCTGTTCTTGCTGCTACCATCAAGGAAGAGGTCTAGGTGCCATAAGACTCACACCACTAGGTTCAGGAACAGCTGCTACCCCTCCACCATCAGACTCCTCAACAACAAACTCAATCGGGGCTCATTTACTTGTGCAATTTGTTGATTAAATATTTATTTTCCTGTATTTGCACAGTCAATTTGTTTACATCCCTCTCTTTTGTATGCGTGTCTTTTTCTTGAGTACAGTTTACACTACCAATACATAGAAATTCTGCCTGGCCTGCAGGAGAAATAATATCAGGGTTGTATGTGATGTCATGTATGTATTCTGACAATAAATTTGAATATTGTAACAAATCTGAAATAAAGCTGCAGTTTGATTGAAGCTGAAGACGGTGTGATTGTAATAAAAACACCGAAATGCTGGAGGAACTCAGCCGGTCTTTTCAGCATCAAAAGGAGACAAAGATATTTTGCCAACATTTCGGGCCTGATCCCTTCTTCAAGGAAAAATCAGAAAAGGCAAAAGCCGGATATGTCAGAAAGTCTCAGAATTTAAACAATGGGGGAGAAATCCAGACCAACAAAAGGAGTTAATTGAATGTGATAAGGAACTAGGTAGGCAGAGAATAGAGAGATGGTAGGGGAAGCAGGGGTGGGGGTTAATGAAAGCCAGAGAAGTCAATATTAATGCCATCTGGTTGGAGGGTGCCCAGTCGGAAGGTGAGGTGCATTCCCTCCAATTTACAGGTGGTCTCAGTCTAACAGTACATGAGACCATGGACAGACAAGTCAACAAGGGAGTGGGATGGAGAATTGAAATGGGTGGCCACTGGGAGATCCACGTTATTGAGGTGGATAGAGCAGAGGTACTCAACAAAATGATCTCCCAGTCTGCCTCCATTCTCTCCAATATAGAGGAGACCACAGCAGGAGCACCAGATGTAGTAGATGACCTCTGCAGATTCACAAATGAAGTGTTGCTTCACTTGGAAGGACTGTTTGGGGTCCTGAATGATGCTGACGGAGGAGGTGGATGCAAATGGAACATCTTCTGTGGTCCCAAGGGGATGAAGGGTGGGGAGGGAGGAGTGGATGAGGTAGGCACAGAGGGAGCAGTCCCTTCAGAAGGCAGAGAGGGGAGGGGAGGGGAATATGTACTAGTGGTGGGATCATGTAGTAGGTAGCAGAAACGGTGGAGGAGGATGTGTTGGATGCAGAGGTTGGTGGGGTGGTAGGATAGTACAATGGGAAGCCTGTCCTTGTTGCGCAAGGTGGTGGAGGGGCCGGGGCAAGTGTGTGGGTAATGGAGGATATGTAGGTGAGGGTCAAGTTTATGATGGTAGGAAGGAAACCCATGTTGTTTGAAGAAAGAGGACATCTCCGATGATCTGGCATGGAAGTCCTCATCCTGGGTGCAGATGTGATGGAGATGGAGGAATTGAGGGAATGGAATGGAATCCTTACAGGGGACAGGGCGTTAAGAGGTGTACTCAAGGTAGCTGTGGGAGTTGGTGGGTTTATAGAAGATGTCTGTTGAGAGTTTGTCTCCTGAGATGGAGACAGAGAGATCGAAGAAAGGGAAAGTGTTGTTAGAGATGGACCAAGTGAATTTGAGGTTGGGGTGGAAGTTGGTAACATTAGAAGTCAACAAGCTCATCATTGGTACTTGAAGCAGCACCAAAGTAGTCATCGATGCAGTGGAGGAAGAGCTGAGGGGCCTTGCCAGTGTAGGCTTGTAGCTGGCAACATCTTTGTAAATCTTCTCTCCACCCTCTCCAGCTTGACAAAATCTTTCCTATAGCACGGCGACCAAAACTAAACACAATACTCCAAATGGGGTCTCACCAACATCTTGGACAACTGCAAAATGGCTTCCCAACTCCTGTAGACAATACTCTGACTGATGAAGGCCAATGTGCCAAAAGCTTTTTTGACCACCTGTGACACCCTTTCAAGATACTATGTACCCATATTCAAAGATTCCTCTGCTCTACAACAGTATTAAATCACATTAGCCACTTTCAGACGCAGATTATGCACCGGCAGATGCGGCTGGGGGAGTGCAGCTGGGACATTCAGGTGGCCACAGAGAAGATACCTTTCTGTCACCTGAATGTGCCAGCTGAAGGAGAGCCAAGTCTGAGTTAACGCTAGCTCCTGTGGACTGTGGCCGTAGGCCCACTGCTTCTTTCAGGTGCAACGGGGGATTCTCAGAGCCGGAGATTATACCTACATTGCTCCTCCTAGCCGGGTTTTCCACTTTCAGGTGGCCTCTTGAGGGCTGCATAGGGGTACAATATGCGACTTTACATCGGGGTATTTTGGCCACCTGAAAGAGCCTATTGTGGTGCATGCAATAATCACGTCAACATGATGGAGTGATTAAATGGTGTTAATTATCAAAAACATGAGCATTACTGGCCAGGTTCCAGGTACAGGAGTAAGAGGGGGCAAGTCCGGGCACGCCAGTCTTTATTGGGAAATCTGGGGAGGAGCCAAGGGAGGGGTTATGGAAGGTCAGGGACGGTCAGGGAGGTTCGGACTGGCCAGTCCATATACCTATGCAAATGCCTTTCACCACACACACACATCAACCGTATTTCTGCCCTGTTGTTATCTTTGTCATCTTTATCAACATACCTGTCATTTTATTCCCTCCTTGTTTTCAATCCAATTTAAATAATCTATACAATTAAACAAACTCAATCTCATTATTTTAAATACCTCTTTATAATCTTTTCAAGTTCTACATTCTAGTGAAAATGGTCCCAGTCCACTCATCCCACCCTGATAATTAAAGACAAACTTTTTGCCGAAGAACCATCTTCTCAACTCGCACGGCCATAGTGAGGGGATAAAAGTCAGACAGTGTCATAGATGGGGTTGGATCATAACTAAGGAAAGCTTGTAATTCCAACTTTGCCTTCAGTCATCCTTTTCTTTCTTTGGCTTGGCTTCGCGGACGAAGATTTATGGAGGGGGTAAAAAGTCCACGTCAGCTGCAGGCTCGTTTGTGGCTGACAAGTCCGATGCGGGACAGGCAGACACGATTGCAGCGGTTGCAAGGGAAAATTGGTTGGTTGGGGTTGGGTGTTGGGTTTTTCCTCCTTTGCCTTTTGTCAGTGAGGTGGGCTCTGCGGTCTTCTTCAAAGGAGGTTGCTGCCCGCCAAACTGTGAGGCACCAAGATGCACGGTTTGAGGCGTTATCAGCCCACTGGCGGTGGTCAATGTGGCAGGCACCAAGAGATTTCTTTAGGCAGTCCTTGTACCTTTTCTTTGGTGCACCTCTGTCACGGTGGCCAGTGGAGAGCTCGCCATATAACACGATCTTGGGAAGGCGATGGTCCTCCATTCTGGAGACATGACCCATCCAGCGCAGCTGGATCTTCAGCAGCGTGGACTCGATGCTGTCGACCTCTGCCATCTCGAGTACTTCGACATTAGGGGTGTAAGCGCTCCAATGGATGTTGAGGATGGAGCGGAGACAACGCTGGTGGAAGCGTTCTAGGAGCCGTAGGTGATGCCGGTAGAGGACCCATGATTCGGAGCCGAACAGGAGTGTGGGTATGACAACAGCTCTGTATACGCTTATCTTTGTGAGGTTTTTCAGTTGGTTGTTTTTCCAGACTCTTTTGTGTAGTCTTCCAAAGGCGCTATTTGCCTTGGCGAGTCTGTTGTCTATCTCATTGTCGATCCTTGCATCTGATGAAATGGTGCAGCCGAGATAGGTAAACTGGTTGACCGTTTTGAGTTTTGTGTGCCCGATGGAGATGTGGGGGGGCTGGTAGTCATGGTGGGGAGCTGGCTGATGGAGGACCTCAGTTTTCTTCAGGCTGACTTCCAGGCCAAACATTTTGGCAGTTTCCGCAAAACAGGATGTCAAGCGCTGAAGAGCTGGCTCTGAATGGGCAACTAAAGCGGCATCATCTGCAAAGAGTAGTTCACGGACAAGTTTCTCTTGTGTCTTGGTGTGAGCTTGCAGGCGCCTCAGATTGAAGAGACTGCCATCCGTGCGGTACCGGATGTAAACAGCGTCTTCATTGTTGGGGTCTTTCATGGCTTGGTTCAGCATCATGCTGAGGTTCCCACCCTGGATGAGACATATAAGGCAATCGAACAACTGAAAAGTGGCAAAGCAGCAGGTATGGATGGAATCCCCCCAGAAGTCTGGAAGGCTGGTGGCAAAACTCTGCATGCCAAACTGCATGAGTTTTTCAAGCTTTGTTGGGACCAAGGTAAACTGCCTCAGGATCTTCGTGATGCCACCATCATCACCCTGTACAAAAACAAAGGCGAGAAATCAGACTGCTCAAACTACAGGGGAATCACGTTGCTCTCCATTGCAGGCAAAATCTTCGCTAGGATTCTACTAAATAGAATAATACCTAGTGTCGCCGAGAATATTCTCCCAGAATCACAGTGCGGCTTTCGCGCAAACAGAGGAACCACTGACATGGTCTTTGCCCTCAGACAGCTCCAAGAAAAGTGCAGAGAACAAAACAAAGGACTCTACATCACCTTTGTTGACCTCACCAAAGCCTTCGACACTGTGAGCAGGAAAGGGCTTTGGCAAATACTAGAGCGCATCGGATGTCCCCCAAAGTTCCTCAACATGATTATCCAACTGCACGAAAACCAACAAGGTCGGGTCAGATACAGCAATGAGCTCTCTGAACCCTTCTCCATTAACAATGGCGTGAAGCAAGGCTGTGTTCTCGCACCAACCCTCTTTTCAATCAGTCATCCTAACGCTACACTAACATGATAATCACTTCACATTGCCTTGAAGTGAAGATCATGGGACTGTGCCTTGATTAACTTTGGTCATGTGCTTCCATTGGTTCTTCATCTTAAATCTATCAAGTTCATCTCATCTTCATTTGGATCATCACTGAGATTCTTTACCTTGGCAATGAGATTAATCTACAAATATCTTAAAAGAAATAAAATGTTCTTGCCTCAAATTATCATGTTACATTTTGTGAGCTATGTAGAAAAAATATTGTAAAATATTTGATTGTCCTGTGGATGAAGCCCAGGTGTTTTACTCATTTAAATCCATCTGCTTTCCTCAGTTTTCCCAATTTGTTCCAAATGTTTCTTTCCTCAGCTTCACCTCAAACTGGATGAATTATTTTTATTCTCCTTCATGTTAGGTCAGTTTTAAATCTCCATGTGGTATCAACACATATTGGCAATTTCCAAGCATTGCTTACAACAGAGGACTGCTGGAATTGCTCAACCAGGAGATGGCACAGATTCATTGAGCCAAATGGCCTCCTACTCTTCTGTAACAGACTTCTGACTTTGAAATAATTGAAATTTTTTGGCAAATGAGGGTGCCATTTGGGCTTAGTCCTCTGATGGTCAGAAAAAAAGAAATTGCCCAACCCTAATCATACCTTCCAGAACTTGACCCATGATCCTACAAATACAAGTACTTATTAACGTATTGAAATTTTTTTTGGGGGGGTGAATAATTCTTTCTTCATTTGCATTCTAATCCTTCTACCAAATCCATGAAACTAATGCCCCCTAGCGTTTGACCTCTCATCAAGGAAATGGGTCTTGCCTGTTTTCTCCATTTAGGCACCACAGTTAAGTCTCCTCTCAACCTCTTCTGTTCCAAAGAAAACAATCCCAACCTACTTGATCTTTTCTCATGATTTTGCAACATCCTTGCAAATAACTTACATGCTCACTCCTGTACAATCACATCTTCCTCATCATACGGTGGCCAAACTGGACAAGCTGCAACATGAGGAATGTGGAGCGGGTGGGCAGTGGGTGAGCTGTTAACTTTATGCAGGTCACTGTCTCCTTGCACCATGCTCTAAGGCAGAAATGACACCACGATTAGTAATTTAATGAGAAATTCCATCAAGAAAATATTTTGTTGGTGCAAGAATTAAGTGCCCTCATTCAACTGACTAACCACAAGGAAATAAAATGGATGTATTGATTTTCAGATGAGTCTTTATCTTTTGTTTTCAAATGATTTACCACCTAGTGTTAATCAAGCCTGAAGTTTGTGCATTAATGTGTACTATTAATCCACTTGAGGTTGGGTGTATTTTGCAGAGTTGAGACAACATTAATGTGACAAACTAGCAAACAGTATCTTTTACTCTGTCAGACCACATCAATCAGCAATGACAAAGAAACATTGCACGAGGGAGTCTGGAGATGCTCTGCATGGAGTGCAGAGAGTTTTGCTGTGTATTATGCAAGCACCATCCTAAGTCCACATGTTCCATTTTTTCTATCTCTCCCTGAATGATGCATATATGTTTACTAAACTGGCTTCAGGTCTTCCTGATGGCTTGTCATTATTTGTCAGTGTATATTGGGTAGTTTGGCGGGCAGCAACCTCCTTTGAAGAAGACCGCAGAGCCCACCTCACTGACAAAAGGCAAAGGAGGAAAAACCCAACACCCAACCCCAACCAACAAATTTTCCCTTGCAACCGCTGCAATCGTGTCTGCCTGTCCCGCATCGGACTGGTCAGCCACAAACGAGCCTGCAGCTGACGTGGACTTTTTACCCCCTCCATAAATCTTCGTCCGCGAAGCCAAGCCAAAGAAGATATTGGGAAGAAGAAATAGCGAGAAGCGAGCAAAACTGATCCCTGATTCCTTCCAGCTAACTCCCACAGAAAAAAGAGAAACATGTTTTCTTAGTTGCATCGTAGAAAGAAGCGAGGAAGGATTGAATATATTTAACAACTTTTAACACCATTGAGACAATCACAAATAAAGCAGAAAATGATGAGAATTCTGAGTAGGTCAGGCACATCTGTTGGGGAAAGGAATGGAAAAACCATAACTCTTTCAGGTTATCATTCTCTGGTTTAATATCTGCTGAATTTTGCTTCAAAGATTCCACCTTCTGCCTGACAACTCATTCCCGTACTGTAATACAGTTAATGTGAGAACTCAGGAGTTACACCATGACCTTCTCCTGGCTTCCAGTATGTTGCTGTACTGTCCCTATCTGCTTGAGAGGCTAAATGTCCCAGTACTTGAACAGATGGAATCCTCCAGCCTAGCTTTTTTCCCCAAAGCTCTCTTGCAAAGTGAATATTAGCGACAAGGCCAACTTTAATTACCCATTCTTGTTTTATCTTGAGAAGATGGGAGTCGAGCCACCTTCCTGAATGACACAATTGCAGAAAACCTCTTTAATTTGTTTGATTGATAAGACGTACTGTATGTTCTTGCAGTTTATAATATTTGATAAGAAACTATTTGATAATGAATTAGGATTTCTCCTTCTGACATGTTTTAGAAGCTTGTGTGTTCCACTTACTATCTCCTACAAATGCAGTGGTTTTCAAACTTTTTCTTTCCATTCACGTATCACCTTAAATAACCCCCTATGCAATAGGTGCTCTGTAAGGGATTGCTTAAGGTGGTATGTGGGTGGAAACAAAAAGTTTGAAAACCACTCTTTTAATTGTACCTAATCGACTCCTTATGTGCACGGTTTCATAACTCCAAAGGAAATGGAGCAAAATATTTCCGTAACAATTGGGTCTAGAACAGTGGTTCTCAGCCTTTTTTTTTCTCAATCACATACCACCTTAAGTAGCAATCCCTTACTAATCACAGAGCACCTATGGCATAGGGATTACTTCGTAAGGTGGTATGTGAGTGGAAAGAAAATGTTTGAAAACCACTGCCCTAATGTTTTCAAGTTTGGTTGCATTTGTAAATGTATGAAATCTCAGAATGACAAGACCATTTTGAAGTCACCATAATGGAATTATTCTGGCACTTGCAGTTAAAATAAAACAAAGGTAACACCCTGCTGCTTGGGATGTAATGACTCTATCATCCATAAAATTCAATCAAAGTGAAATCTCACCATTATTGCTTTCAGTTTGATTGATGTAGATATTCGAGGAAAAAGATAATAAGATGTCCATTATAATTCTCCAGTTTAAAGGCGAAAAACTATTGAAGGACAAAGTGAGTTTCAATGCCAAATTGGTATTGAATAGAAGATCAGTAAAATAAGTTGTCAGTGCATGTTTCAAGCTGTGTTCCAGTTTAGAATATGCATGATGTAAAATTGGCTAACACTTTCTAATCACATTGTCTTGCTGCATGCTTGGCTAGACTGGAATCGCAAGAAGTCCTCTTTTCAAGCTTATTTTCCTCTTCTCTGATTTTCAATTTTTAACATTATTTCCACGAAGGATACAATTGTTGCAATCATTCATTTGAACAATGAGCATATCACCATCAAGCATGTGGGATACATCGCGTGGCCCATGCTTATGGACAGTCATTGTTGGTTTACATTAACACCCTTTTGGGGATAGGGTCGTGTGACCAATTTCTCAGGAGACACCGGGGGACTGCGGCCGCTGGAATCTGGAGCAAAATAAAACAAACTGCTGGAGGAACTCAGTGGGTCAGGCATTTCTGAAAAACTGTCCCTATCACAATTTTCCATAACAATTGATGTTGTCTGCACGTGTCAAGTGATGCAGGTTAGTTAAAATAAGTTTATGTTTATATACTTACACACAAATTTATACAGGTTTTGTTCTGTATCTCCTGTTTTTGGGAGTAATTTGTGAATTCTGTAGGGGTGATTTCCGTCACCCCGACTGTCTTAGCATGGGAGTCACCTGTATTTTTTTCCCCCCTTCATTAAAACAAGATAATTATCTAAGAAAATTAAAAGATGCAGCTAAATAACTTTCTTCCTTGTTCCAGAATTCTTGGAAGTGTAAAGGAAAGTCATCAACCAATATACAAGACCAATCTTGTGACACACAAGAGAAGAACTCAGTTGGTCAAGCAGCATTAGTGGGAGAGAAAGAATTGTTGAGATTTCAGGCAGGAGCACACAAGATATAAGAGAAGAAGTAGGCCCATTCACCCATCCATTCTGCTCCGACATTTTATCATGAGCTGATTCATCCACGTACTTAACCCCTCTCCCCATCCTTCTCCCCGTAACACTTAATGCCCTGACTAATCAAATACCCATCAATCTCTGCTTTAAATTCACCCAATGACCTCACTCCCACAGCTGCCTGAGCAAAAAGTACCACATACTCATGACCCTTTGGCTAAAGAAATTTCTCCGCATCTCTATCTTAAATTGACGCCCTTTTATCCTGAAATTGTGTCCTTAGACTCCCCTGAATCTGTCCAGGCCTTTCAGTGTTTGAAATGTCTCTGTGATGTTCCCCACCTCCCACCACAAACTCCCCTCCCAGTCCTGCATTAAAACACTCTTGTGACATGTATTGGTACAAATTGGAGAAAAACGAGTCTCCACACTGCCCTAGACTGCTGGTCAACACTCAACTGAGAGTCCTTCAGCATTTCTGTGATTTTAATGCAATCATAGTTTCTACAGACTTTCGTGTTTCACTCCTTTTCAACACTGTAGTCTATCAACATTTTTCATCCAGCACCGAATTTGGATGTTTAGATGATTGGATTAGCCAGAATAATATAATCTCCTAAACATGGATGTTTGTCCATATACCAGAAAGGTTGTGGGGTTTGGGAATATGGCAAGGAGTTGGTTGTTAATAGTCTGAAGGGATAGTGCTAAAAGATATGGCAAAAAAAAAGTTCTAATGGAAATTGGGTATCTATTTAAAAAGCAAGTACAGGATTTGAAGAGTTGGAATGTAATGGTACTAACTGATGAGCTAATTTATTGGGTTGGTACATATGTGATGGCTGCATAACTGTATTACTCTATTTTAGACTCAGGGACACAGCTGCTCCGATCACAACCAAGGGGAAAATAGTTTTACATGTACCGATGGTTTCTGATTTCACTGAAGCACTTAATCAAATGGACGCCTGCAATTCCTTAATGAAACTTACTTGGAAAATCGTGTTTCCCTCTGAGTCATGATGAACTTAATCAAAAGCCTTTTGTGAGGAGCATATTCTTCATGGAAAGTGAGCAATAGGTTGTGACTAGAACTAGTCCTAATTCAATTAATGATAATGAGGGGTAATAATGGCTTTGGACAGAATAATGTCCAGGTTCATTAAGAGGATTGGACAGACAGCTAATTACTTCTGTCTTCTGGCAAAAGGGAAGGATGTAGGCTTCTGTGAAACAGTGTTGAATTTGATGTGTTTTTCCAGCATTAAGTGAAGAAAGTTGACATGGGAGAAAGAATCAAAAATGATCAATTATTTCCTGCTGTAAGTTCAAGGGAGGAAGTGAAACAGATTCAACAAAAGTTATAGGGCAGCTAGCATGTATATGATGGATATTTCAGAAAAGTATGCAAGTACACAGTATTTTAAAAAAAATAGAAAACTCTACTTTAAAAGGCTGGCACGGTTAGCTTAGTGTTTAGCTCAATGCTGTTACAGTGCCCAAGACCGAGGTTCAAATCGGGCGGTGTCCATAAGGAGTTTGTACATTCTCCCCGTGTCTGCGGGGGGGGGGGGTTTCCTCCAAGAGCTCTGGTACCCTTCTATCCTTCAAAAAACTTACCAGGGTTGTACATTAATTGGGTGTGATTGGGCGGCACAGGCTCATGGGCGTAAGAGCCCGTTACTGTGCTGTATGTCTAAATTTAAAATTTAAATTTAAAACCCTTCAGCAGCAATGCTTGAAGTGTATTGCTACACGAGGTGTGGAAATTTCTAGTCGAATTGCATTATAGTCACATGCTCCAGCTATCCAAGAGGAAGGGAAAGAGGGAATGGGAATGGAAAGCTTGGAGGCCAAGGCCCTTTATACTGGTACATAACTGGACGTTGTGGCACTATATTCACCAGAAGGTTTGGTATAGTTTGCCTTCATTTACATGTCTTTATTTGTTTACATTTCTCTTTTGTGTATGTTTCTTTTTCTTGATAACAGTTTACTGTTACTGTCAAGTAGAAATTCTTCCTAGCCTGCAGGGAAAATAATCTCGGAGTTGTATGTGATGTGATAGACATAGAACATTACAGCACAATACAGGCCCTTCAGCCCTGAATGTTGTTCTGACCTATATATTCCTACCAAAAAAAAAACTAAACCTCATAACCCTTTATTTTTCTTTCATCTACGTTGTGACATGCTGTGGTGCAGCAAGCAAACACCATGCCTGAAAAGACTCTCCTAAAGGCTTTAATCAGCTCAAGCTCTGAACACACCAGTCTTAATATCTTTGTTGTGCCTGACTGTCCTTTGCTGGCTCCACATGTCCGACTGACCCCAGGAGGGGCCGGCTTGAGTCAATATAAAGACCGGTGATTGACAGCCGGCCAGGTGGCCTACCCTCAGGTACAGTGGTTGCCCTCTGCAGTAGGCTGGTAGGAGTGTGGTCAGTGTAGTGGTTGTATCACCCCACATATGCCTATCTAAGAGACTCTTAAATGCATCTAATGTTTCAGCCTCCACCACCATCTCTGGCAATGCTTTCTGGGCACCCACAACTCTGTTTAAAAAAAATACTTGTGTGTTACTGTGACAATAAATTTGAACTTTGAGATGTTAGCTCACCAGCACCTTCTAGGGAACTATTTGAAATGGGCAGTAAATGCTAATTTTGCCAGAGATGCCCTCGATCCCCACATACCACAAGAGAACAGAATCAACACAGAATTTATTAATTTCTAAATGAAATTTCTTAAAGATTTAAAAGCAAGTGTGTGCAACCAGAAGTTGCTTTTCTTGCCAAGGGAGCAGAATAAAGAAGCATGCCTTTCCAAATATTACTCCTTTCAGTTTGGATGCTATTGATCTTGAAAGAGTTGTTAAAGTACTCTGTAGCCACTCATCAGTTAATGGACAAATCAGTATTCTTCTGTTGATTGGCATCTCATTATAAAGGTTTAAAGCGACATGAGGTAGAAAAATCTGTGTCTCTTCCAATCACAAAAGGAAAAATAATTTCAAAATAACAACTCAGTACAACAAAAAGCAAATTAAATCCCCAAGTTGTTTAATATCCTGTGTGACAGTTAATTATAATGAGGGGAAATTTTGTGCAAATTAATTAAGCACATACTGGCAGAGGAAATGAAACAGAACATTGATTTTCCATTCACTTTTGTATCATTTTATGTTTGTAAGTTTAATTTCAGACAATGCAAAATCTATTATTTCTAATATTAAATTATTTCTGCAATACTCATTATCAACATCTCAAAAATTGAAATCAACGCTTACTGAAATGATTCCTATTCAGTTTCTGTCCAAGCAGTAAATCTTTGCCAAGCATTCACTAGCTTAACATCCAAGCAGAGATTTTGACATTTAATTATTGCTCAGGCATGACTCCTCCACTCTTCCTATTATCACAAACCCCTGATCCAGCTGGATTTTCATCGGTTTATAAAACTCACGGGAGAGGCAAACAGCTAATTCTCTCCCATCTAGTCCACATTCTGCTGAATTTCTGCACCCTCTCTAAAGCTGCCACATTCCTGAAATATGGGGACCAGTTTTGTGCACAGTACTCCAAATGTGGCCAACCAAACCTGTAGAAGTTTTCGAGAGTCCTCGGTGACATACTGCTTATCCTCAAACCCTTCACAAAGTATAGCCGCTGGCGAGCCTTCTTTGTGATTGCATCGACATGGAGGCTCTAGGACAGAGCCTCAGAGATGTTCACACCCAAGAATTTGAAGTTCTTTAACCATCTTCACTGCTGACCCTTTGGTGAGGACTGGTTCATGTTTTCCTAATTTTCCCCTTCCTGAAGTCCATCATCATTTTCTTGGTTTTGCTAACATTTTTTTGGGGTAATTCTTTATTTATCGCACTATGAACCATATCATCCAATATATTTACAGATGCATTTCTTTAAATATTCACAGTGACATTTTCTCTTTTTTTCCCCATCCCTCCCTTCCCCTTCTCACCCCCCTCCAAAAACAGTAAATATCGAACATATAAAATACAATAAAACAATATCTTTATACAAAAGGAATACAAACAAAAAAGATGTATCATCTACTTATTCACATTAAATCTGATCATATTTATCTTCTTATCATTTTAGGTGGTGGTGGTCCAAGGCCTGCTCTTTCTGTTATGTTCCATATAAGGTTCCCAGGATTTTTCAAACATTGTAACTTTGTCTTTTAAATTGTGATTTTTTTTTTCCCCAATGGTATACACTTAAACTTGGTTATATATTCCGTTAATGTTTATAGTCATATAGTCCAACGTGGCCATCTTGTATCTTTATTTTCACTTCTTTTCTGCCTCTTCACCACCTCCATCTCCTTTTTTTCCATTACTATTTTATTAAGTTTTCCTTTTTAATCTCAATATATGGCAATGCATTTAAGACATGAAATACCCCAACAATCCCCACAAGCAATAACTCTTTAACCCCCAAATGAACCTGCCCTCCTTGGATTGCCCCTTGTCCCTTGACGGCAACCACAACTCCCCTTTCCATTCGGTTTGCGAACTTACTTGCAAGCGTCAACCGATTTCGCAGTGACCATTATTCTCCCCCCCAGCCCCCCCCAGAGAACACTATTTTCCTATACTTATAACAAAGCTCTCTCTCTTTTTTTCCCCTTCTTCCCCTTCTCTTATCCATCTTTAAATCTTTATATACACATTATTTTTACTTTATATTTTGACATATTTTTGTATATTTTCTTGCCATTCTTCCTCCTTGTCACTCCTCCTCCTTGTCACTCCTCCTCCTTGTCACTCCTCCTCCTCCTCTCTTCTCCTGTCCTGCAAATGTTCAGCAAATCTTTAGGCTTTCTTTGGGTCCGAGAACAATCTATTCCATTCCCCAGGAATAAATACTTTGAGTACTACTGGATGTATTCTTCTTTCTTCTTTGGCTTGGCTTCGCGGCTGAAGATTTATGGAGGGGTAAATGTCCACGTCAGCTGCAGGCTCGTTTGTGGCTGACAAGTCCGATGCGGGACAGGCAGATACGGTTGCAGTGGTTGCAGGGGAAAATTGGTTGGTTGGGGTTGGATGTTGGGTTTTTCCTCCTTTGTCTTTTGTCAGTGAGGTGGGCTCTGCGGTCTTCTTCAAAGGAGGTTGCTGCCCGCCGAACTGTGAGGTGCCAAGATGCACGGTTTGAGGCGAGATCAGCCCACTGGCGGTGGTCAATGTGGCAGGCACCAAGAGATTTCTTTAGGCAGTCCTTGTACCTCTTCTTTGGTGCACCTCTGACACGATGGCCAGTGGAGAGCTCGCCATATAACACGATCTTGGGGAGGCGATGGTCCTCCATTCTGGAGATGTCACCTACCCAGTGCAGTTGGATCTTCAACAGCGTGGATTCGATGCTGTCAGCCTCTGCCATCTCGAGTACTTCGATGTTATGGATGAAGTTGCTCCAATGAATGTTGAGGATGGAGCAGAGACAACGCTGGTGGAAGCGTTCTAGGAGCCGTAGGTGATGCCGGTAGAGGACCCATGATTCGGAGCCGAACAGGAGTGTGGGTATGACAACGGCTCTGTATACGCTTATCTTTGTGCGGTTTTTCAGTTGGTTGTTTTTCCAGACTCTTTTGTGTAGTCTTCCAAAAGCGCTATTTGCCTTGGCGAGTCTGTTGTCTATCTCGTTGTCGATCCTTGCATCCGATGAAATGGTGCAGCCGAGATAGGTAAACTGGTTGACCGTTTTGAGTTTTGTGTGCCCGATGGAGATGTGGGGGGGCTGGTAGTCATGGTGGGGAGCTGGCTAATGGAGGACCTCAGTTTTCTTCAGGCTGACTTCCAGGCCAAACATTTTGGCAGTTTCCGCAAAACAGGACGTCAAGCACTGAAGAGCTGGCTCTGAATGGGCAACTAAAGCAGCATCATCTGCAAAGAGTAGTTCACAGACAAGTTGCTCTTGTGTCTTGGTGTGAGCTTTTAGGCGCCTCAGATTGAAGAGACTGCCATCTGTGCGGTACCGGATGTAAACAGCGTCTTCATTGTTGAGGTCTTTCATGGCTTGTTTCAGCATCATGCTGAAGAAGATTGAAAAGAGGGTTGGTGCGAGAATGCAGCCTTGCTTCACATTATTGTTTATGGAGAAGGGTTCAGAGAGCTCATTTCTGTATCTGACCCGACCTTGTTGGTTTTCGTAAAAACGAAAACTGGATGTATTAATATAAAGTTATACCCTTTCTTCCATAAGATTGTTTTCGCCGTGTTGAATTCCTTCCTCTTCTTTAAAAGTTTGAAGCTTATGTCCGGGTAAAAAAATATTTTTTGTCCCTTATATTCCAATGGCTTAATGTCTTCTCTAACCTTCTTTCTTGCCTGTTCCAGTATGTTTTCTCTTGACGTATATCTTAGAAGTTTTACCAATATGGATCTCGGTTTTTGATGTGGTGGCGGTTTCGGTACTAGCTCTCTATGCACCCTTTCGATTTCTATTTCTTCATGTGAATCTGTCTTTCCCAGCACCTTCGGAATCCATCCTTTTATAAATTCCTTCATATCTGACCCTTCTTTGCCTTCTTTCATGCCAACTATTTTTATTTTGTTTCGCTTACTGTAGCTTTCCAATATGTCAATTTTTTGTGACAATAAATCTTGTGTCTCTTTAATATTTTTTTCACTTTCTTTCAACTTCCCTCTTAAATCATTTATCTCTATTTCTACAGCAGCTTCACGTTCCTCCACATTTTTTACTCTTTTCCCTATTTCAGTCATGACCAACTCTAAGCTTTGCATTCTGTCTTCAGCTCTTTTCATTTTTCTTTTGATTGAACTAAATTCTAATGATAGCCATTCTTTTAATGACCTCATTTGTTCTTCTTAAAAGGCTTTATCTAAACTTTGTCCTTCTATTTTACCTTCTTCTTTCCTTTGAAATTCTTGGTCTTCTTCCTCCTCTTCTTCTGTGTCTGTATCTATGTCTGTGTCATCTTCTTCTTTTCTCTGTATCTTTGTATCTTCATTCTTCTCTGGTGAGCAGCTTCTGTATCCTTGCTGGGTCTCCAGCTGCTGTGTCTCCTGTTGTTGGGCCTCCTGCTGCAGGTCGACCCGTTGTTGGGCATCCCGTTGCAGGCTGATCCACTGCTGGGTCTCCTGCCGCAGGTCATCCACCTGCCAATCGCCCCATTGCTACTCACCCTCTTCCAGCCCTTCATTCTCTTTCTCACCACTCTTCTTTTCTTCTTTCTTCCTTGCTTCCCCCAGCTGAACACCCCGATACTGGGCGTCTCTCATCTGGCTGCTCCGTCCCCCTCCCGTCGGCGTTTAATCTTTTCTTTTACTTGCTCACTGCGCATGCACAACTCTTCACGCCTGCGCAGTTGCGCACCTCTTCTTGGCTCTGAGAGCCATTTTTGAAGTACACCGGTCGGGAGGACACCGCTCTTCTGGGGACTCACCAACAACACCAGACGTCGGTCGCTCCTCTCCACGGTGGCTCTCTGCTCCGACGTGCAGGTAAGGCCATCTTATTTCTTCTTCAGTGATTTTCCTTCTTCCCTTTTCTCTGTTATTCTTACCTTTTTCTCTTTGGGAGGCCATCTTCTGTCTCTTCTCTGTAACTTTATCTTTCTCTTCCTGTATTTTATGTTTATTGAGCTCTGTTTTTTCACACTTTTTTTCTTTTCTCTGGTGAGGGCTGGTTCCACTCGACCAGCCACTACTCCATCACGTGACTCCCCTGCGGTTTTGCTAAAATTGAGTAGTGTCACAACAACAACCTTGAGCTCAACGTTAGCAAAACCAAGGAGCTGATGTATCTCCCTCCTGTACGTTTCCTCATTGCTGTCTGTGATTCTGCCGAAAACCTGTGGTGTTATTGGCAAATTTGCAGATAGTTTTTGAATTGTGCTTAGCCAGACAGTCATGGGTGTAGAGTGAGGAGTAAAGCAGTGGCCTGTGTTGATCAGTGAATGGGAGACATTGTTTCCAATTTGTACTGACTGTGATCTTCCAGTGAGGAAGTTCAGGATCCAGTTGCAGAGTGGGGTACAGAGGTCCAGGGTTTGGAGCTTGTTGACCAGAACTGAGGGAATAATAGTGTTGAAGACTGAGCTGTGGTCAATGAAGAGTAGCCGGTTTCATCTTCCGGGATGACTCAACTCTAGTTAGTAACTTGGCTTTAACCTGAATTCCCTGTGAATAAAAATAATCTAGCAACTTTGACTCCCTGAGTTCACATTCATCTGTGGGTTGGCTTGAGGCAGGGTAGCTAGCTGATGAGTCAAGAATCCATGAATTCCAAGAATTAATCTTGTGAAGTTGTAGCAGGCACTGTATATTGTCAACAGTTCTGATCAGTAACCGTTTTATCCCATTGTGTTAACATAGTTTTATTTGTTTTGGACACCACTAACAACGTGTTTATCCAATCACTCATTCGGATCTTCATCAACTCCCTTTATTCTACGTACAGTAAAACCCCTGGAACTCAAGCAACCAACAACCACAACCAACTGGCAAAAAAAATCAAAGGAAATATATAGGTTAAAAAAATACAGAAGTTTAAAAATTGGCGCATCTCAGTGTGAGCTCACCAATCCACGCAACATGCATCTCAAGCAATCGGAAAATGCGCTTATCTGGCATCTACCAATCCATATAGATGCTGGACACCAGGAATTTTACTGTATATGGAAAATGGGTGAGACTGCTTACATTTCACAGGGTCATCATGGTCATTGCCTGCCATTGTCATATCTTTGCCCATGACATCTGATTCTCTATGGCCTCCTATCTGATTACTGCTCTGTTGCTCTCTCAATTAGCAGCATCCTAAACTCATTTACAACGGAGAGTTCATGGACTCATTAATATTGTTGCTTATGAAAACAATTAACAAGGACAAAGCATTAATGAAAGTAGTCAATACTCAACTGTCAGTAAGAGATGAACTCCAGCGCATTTAAAAAGTTGCAACACATGGCAGGCACAATTCTTAAAGGTGCACTCACATTTATATCTCTGATTAGTAATGTTAATGCAATGTTAATTAAGTCAAGTTTTTTGCCATCTGATTGCACAAGTACAACCTGACGAAAGTGTTCTCTGGTCCTCGGTGGAAAACATGCAGACACACAACTAGAGATAACACACATGCAGACAAACAATACATTTGCAGGACAAGTATTCATATATACAAATAGATAAATAAATATTGTTTTGTAAATCTGAGAGTCGGATGGTTAGTGTGAGCAGCTCCTTTGGTCGTTCGGCATTCTCACTGCCTGTAGGAAGAAGCTGTTCCTCAAGCCTGGTGGCGCTGGCACTGATACTCCTGTATCTCTTCCCTGATGGGAGCAGCTAAAAGATGTTGTATGCAGTGTGGAAGGAAGCCTCAATGATTTTGCATGCTCTCTTCAGACAATGATTGCAGTAGATCACATTGATGGGGGGGGGGGTGGGTGGGGGAGGGAGACTCTAGTCATCCACGCTACCACTCTTATAGTCCTATGGATTGACCATCGATCCATTTCTCTGCAGCAACCATAGCCGGTCAGGATGCTGTCAATAAGAGCTCCTATAGAAGGTTGCCAAGATGGTAGTCAGTAGCCTTGCCCACTTAGTTTTTCTCAGGAAGTGCAGTGGTTGTTGCGCCTTCCTGGCAAGTGAGTTGTTTTGTGGCCACGATAGGTCACTAGTTAACGAACTTGGTGTTGTCTACTCTCTCCACTGCAGAGTTATTATCGTGTAGTGGAGGGTGGTTGTTCCTGGTCCTCCTAAAGTCCATGATCATCTCTTTCGTCTTGTCCAGCTTGAGACTCTGCAAATGGGCATGATCAAATTATCTCCAAAAAAGGGAAATTCAGCTTCAATATCCCTGCCCTTCTGATTGCTCAGTATCTCCATCATCACAGCAATGAGAGAATTTGGCTTTGATTTACCTCATTCATACTGGTGAATGGCAGGAGGCTTTTCCAAAATCTCCTGACCCACACATTCCCTCAAATGCAAATGAAGGTAGATGACTTTCTGCTGGATCTTTAACAATGATGTTGAAATTTGACATTACAAACTCATGGTATTTACCACAACTATGACATGAAGGTCAAGGCAGAAGGCACATAGGAGCACCACCAAGTTCCCCTCCAAGTTGAATGCTATCTTGAGTTAGAAATATATTGCCAGTCCCTCATCATCATCACCGTCTAAATGCCTGGGGATTGATGAGGGGTCAAATGGGGAGAAGGCGGGTAGGTGGAGTTAGGTCATAAATTAGATCAGCCATGATCATACTGAATGGCGGAGCAGGCTCGATGGGCCATTTTTGGCCTACTCCTGTTCTTACTTCCTATGTTCCTAAATCCTGGAATTCCCCCTCCAACAGCATTGTGGGAGAACCTTCACCAGAAAAGTGGCAACAGTTCAAAAAGACGGCTCATCACCATCTTTTACAAGAGCAGTTAGGAATAGGCAATAAATGCTAACCTTATAGATCCTGAAAAATTAATACAAATTTAGTCATTTCACAGTTAGTGCAATACTATTGCAATGCCAGTCACCCAGGTTCAAATGCGGTGCTGTCGGTAACGAGTTTGTGCATTTTTCCCATGTCTGCATGTTTTTCTCTGGGGGGTTCCAGTTTCTTCCCACTATTCAAACCATACCAGGGGTGTAAGTCAATTGGGCAGCACGAGCTTGTCGACCAAAAGGGCCCGTTACCATGCTGTTTGTCTAAATTTTTTTTAAAGAAATTAAATTAGGGATGGGCAATAAATGCTAACCTGACAGATCCTAAAAAATTGATACAAAAATGTTTTACCATAGGCAAAAAGCTGAAGTTATAAGACAGATATATGAACAAAATTGGAAAATGTTATTGGCATGTGCATTATATTGCTGGTGAACAAAGATTTTTACTTTGAGGCTGCTACCCATTTAAGAATTCTGACAATTAGGTTGCTACTTTTTGGGTTGCAACAAAGATTTGTTGGAAGCTGGACACAGTATGTACATCACTTCTTGATATAAACCAATACATTCTCCAATGGACTTTGTCAGAAGAAGCCACAGGCCATAAATGCACCATATAGCCATAATTAGAATGAAAAAAAAATTACACCAGTTACTATAACATGAGTGACATTTTATATTATGAATTGAATCAATCTGATATGAAAATATGGTTCATTTATTCCTAGAAAATCATAGTAGAATTTTGTGGCAGATTTAGAATTATGGTGCAGTAGAATATATCAGTAAATTACTGAGGTTCAAAAATTGTTTTCTATTATTCAACCATGAATCCTAGTTGAAGCCTATTATTTTATAGTCTTTCCTATCTTATGCGTGCCATTACCCCGAATAACCAAGTAAACTTGAAATGAATTAATCTAAACAAAATACAGAAATTTACTGTGTGCTGGTACACTTAAAAATGTGGCTCATGATCCAACAACGCCAGCAGGTAGCTCCTTCATCCATAAGTCATGAGACGTGGTTTCAAATATCACAGGAGAAAACGAGGCACATAATTCAGGTTGACATTTCTGTGCATGGTTGCGAGTACTCCTCTATAATTTTCCCAGGAACCGGAGCACGTATATAAATGTGATGGAATTGTGGCAACATTTGGGTAAAGGAACTGTTAATCTCAGGTTCGAACTAACAATTGGTCCAGCATTAACATGTGTCTGTGGGGGAGCGTTTTAAGCTGGCAACCTCACCTGCAAGTCGCAGTACTTCCGAGCTTTACCCCAGAAGTGCTTGGGTCTAATTTTCATACCACGCCTCCTTGTCTAATTAGCTTTTTTTTTCTTTAGCTGCACTATCAGATTTCCTTATCATGAAAATCTTCAGTCAAATAACCAATGAACCATTTTTAAAAAAAATTCCAAGAATACATTCCTGGTTTGTGTAAAAGCAAAATTCTGACCTGCTAGAAAATGTGAAATAAAAGCAGAAAAATCTGGAAAATCTAAGCAGACCAGGCACTAGCGAATGTTTCAGATTGATGAGTGGTTCTAATGAAATATAAACACGGTATTTGTATCTTTTCGCTCTCTCTATTTTCTTTTCCCCCTTGACTTTCTAAAAAGAAATGCTCAGTTCTGGCAGGAAATGAGTGAACCACAGAATTAATTTTGAAGTTGGTGTCTCATTAAACTTTAGATACATTTCCAATAGCAACTGACATTATGAACACCATTATACTTTCTGTTCTTTACTGTCACAATTATTACCTTCAGGGGTGGAACCTCTCCATCCTCTTTCCCTCCTTGTTCTCTATTCTCTCATCAGACTTCATAAAATATGCATTGAGTTAGTCAAAGCACACGAATTAGTCAAAGCGCACAAATTGCTTACTGAAAATGGGAGAGCAGAGTGCCTTGAATCATTATTTTGCATAGCAGCAAAAATCAAGTTAGCGTCATAATATTAAAAATTGTCTTTTTAATTGACTTCAAGTTGATTTGCTGTTTTCGACTAAAACATATTAATGGAGCTCTTCTAACCATATTGCATTGATTCTTGATATAGTTCTCCTTGGGAAGGAAAGACTAAAACAAGAAGAACTGATTCACCTGTGTCTACTTTGGCCTAAATGAGAGAGGAAAAAAATGGTTTTCAGCATCTTTTCCGGAAAAAAAATTTCAACGGTGAATCTGCATTTTTAACAAAATCTTTAGAGAACCTTTGAATGATGAGGTATGCAAAACTGTAAGGCTATGCAATCAACAAAGCAGCCATTAAATTAGGGGTCTCCAAAGCAGGTCAATAGGATTACCCAAGGAGTCGATAATGCAGGTGGTGGTGGGGGGGGGGGGGGTTGGTGGTTGAGGTGGAAAGCAGGGACAGACCAATGGAAAATGGCACTTATGGCAGTGGTGGCCAACATCTCGCGAAAGCGGACCTTGGTGGGCGCCATGTTGTTTTTGGCTTCAGCCTTTGAATAAGTTGAGAGTGAACAGGAGGACGGACTGAGTGTAGAAGAAAGTTGTATGTGTTCTTTGCACCTTTGATAGCGTGCCCCATCCTCGCCCAGCGCAGCCAACCGCCCCTTCCAGTGCTGCCACCACCCCCTCCCTGCTCCGACGCTGCCACAACACCCCACCCCCACCAATGAAAATGATGAGCAGGCCACGCAGAACATTTGGAGAGAGAAACTGAATTAAACTTCCACACCTGATAGGAGGCCATTGATCTTAAATGTCAGTTCTGCTTTTCCCTGACATACTAAACATTAACCTCACTTATTAGTTTTACTTCACAAGGGGAACTTGGGAACATAACATAATAGGAGCAGGAGTTGGCCATCTGGCCCATTGAGCCTGCTCCGCTATTCAATGTGATCATGGCTGATCTGAAGAGAGGCTCATCTCCACCTACCTACATTTTTCCCCATTCCCTTAATTCCCTTGGTATGTAAAAATCTATCCAACCCTGTCTTAAATATATTTACTGAGGTCGCCTCCACTGCTTCAATGGGCAGTGAATTCTACAGATTCACCACTTTCTGGGAAAAAGCAGTTCCTCCTCATCTCTATCCTAAATCTACAACCCATGTCCCCTAGTTCTGGTCTACCCCACCAATGGAAACAGCTTGCCTACTTTTATCTTATCAATCCTTTCATAATTTTTTAATGTTTCTATAAGATCCCCTCTCATTCTTTTAAATTCCAGCAAGTACAGTCCAAGACAACTCAATCTCTCATTGGCCAACCCCCCTCATCTCTGGAATTAACCTGGTGAACCTCCTCTGCACCACCTTCAAAGCCAGTACATCCTTCCTAAAGTAAGGAGACCAGAACTGCATGTAGTACTCCAGATGTGGCCTCATCAGTACCCTGTACAGTTGCAGCATAACTTCCCTACTCTTAAATTCCATCCCTCTGCAATGAAGGGCTATGTTCCATTTGCCTTCTTGATAGCCTGCTACACCTGCAAAGCACCCTTTTGCGATTCAGGCACAAGCACACCCAAATCCTTCTGCTTAGCAGCAAGCTATAATCCCTTGCCAGTTAAATAGTACTCTGATCTTCCAAGGTGATCACCTCCCATTTGCCAACATTGTACTCCATCTGCCAGACCCTTAGCCACTTAATTAACCTATCTATATCAAGTCAAGTCAAGTGATTGTACAAGTACAACCCGATGAAACAGCGTTCTCCGTTCCTTGATGCAAAACATGCAGACACACATATAGACAAACAATTCATATGCAGAATAAGTATTTCATCTATAGAAATAAATAAATGCCATTTTGTGCATACCTGTAAATAAATAGTGTTTCATGAATATGAGAGTCTCGGATGGTTAGTGTGAGCCGTTTCTTTGGTTGTTCAGCATTCTTATTGCCCATGGGAATAAGATGTTCCTCAGCCTGGTGGCGTTGGCTCTGATACTCCTGTACCTCTTCCCCAACAGGAGCAGCTGAGGGATGCTGTGTGTGGGGTGGAAGGGATCCTCAATGATTTTGCACGCCCTCTTCAGACAACGATCCCAGTATATCATGGTGGGGTATTGCGATTGCAAAGATAGCTTTGCAAACTCTCCATATTCTCAGCACAATTTGCTTTTCAACTCAATTTAGTAGTGACTTCTCTATAGATAAGAGATGCAATTCCATAAAATTTCCTTGGTAAGAATTGTTCTAAACAGGAAATGGGCAGATACTTGAGAAAATAATTTGCTTTTTGAGGGCAAAGTGAGTGAAACAAAACTCCTCCAGTGAAAGCCATCAGAGACTTAATGGCTAAGTCGCTGCAATGTTTTCTGAGGATGAATAAATTTGTTCAGATGGGTTATCAGGGTTTTGAGTGTATGAAGTGAGGAAAAGAGCAATGGACATGGAGAAGAGTGAAATGAAAGGGAACGTAGCCAGGAATGCCACACCTGTTCAAGGAGCAATACTGGCTGAAATATTTAAACATCAGAGGGAAGGGGAATAGGTATTCAGTGCAGAGGACCCCTTTAGCCATTCCCCTCAACAAGAATTACAGTAAGGCCTAGATGGCTTGGAGTTTGTCAAATATGTTCAGGAAAGTTTTATAAATCAATATATAGTGGTACCAACTAGAGAGAGTGCAATACTGGATCTCCTTTTGGGGAACAAGACAGGACAAGTGAGAGAAGTATGTGTAGGGGAACATTTTGGGCCCAGTGATCATAATACCATTAGTTTCAAGTTAATTATGGAGTTAATTAATCGGTCTGGGTCTCGGGTTGATATTCTAAATTGGAGAAAGGCCAAATGAGAAAAGATCTAGAATCCATGGATTGGGATAAGTTGTTTTTGGACAAGGATGTGCGAGGTAAGTGGAGGATCTTCAAAGGTGAAATTTTGAGAATACAGAGTTTGTATGTTCCTGTCAGGATTAAAGGCAAAGTTAGCAGGCATAGGGAGCCTTGGTTTTCAAAGGATATTTGGGATCTGGTTCAGAAGGTCTATAGCAACATGAAACAAATGAGGTACTTGAGGAGTATTTTTTTTAAAATGCAAGAAAATAACCTCAAGAAAAAAATCAGGAAGAGTAGAAGACATGAGGTTGCTTTGATAGATAATAGCCCCTTTTTCCTGCAGGCTAGGCAGAATTTCTAATTACTGGTAAATGTAAAACACACTCAAGAAGAAAGGATTTATACAAAAGAAAGGAATGAATAGAAAAGAAAGATGTAAACAAAAAAAAGAATGTAAACTGACTGTGCAAATACGAAAAATAAATATTCAGCAATAAATAATTAGCAAAGTGAGAGTTTTTAAATGAGTCTCTGAATGAGTCTGTTGTTCTGGAGTCGGATGTTGGAGGAGTAGCAAGTATTCCTGAAACCTGGAGATATGAGTCTTGTGGGACTTGTAAGAGCAGGAGCGAGAATAGAGCGCGTGCTGGGTAGTGTAGATCCTTGATGATTGCCGCTGCTCTCTGACGGCAGCATTCCATATAGATGTTGTCAGAGATGGGAAGAGTTTTGCCTGTGATGTGCTGGCCTGTGTCCACCAACATTTGCAGGCTGTGATACAGCAGGTTCACCAGACTTTCCACCAAACCTCTGTAGACGTTTGATGACATATCAAACCTCCACAAACTCTTGAGGAAGTAGAGGACCTGATGTGGTTTCTTCACAATGTGATGGGTCGAGGAAAGATCCTCTGAGATAGTGCCTCCCAGGAATTTAAATTTGTTCACCCTCTCCACCTCTCACCTGCCAATGATCACTGGATTGTGCACCTCTGGATTTCCCCTCCAAAAATCCACAATCAGCTCCTTAGACTTGGTGACAATGAGTGTGAGGTTATTGATACAATACACCATTCAGCCAAGTTTTCAATTTCCCTCCTGCAAGCTAAGTGTGCAATCCCGTGATCCTCTGAGGCTGATGGAGATTGTGGAGGAGATCTTCTTTCGAATTGGGTCTGGAGGAGATGAAGTCCAAGATCCAATTGCACAGTGGGGTATTGATGCCCGGGTCCTGGAGTTTGTTGACTAATTTTGAGGGGATGATGGTGATGAATCCCGACGCATCTCTGCTGTCCAGGTGTCCCAAGGTGAGATGGCATCTGAGGTAGAACTGTTGCAGTGGTGGGCAAATTGGAATGGATCTACTTTTTTCAGGCCTGCTTTTTGCTCATACCTTGAAGAAGTGCTCATGCCCACAACTTTGGTTAGAAATCTTTACCTCCTATTGGATGCTGTATGACCTGCTGAGTTTTTCCACTAGTTTTGTGTTTTTACTACAATCCCAGCATCTGCAGACTTTTGTGCTTTCTGAACATTCTCCTTAAATCTTGGGATAATTTTACTCAATGATGGGGTTAAAGCAATTGTGAAAATGCAAATCTGTTCTTTTAAACTGATGCTTCACTCACCAGCAGCTATGAAGTATCATATTACAGTCATCACTAATGTTGGAATAGGCACAAAAGACTAGCTGTAAAAGCCACAAAATAATAAAAAGTGCACAATGAGTCAAGTGTTATGTAAAACAGAAGCTCTCATATGGATGAAAAGTGTTTGGCAAAAATAAGAATTGCACAATGTAGGTAATTGTCCTCTGCTTTAGGATTTTGTTTTGGAATGGTGACTAAATGCTTCAAGACCCAGCAGTGACTCCAATATGTCAATAGGTACAGCCTGAGTCACAAATAAAATGTAAGCATGAGAGGCATGATTTCTTTGAAAAGGGAAACAGTGATTCAACTTAATTTCATAGAACATAGAACACTGCAGCACCACACAAGCCCTTTGGCCTCAATGATGGGCCAGCCAATATTTTCCTTCCAAAAATAAGTAATAAACCCTTCCTACCTCATAGCACTCTAATTCTCTTTCATCTGTGTGCCTGTCTAAGAGTCTCTTAAATGCCCCTAATGTTTCAGCCTCCCTGACCATCCCCGCCAAAGCATTCCAGGCACCCACAACTCCTTGTGCTAAAAAGAAATTACCCCCTCCCCCCCCCCCCCCACCCCGATGTCTCCCCTAAACTTTCCTCCCTTCACCTTGTAGAGATGTCCTCTAGTGTTTGCCATTCCTGCCCTGGGAAAAGGGTGCTGGCTGTCCACCCTATCTATGCCTCTCAGAATCTTGTAGACCTCCGTTGTCTCCTCTCATCGTTATTCGCTCCAAAGAGCAAAGTCCCAGCTCTGCTAATCTTGAATTCAATCCCCTTATTAATGAAGCACAATATCCTATAGGTCTTCTTAACTATCCTACCAACCTGCACAGCAACCTTTTTGTAATTAAATTTTTTATAAATATACATATCAAAATCTTCAATTTTCAATATATATAGAACTTTTTCTTACAAAGCAAAACAAAATGCAACAATCCCTCCCTCTCCCCCCCCCCCACGCTTTTCACAGTATAAATCCGTAAACCGTCAGGGCATACAATTGGGTTAAAAGGAAAGAGAGATCTCATATTTTTATAATAATGGCACCTTTTTCTTTTTTTAAAATTTATATTTTTGCCCCCATATAGTCCAAATATGGTTGCCATATTTTTTATAAATACGTCATATTTGTTCTTGAGATTATATGTGACTTTTTTTCCATAGGAATTCAACTGTTCATCTCTGTCCTCCATCGTGCTATTGCAGAGGGGAGTCAGATTTCCAAATGATTGCAATGGATTTCTTAGCCATAGCTAAAGCTATTTTAACAAATGAAA